>NW_006434709.1:16766008-16870915 GCF_000325575.1 Pteropus alecto
TTGACTCTTGAAACCAAGATTCCATGACTCTTGGAAGATGCCGTAATCATAGAGCTGAATGATGTTATCATTGGACCTGAACAATTAAAAAGAAAAAAAATTGGTTTCTGCTGACTCTTCCTTTTCTTCTAATACTGTACAGAGCTGCAGTACCCTACGTTGGCATTTCCCATTGCCTTTGTTTGGAATTAACACAAATATTCAGATTCAACCACTTTTCTCTTTCCTCATAAATTAGCCTTCTAAAATGTGTGTGACTGCTCCTGGATTGTTTTTCTCCCCATTGAGTCACTTACACATTTTATATATCTGTAATGACAGTCAAATATGTAAGTCAATGGTAGAACACAAACCGCACTGGTGAGGCCAGGGGCTTTGGAGGTGGGAACTGGGATCTCAGTTGGTCTACCATTACGCATTCTATACTTTGATAAACGAAGAAACCATCTAGAGGTTAGCATGATGGGACTATGGAGATCAACTGGTTCATCTGTTCATTTTAAGGAAGTGAAAACTGAAGCCAGGAGAAGTTGTGCAACTTGTCACATAGAAAATCAATGTATCTTTCGAGGGCTTATGCACTTGATAAAAATAAAATTAATGTTGAATTTTAGAGTGTAATTTTTTTTAGTATATCACCATCTACAAAAATTTAATTTTTCTTTGGCTTTTTGCATTTTATTTCATTAACCTCAGTTGATGTGTAGAATTATTTAGTTAGATTATCTATTGAAATAAACTTTATTTTAGTCATTTGTTTCCTTTCACAGGACTTTGAAAGCCAGCATCCTCTGGGCTACATACAACAGCAGAAGTTCCAAATGAATCAGGGGCTATCTGGAGGAAATTTTGTCCTCTATAACTAAGACTCTATAATTCCATTTCATGGTCTTGTTTGTTTATTATTATCTGTAAAAGGGTTGTGTTTATTTTTTACCTCAGAGTCTGAAATGGTTTTCTCTAAAAAGAAATATTTATTTATTTTTTATTTGCGCTTCTATATCAACCATCCCTCTTATATCTTGCAATATTCTTTTTTTTTTTTTTTCCCTCTCTGACATTTTACTGTGATGAAAAATTATGTCACATTATTATTTAGCTATCTTGGCACTTTCCTACACTTGAGCTCGGCAGTTTTCAGTACTTTGTTTATTGCTACAGTCTTTCAATTTACCGAATTTTCAGTAAACAAGCTTACTTTCACATGCAAAGAGATTTTATAAGTGCTGTTTCTTAACATTTTTACTATATATTAAAATCAGTTGATACATTATTTAACCTAAAGAGGTAGATATAATTTAGTGATTAAGAGCTTTGAAATTAGACTAGCATTTAAATTCCATCTGAGAGAAATACAAGCTGTGTAACCTTCGGCAAGTTACAATCTCTCAAAAAATCAGCTTCATCTGTAAAATGGTAATAATAGTTGGTTATTAAAATCCAATTTAATTCTGAAATCAAATGAAATAATTTTGGAAAGTATTTGGCTAATATTTGGCACAGACTAAGAGTTGCATAATAATTTTGGTTTGTTTTATTATTAACCTAATATGCTAAGCTTGGTAGGAATAATTATCATTAGCTATATCAGTTATTCAAGAACTAGTATGTATTTCCCCCCTTAATAACAGTAATTTTAAATTGAGGTATGTTAACATATGTTCAGAGTGGCATCCAATATATCTTCAGTGCAAGTATATATATGGAAACTATATCTATAGTTACTTCCACTGAGATATAAACAAGTTTTTGTACCCACAAAATTGCACTTATTTTTAGGGCACTGGTGTCAACAGCCACCTCTTCAAAAAAAATTATTTCTTTTGATCCATTTAGTAACTTGATCCCAGCTGCATAAAAATAGACTTGCAGCATTTCATTTTTCTACAGACTGCTGATGGCTGCATTCCATAACTTAAGAAATCTGTCAAAAGGAAGCCTCTGAAACTCAGAAGCTTTTACAGGAACTTGTTGCATTTGCTAGCGTTCAAACTAGAATTATTAGCAATTCACAAACTGTGGATTTAAAAAATATAGCTTCAAAATACGGAATCTTGACCCAATTGTAGATATTGAACATTAAAATTTTCATAACATAAAAGTTGCTATGCAGTCAGTAATTACATAGTTTCAGGCTGATTTTATTATTTTCTCTTTGGTCAAATGGGGTCAATCACTCAAATAAAGAGAATGTGCCCGGGAATACTATGTGTTTATGGATGTCGTAGTTGATAATAGTAGCCACAGGAAAAACTGTCATAGTAGTGAATGTCTCGAGCATTTGCCAAAACCTCTCCAACTCGTCCACTCATGTCTATGATTTTATTTATAGAGATTGGCAATTCGTGGGATTTGGTGCTTTATTATTACTATTTAACTTTAACCACAGAACATAATCAAAAATAAAGAGAACAGGCAAGTAAAGAGGATCCAAATGAATTTGTCACCCAGTTCTAACAATTATCTAACAGACAAATCTGTTTAATCTATTAGCTCAACCCCTTTGATTTTCACCCTTCAACTAGATTACTTTTGAAGCAGACCCAAGACTTTGCCTCATTTACCTGTAAATACTTAAATATATAAATGTTTAAAACATATGAACTAAAAAAATATGACCACAATACTTTGGTACTATTTTGATGATATTACAATAGCCAAGACCTAGAAATATCTTGGATACTGTCCTTCTAGAACTTCATACTCCCCCAGGATTTTAAGAGAATGATACAAAATGTGTGCCTAAATTCTTTTAATGCAGACTTCTCTAGAAAATGAAATTAAAAGACCCCGAATGGACTTGAGGCTTAAGTGAAATCTCCCTCACAAATCTGGATCTTTATCACTATTACTATTCTTAGATCATTCTGCAAGTATAAGTTTAGGGATTGGGAAAGGAATGAGTTCACTTAGCCATCTAGCTATCAGAAGTAGAACAGGAATATCAACAATTTCTTGATCTCAGGGCTTTCATCTACTTAGATCTGAGGCAAAACAAACAAACAAACAACAACAAAACAACCTAACTTCTCAACTTCTCATTATGGTGTGCTGTACCTCACCAGGCACCGGACACAGGAGGATTTATCAGAAAGGAGAGCATACACTCACAAATCTTACTTACTACCCAAGAGTATACATTCGTACTTGCTTATGTATTAAAATAGAAAGTAAAATGGAAAATCAATGAAAATTTGATTTACTGGATCAGTGTGGCACCATAGTAACCAAAGTGCGTTTTGAGCAACATTAGTGTTGGAGGATGCTAATATGTGCCTTCAGAAAGAGAAGGTCTTGGAGCCTGAAATGTGTACTTTCCAATGGGAATCAGAAGAAGCAGATATGGTGGGGGATATTTTTGAAATGTATTTAGCTGTAGGTCTTTTATCTTCACTGAGCATTTGGTAGGATTAGAGTTTCTCATAACAGTCTTTGGGGAATGTTTATGTAGAAAATCAACACAGGAATGGGGAAAGGCACTGAATTTTTCATCTTATCCATTTACTAATTTTAAATTGTTTGCATGATAGTTGCTACATTACTGAAGTTTCAGCTGTGAGTATATATTGCAAGAAAGTGTTTTTTGGAAATTTTAAATCAAGTAAGCTCGAAGATACTTTTTCTGACACTTGAAATGGAAATACTTTATACTCTAAGTCATCCTTGCTCTATTCATTTTATAAATCTGAGGTGTTACATTCTTTGTTTCTGACTAACCCTGTGGAAAAAGTACTTGATTTTTTTAATATAAAAGTGTCTACTGTTTCTCTTTTGGAAATCTCAACTCTTTTATTTATGTGAACATCATTACTATTAAATTTAGAAACATAACTATTTACAGTTGGGGCTGAACCGTCAAGTGCATGTCTCTCGCTCTGTTGTATTTTGCATGGGAAACTTCTAAAAAGGTCCTTAATCCCGATCTCCCCTGTTGGACAGTAAAATACTAACATACCATCAAAAAATATCAAAATACCCACCAGGAAGAAATAGGCCTGGACTAGTCAGATCACAAGTGAAACATCTTTTTCAATTATATGTTTATTAGAGATTAACGAAGAACTAAAATGTGTTTCTTTCAGTTCTAAATGTTTATGAATCTAGAAAGCCAACTAAAATACTGAGGAATCTTAGCTGCTCTGACCAGAGAAGCATAGATTCAAGGGAATATAACAGTTATCTTGAAATATTTGAAAAGAATTCTGAGTAAACAAAAATGGCTTTGTTTTTCATGGTTTCGAAAGGCAGAACTTGGAACTTTGTGAGAAAGTATAGAAAGGAAAATGTATGAAGATATTAATACTTTTCTAATGATTAAAGCTTTGAACCATGCTAACATGAGAGGTGGTGTTACCTGAAAATTCCAGGTAGAGATCACATACTATTCATCAAAGGTACTATCTAAGGGTAATATTGAATGGGAGTTTGGATTACATGACCTTCAGTTCATTCTTATTCAGTTCTGAAATATTTCGTGAATTACAGTTCCAACAGTAACTATCCCAGCTATGTCAAGGAACATTTTGAGAATCTGATAAATTTATGGATCCTCTCTCCATAAAAATGCACAAATCTGTAATGTAATTATCTTTGTAACTCTTAGTAAATCGCTTAACTAGGCCACAGAATCCTCATAATTAAGGTGCAGTAGTTAGAGATCTTTCACATAGATATATCCTTACACATTAAAAAAAATAACATATGTGATTTTCTGTTAGAAAAAATGAATCCTGAAGAATTCATGCAGTAAAGCCTCATTTTCCTGTTTGCTTAAACATAAACAATGTGTTTCAAGTCTTAATTTCCAATTTTGACTTTTGGCTATTGGTAATAATAAAATAAGAGCACAGAAGGTTCATGTGGGAGTTAGACCTGAGGGAAAGATAAAGAGTCTTTTTGTAATAAAAGATAGTTGAAAGGCATGGATGGGTGACTAGGCGAATCCATTTTACAGCTCATTATCACTGCCTTTAATGGGCATCGATCATCACTGTTTATCCATGTGAGGTAATTATACATATAAACATATGCAAACATATATGTGCATTTGAAATAGAAATGATTTTCTTTAAATCCATTTTAGGAGGAGAAAGAAAGATCAATATTTTCTTCCTCTACTGGTACAGGTATGTTTCATGCTAGTTATTTCTGGTGTGGACTATGTCAGTTCACACAAGACTGTCTTTCATAATCTCAAAAATGTTATAGGGTATAATTCTAAGTGTCAGTAAGAGCAGGGCAAAGGAATTAAATAGAAAAAATCAAATAGAAAAGTCATTAGCACTTTTGAATTTCAGTCCATCAGAGTAAAGGATTTTTCTGAATAACTGCCTCCTCCCACCCCATGCCTCCCAGCCATAAACTCATCTTTTTTTTTTTTTTTTCCTTATTCCTCCTCCTTCACCTTTCTCTTACTCCTCCTTCATAAAAAATTATTTATGGTGCATTTATAGATAAATAAATTAAAAGGAGATCATACAAAGAACTACCTGGACAGGACGTCAACCCTCGTGGTATATAGTGGTATATAGATAAATAAATTAAAAGGAGATCATACAAAGAACTGCCTGGACAGGACGTCAACCCTCAAGACATTTACTATCTAGTGGCAGACAGAGGACACCCAGAGCAAATCAGTATTTCTTTATTTCTCATAAACACATTCGTACTTGCTAGGAAGCATTATCTTAACAGCAGCACCAGATGTGTATGTATGGTCCCTTTCTTTGGGCAAGGCCTTATGCTAGAAAATACTTGTGAGCATAAGTGTTGTCCAGTTTCTTGCTAAGAATGCAGATTCCTAAAATTCAGTAAGTCCATGGTGAAATACAGTTTTAAATCATGGTTTCATTGGAAAGTTCTGTAAATGGTCAGCAGACTGTATTTTGAAAGAAAGGACTGCTTATAAAATGGAGAATCATCAAGATGAGATATAGGTTCTACCCTAATGTGGCTGCAGTATAGCTGGAAAGAATGTGTACACATACACAGAGATAGGAAAAAATACACAGTGGCTAAAATCACGTCAAATGACACAGAAAAGAAGTGAAGGGAGTAGGATAGTAGACAAAGGAGTCTTAATGGAAGAGGTAGAAATTTAGGAGAGTCTTTGATAAATAAAATATATATCTTTTATCAAGAGATGTTTATCTTTGCCTATTAACCATGGTCATTGTTTATGTTATACCTTCCTTTTGGTCTTTTATCTGCATTCTCTAATTGGCTCAGTTCATACCACAACTTCCCCTCCAATATGATTCTGTGACCCATTCCTAGTCCCTTCCACTTCAACACTGAGAGATTAAGACCGTGATTGGTCTGCGTACTTTTAAGAGACATCAAAGCTCACAGAAATGGGTAGCAAAGGATACTGGTCACCACTTCAAGTAGTAGCTCCTGTGGGAGGTATGGATCAGTGCTAGTTAGCATCAGATATGTGGGCATTTGAGACCATTAGGAATATTGTGGAGGAGAATTATAGACAGAAATCATAAGTTAATTGAAAAACTGACTACTTTTTCAGATTAAAAGTGCATCAAGTCTACCAGAATACAGATAACATAGTACTATTTCAATTTATTTGAGCCTACTTATTTGGAATTGTAGGATTTGTTTCACTTCCCATAAGATTCATTCAGGTGATTTGGCATGAAAGGATAAAAACTCAAGTCTAATTTGAACACTGATAAAACTCTTTATACTCATGATCAAATAGAGTGCACATAATAAACTTAGGCAGAAATTAATAATTTGGGTCATATAGTCTAATTTCAGAAGAGTCCAATGGAAAGTACGTATAATATTCATCATGTGCAATAAATTAATGCATTTGTTTATTTTACATGTGCTCTTATACCAACTTATCTGCAGTTGCTTTGATTTACCACCCACCTTTTTCCCAGATGATTATGACCTCACCCTTCTATATTCTCTAATGAGATCCTCTCACTTCCTTTATTTTAGATTATTTAAACTGGTGGCCATACATTCTCAATTTTAATGTTGGAATTATTTTATTTGTCTTATATGTGTTATGATAGTCCTTTCCCCTGCCCCTTCCTGAAGAATGTAGAATACATTTCCCTGGAGCTAAAAACATGCTTGAAAATATGTAAGACAATACACACGCATCTCCTTTCCTGTGGATATTTACCTAGATCCCCAAGAAGGTACTAGGGATGAGTTACTCGCCTAGCCAGGGTATACCCAGATACATCAGAGTTGGTCTTTGTGCTCCTTCCTTACCACTCATGTAGGAATCTACTTTGAGTTTCCTTGGCTGACAATTAGAACTAAAGCTCCCTTTATTATTTCTTACAGGATCTATTATTTCTTTACCCAAGAAACATGCAGAGGCAAGGTCCCAGGGCAGGGGAATAAATCAGAAATTATCTGGTAGGAATGCAGATTAGTTCCAGATCCCTACTTTCTAGATAATTCTTTCTGAAACCTTCACTCCATTTATTTGAGTGCTAATATCTGCTTCCCTAGTAATCTGTTTCTACCTATCGGCTCTTCCTGTAGTTACAAAATCATTAAAGAATAAGTCTCCTTTTTCTATATGAAAACCCTTCAAGTATCAGAGGATGTCTGTATCTCCCTTAGTCTCTGCCACTCCTGACTTAGTATGGCTCTTCTGAGTATGTGGTCACTCTACAATAATTTAAACAATTTTCACTCCTCTGTGGGCCCTCTGGAGTCTTCCTAAGTAAAATTTATTTTCGTTTGCATAACAACATGTATGTGGAAGAAAAAACAAAGTCCAACTTTAAATTTTGTCTGGGCCTTTGAAGACTGTAGAAAGCAATGACGAAGACATTCTTTGGTAGGCAATTGATCTTATGCCACCACAGTGGTTTTCTGGCTGCCCAAATCAACAACTTGTTGCTTATGTGCATTTAATCATGGTGTGGTGCCCAAGAGTTAGGGCTATTGAAACTCTTTAGACAGGTAATTGCATGTGTACATCAAAGTTAATCGTGGCCTTGCAGAATGACAGAATATTAAATGCAAGAGAGTTGTTTAGATCAATATTTGTTTCTTAAAAACTTCACAAACAGCACTTGCCAAATAGGTGGTAAGCACCTGGTCAATAAGCATGTCTGTGTTTCAAAGCACACTGTGGCTTTGAAACTCTCTAAGTATGAAAACTATACTAGCTGAGGCAGGAGCACTCATTTGGCTCCAATTTGATTCCATCTTCAGGGCAGTTTCTGTAAATTACAAAGTATATATCCTCCTTGCATGGACTCCAAGAGAGGAATAGGATCACCCAGCTCAAGATAAGGAGGCAATATACCAAAACACTCGTTGCTTCACTAGGAACCAAGCCCTCAATTATTTCTTCCTAGACAAGCTCAGGACCTGGAACAGATCCTACTGTAGAGTAGGTACTCGATAAATATTTGTTAGATAAATAAATCATTTGACATTTTGATGAATAAAGGGACAAATAAATTTATACCAGCCTGTAATTACTTGCCCTTAGGTATGTTGCCTGGGAAGATGAGTTTACTACTCATAAGCCCAGGCTACTTCAGACCCTCTTGTTGAAAGTGTGTCTCCTCCAGGCTTTAATTCCCTATCTGTAGGAAATGGAATGTTCTTTTCTTTTTTCTCCGACATGCTCAGGGAACGAAGAAAACACAAACACCTTTCTTCAAGTTTATAAAGTTCTTTATTCAAAGGCATTTTCCTCTCGTTCAAGAGCCTTGGATAGCCTACTTTCCCAGTTATCTTTAATGGACCCCTGTATTAAAACAACTACCTTAACTACCTTAACATGTAGTTCTGGAGGAATCGAAATCGCATCTTGACTCTAAAATCAAAGTTCTGGGACAATATGTTACCTACTTTCTTCAAGGATAAATGTCTCCCCCCAGAGCCCAAGGTGGCTGACTTACTCATCTAAATAATCATCCATCCAAGAAAGTAGTTATATCATTAGGTATCTATTTAGCTTGTAAAAACTGATAACCTTACCGACATTGGGTTAAATATAAGATAGTTTATTTTTCAAATTTAATACAAGTCTAGAGGAAGATGATAGAGGACTAGTGTAATTCCTGAAGGAAAACATCAAGTATTTAAGTCCCTTCAGTCTTCTTGCTTCTCCATCCTTAGAGTGTGATTCTGAACCCATAGTTGCAAAATGCGCATCTCTCATAGACATTGACTGCATTTCAGGCAGGAGGAATAAGGTTTTGTGGCAGAACGGCATAGGGGTCATGCTGTGCAAATCTGCCTTTTAAAACTTTCCCAGTGACTTCCATTTAAATTTCCTCAAGATTAACTGGATCAGAAGGGCACTATGACTCTAAGGAGGTTTGGGAAAGCATGTATTTTAATGGGACATATTGCATTTTATCTCCCTCCTCCCTCCCCCCACCCAATAAAAAGGTTCAATTTCCCAGCGAAAAAGCCAAGGACTGGACTACCCACAGACAACTGCCTCCCCCACCCCGACCCCCCCCAAAAAAACAAAAACAGTTGAGCAGTCACTGATTTTTAGAATGAATCTTAGTTATTCTTATATAGATATACCACCTAATAAGTCATCGGAGACTTGGATTCTTTAGTACTGGCTCTGAGTCTTATTACAAATCATATTTTATACTATTTTAGCTGGGAAATACCAACATATTTTTCATTCTGCAGTCTGTCCATAGTTCAACTATTAATTTTTTTTTTTTTTAAACTCCCAGTGCTGGAAACTCAGTGTATTTTACCCAACTAACCTGTTTTTATTATTCCGTTGTTGGATTGAGGAATTCACATTGGGTGGAAGTAATACCAATTATTTCTCCAAAGCCTGCTTATCTCAGCCATACTGAACGACATCAACCATTTTCTAAGATTATTTGGTTTTAACAGTAAAATTTGATTCTGCTGGGTTATAGATCTGTACTCTTCTAATTTTGTTCCTGTGTATAGTTCTTTATTCTCTTTAATTTTCACAAATAATTTCCTAGTTTATGCAATAGATTATTGCACCAAATTTACAAACTATTACTCCAGTTATATATAAAACAGGAAATATTTGCTATGTTAATATACTGGATTTTTTTGCTCTTAATGTATCTATAAGCTATTGAGTTAAAAATGCCTTAATAGCATCAATGTTTTGACAAACTGGAGTAAAAAAATAACAATTAAATTAAAAGCTGGAGCTTCATCTCCTAATCAACCACTGCAACTCAGGCACCTGTTAACAGTATGACAGGTAGGATTCTAGACAGATAAAACTGGACAACTGAGAAATAAGTTGAATTAAATTGTAAGATTTCATTACAACCCTATTATTTAGCAATGGGGCCTTTTTGTTCTTAACTATATGACATAGTCTTCAGTATAGAAAATACGCAGCTTCATTAAACATGACTCATATAAGCAATAAACCTTTAAGAAAATGGGCTGTGAAAAGAGGCTCATGATTTTCTTTCCCTTTATTTTATATATGTAACTGTTATTTGCTTTTATTATTAAAGAGTGTGTTTTTTTCCTCCTTGAATGTAAACGCATTGTTAAAATTGATTAAGATTTTCACATTGGTTTTCCAGAGCACTGTTTTACTCTACAAATATTCTCAAATCTGAATGTAATACTGACTGATGGCAGTGGTTAATATTGTTGTGAACGTAAAAGGTAAAGCAAATGTTTGCTAGAATTTACATAGTTTTCAGTTTTCTAATACTAGCAAATGTGAGCTGCTTAAAAATAAAAATCACCTATATTTTTCCTAAAGAAAAGAAGGGAAAAAAGCCTCATGTATTAGTTCAAATTTTTCCTTGTTGAATTAATTATTTTTAGCTCATACAGCAGTTAATTTATTTCTTTCTTTTTTTGTGCTACGTAAAAGCTTGCTCAGAGCAGTACAATATAAAGGAGGGTTTTGTTTTGTTTTTTAATCTCTTTCATTGGTTGACTAAGAGGGTATGTGTTTGGAGGTCTCTTGTAGTTTCTCTAGAGACTATTTATGTGAATTGAAAAAAATCAGTATTATGTGAAAAAAATAACTAAAACTTTGATTTAACAATACAAAAGAGGGTACTGTCTAATCCCTCAAGTAGGAAATTGCTTTTTTCCATGATCCATTGCTTTCATACTGTTTCTGGCTGCTACTGCAGGAGGAAAGACCCACCTTCGCTCTTCTACCATGTCTGTTTCCTTGCTCCTGTAATGTTTGGCAATAAATAATATTTGAAACAAGTAAATTTAAATAATAATAGTAAAATACATGACCGATGAGATTTTTAAGCCTCAATTGGACAACTCTGATTATACTAAAGCAGGAGATCATTTACATGGAAAACAAATGAGAAATTAAAAATTTGTCATAGTGTAGCAATGAAGATGTGACTTATTTATAGTTCTTTTATATACTACTATAAATGTAAAATAGAATGAGACAGCACATACTCTAAAACTGATGATTTTCTGAAATAGGCAGGCTTTCCTGTGAGATGCTTTGAATTTTTTCTTTGACAAATGACAAATTAAAATATTGCCTATATGAAAGAGTACCTACTGTTTGCAGTTAAGCTTTCATTGGTCATCGAAGTATCCATTTTTTGCCACAATTTAAGCTAGTGTTTGCTATGCTTAGGAAGTAGCATTATTTTAAAGCAAACCACTCTGAATGCAACCAAAATGGCTCTATTCTAAACATTTGACTCCTAAATCTTATTAATGAGTGAAATTTTACATTACATAGAAAATTAAAAGCACTCTTTGTCCTTAAAAATTAGAACAGCAAATCCAGTTTTAATTATTTAAGGGTAATGGTAAATGACACATTTATTCTCTCCATTTGAATACAAAATATTTCCTTAAGTCTACAAATGTTCCTTGTATTTCTTTGATTAGTTGCCTAAAGCAATCTGAGGTTAAACTAGTTCATTAGAAAATAATATGCTAGGCAATCATCAGATATGCATTTAAAAATCATCAGATATGCTTTGTTTTAATACCTATCATGTGTTAAATATTGAAGACCACACCATATGCCTAATGAAAGCTTCATTAGGAAGACATTAGTAGATTAATTCCACTCACCGTGTGGTTTATTTTATTTAGAATGCAATAAGGTAAGTTTATTAGTTTGCAAACGTAATGTTTTTACTGTACCTCAACACAACCAGGAACAACTCCACAGAGGTCTACAGATCTACTAACACCTGTCAAGATAAACACATAGTTCTCTGGGGGAATCATCTCAGCAATAAAACAGAGAAAACCTGAGGAAAGTAATTCTTTTATGGAAGAAAAACAAGACAGTTAAAAAAAAAATTGATTAATGATTTTTCAAAATGCCTCAGAGGTAATATATTTCTCATACAAGTATCAAAAAATATAATCTATTTTTTAAGAATAAATGTTTTGGAGCACAAGTATGCATTTTGAAATATTCTGAGAGATTTGAACTATGTGGAAAGATCATGCATTTTGAATGGAGCCACTGAAAGTATTTTCGACACCTACAGCTTAATCTTCCCTCATCCATACCAGAACAAATATATTAGATTATAAGTTCTGCTATAGTGATATTATTTGAATGGTTATAGTTAAAATGTTGCCAGTATTTCCATTATAAAACCCTATTTTCAAGGATTTATAAGTTAGCTGTAAATGTTTGCTCTGCAATTCAGCTTGGCAGCAAGCATCTTTGGTCGGTAATATATTTTTTTTCCAGAGTATGGAAAAGAAAGACATCTGCTTATAATGTAAGAAAATATGACAGCGAATTCCATTATTCTTCATAACCAATTTATTTAGCATTTAAATTAATATTCAGCCTAAATTAATTAAGTTTTAGGCAATAAAAGAGCTAACCAAAAACCTGCAAGAATAAATTGAAGAGAATTTGTTCCCTTTGTTTGTTGGTTTTGGTTATTTGAAACTCTTAAACATGAAGGTAAACTTAACCAGTTACTTCGATACTTCATAAATTCAGCACAATAATAATGTGAATACATTATTACTTACCCCAGGTAATTTTTTTTTGATGTTAATAGTCTCTATTTGAGAAAGTAGCAAAAAATTGGCAGTTCAGAAAATTTTCCAACAGAGATATGTCTTAAAATTGTGTAGAATAACTAATGGGCTATTAAGAGAGGGAAGAAAGAGAAAAGATAGTTTTTACAAAGAGAATAGCATGGACAATAGTAAAGTATTAAGTGTGTAGTGTATCTAAGGAAGAAAGAAGTTCATGTGACTCAAGCCTTGGATGTTTTGGGGGGAAGTGGCAGAAGTTGAGATAAAAACAAAGGCAGCATAGCGTGCAATTTTGAAGGGCTTAATAACCCATGCTAAAGAACTTCAACTTTACCTGAAAAAACAGATCTTTGTAGTGGGATAGTCACACTAACTTAACTACAGTACTAACATCAAAATATAACTCTGATAAAATATGTAATCTAATGTATTTGTCCTAAATTGGATGGGGATTAGATTATAGACCCCAGATAAACCTATTTAGAGATTAGATTCTAGTTGCATGATTAAATTTCTTTCAGTGCATTAAGATGGCAATATATGCTCTAGAGCATATGTTTATAAAGGTGGATCAAATTGGTTTATGCTTCAAGTGTTGGCCATTCAAGAAAGAGAACTAATGGTATATTCATGATTTCTGATTCCTGATTTAAATATCTGTATTTACTAGGGAATTTGCAAAATATGTCTTGTTTTTTGTATCACTTTGAACTCGTCTTATAGTTGTCCTTCCATTTCTCAATAGTCTCATGTTTTTTTCTTCTGCGAGGATGGACATGTATGCTAAAATGTGCTGGTGAATATAGGCAGAGAGATCCCAGGTTGTCAGTTGTTTACATTGAACATTCCTGTAGTTGACTCTAGTCAGACTAGAGGCCTGATATGCTAAGATCTGAAAGTGTCTTCTTGTTTTTTTTTGTTTTTTTTTGTTTTTTCATGGTGACTATTTGGATGGCCAGTATTAGGTTTTGTATGGAAACAAGCATTCTCATCAATTCTGATTTATTTTCTCCATATCCTAAAAAAAGAGGAAAGAATCATCTATTCTAAAAATAAATGCTGATACATAATATGCTGTGTACCAGACTCTATTCTAAATGTTTTATATCTGTCAACTCATTTAATCCTCACAACAACCCCACAGTTATCAACTCCTTTTTATCAATGTGAAAATTGAGTTAGGTAATCTCTCCAAGGCCATATAATATCTGGCAAGTTAGTACAGTCAGAACTGAACCCTAGTGTAGTATCTGAGTTTCTGCCCCTAGCCGCTGGCCAAGTTAACCAAAGAAAAGCTCAAATACAAAAGGAGGGAAGGAAAGGAAAATAGCTTTTTCTAAGTGGAGTAAAGGGAATTTATAGTTACATGGTGTGAGATGAGGATGTGTAGGTTTGTATGGTAGACATTTTGAAGCATTTTAAAAATTCTTTGAAGAAGAGATCTGGGAACAGCATTATTATCTATGCTTAGAGTACACTGCTGAGGAGGTGGTGAGGGCATTGATAAGGAGCTTAATTAGAAAGCTGTTCCTATATTGATAATAAAATGTATGTCAGAGACTCTGACATTCAGAGCAGGGATTCTGAAAATCTGGTTTCCCTGGGCCAGCAGTATGAGCATCACCTGGGAACTTGTTAGAAATGCAAACTATCAGGCCTCTCTGCAGATCCAGGGAATCAAAAGCAAAGCCATCTATGATTTAACAAGCCTTTCTAGTGATTCTCAGGCACACTAAAGTTTGAACACCACAGATTTAGAGAAAGCGACTGAAGTAAGGAATTATTGGGAAGGTGGCTGAACTTGACTATTGACTGTCAAGTGAGGAGAGTTTAGAATGACTAAATTAAAAATCACATTACAGCTTATTATCATTATGTCTTCAGTACCTATCTAAAATTATGTTCATATGAATAAATGATAATTATATTTAGTGTTTAATATATTTTAGAAACTGTCTCAATTCTATTACATATAGTATTATATGACAGATGAGGAAACTGAGGCAGGGAGTCATTAAACCCATTGTCACATGAATAATAACAATCAACTCATATTCAAATTCACAGCCTGACACTCAAGTCACATGTTCTCTCACTGCATTATGAACATGTTCAAGTCAAAAGAGCACGAACCTCTGTACGGCTTTGTCAGCAACACAACTTGGTTGAAATAACTATATAAACAATATAAGATGGCAGTAACTGAAAGATAGCATATTATTACTTGGTGCCCAATCAATGGCCACAAGACTTAAAGATGTAGTTATAGAGAAATCTCTCTGACCCTGCCTTGGCATACAGACAAGGAAGACATCATAAATGAAATTTTTATTAAGTAAGACAAAAGAAAATGTAGAGACCATAAAATACTGTAGTTCTAAACACAGCTCACCTTTATTGAATAAATCTATTCATGTTTCACAAGTCAAACTGCACACTGAGGCTTTAATTTAATTTGAGCGAATTGGCTCATGTTGGGTTCCAGAACCATTTTTCTCCTCTCCCCCATTTGTTATATCTGTGTGGATGTTCTAGGCAATAACTAAATTGACTGAATTCACCAATCTAGGTCTATGACTGGATTATGGGTGGCAGGAGATGAAAGTGTATTTCCTGATAAGTACACACTTCATAAATAAGTCTGGCTTTTCGGTAACATTATTACTTCTGTCAGCCTCAAGTTTATCATCTGAATAATAAAGAGATTGCACTGCAGAATCTCCAGGGATGCTTTTAGCCCTGACATTTCTTTTCTTCTTTTTTTGTTCTTTTTTGTGTTTTACTCTTAATGCTCTTGCTCTTCTATTCTGATCTCTTCTCAGTAGACCCTTAGGGACCTGCAACAACCCAGAAAGGTAATAAGATCAGAGGTTTATCTTTAAACTTCATGGGTAGCACCCTCTTATGAGTATCTCCCTCTTTACTCTCTCTCAGTCTCAACTCAGAAATGCAGATAGAGGACTATGTGGGGTCTGCTTGCCTTTTTTTTGTATGTGTGCTGACAGCAGTAGAAATACAAAACATGAGACTGACACTCTCTTCATTTTTAATTTTTAAAAGATTGGTGCTGCCTGCGGGTTTTAATATACTTCCCCTCTGCTGCTTTTAGTGTCTACTTTAAAACAAACAAACAAACAAACAAACAAAAAAAAAACCTTAATACTGAGCCATAATAATTTCCAACTAGGTTTAAGAAAAACATGAAAAGGTTGAAAGTGTGTGCCTGACAGCCATCCTGTTTCTTGAGACAGAGGATTGATTTTTGGAATATGAAAAAGAATAGTTTGAAATGACCTGTCCTTGTCTATTTCTCCCCACACACATCTTTCCACTCACTCTCCTTTTCTCTCCCCTTCCATTTCCTTCATTTTATCCCGTCAGTTTTCAAACTCATCTCTCATTTTTTAACCCCATTGTCTGACTTAGGCTACCTTCTTTCTTATAATTATAAATCATCAATGGTGAATGGACCTAGGACAGTTTACTATGCGTAGCTATTAGGTTCTTTTGGTAGATCTCGAAGCCACAGTTGTTAGAGGCAGATGAAAGTTAACCACACTTCCAAGAATTTCTACAAGTGTAAGTCAAAGATGCAGACCAACTTCTGCTACAGAATCAGACATATATCAATAAGTAGGCACAAATTCTTATAGCTTGTTCTGAAAGCTTGATGAGGGTCAAGCTCTTAGTTCTTTTAAGTTTCAAAGAAGATATTCCTAAAGCAAATATGGCAGTATTTCAGTGCCAGCATCTAGCTCATCATTTGTCAGAAAGAGGCAACAAAGATTAGTTAAAAGTCACCAATAGCACCCACTTCATATGGTTTTGTGATGATTAAATGAGCTAATACATTTAAATCTCTGAGTTGTGCCAGCTACAAATGTTTAGCTCTTTTATTATTATTATTACTATTACTATGGCACCATTTCTTACAGTAAATGGTGAAAGGCCTCATATTCACATACTCTAGTAGAAGCAAAGCATGTCTATAAGGTACTTTGGCCAATAATCTTGAACATTAATGATTTCACCAAAGATCCCACATTTCTAATTTCCATTACACCAATCACAAGCCAGTTATTTCACCAATGACAACCCGTTTCTAACATATTGTTTAGCAAAGCCACATCATGATTGTAGATGATGATAACTCAAGGCTTCTAGAAGCCACCTATGGCTGCTCTAATTCTGGCTGAGACAAAAGAATATAAATTCCTGATGAACGCAACTGACTCTCCTGGGATACAGAACAACACTAACACATTTATAGTCCACTGTCTATGCTGAAATATTTAAGAGTATATTACAGAGTGCCAGTCGCCATGTCTCCTACAACCAGTTCTTCACTCACCTAAGCATAATTTTTCAAATGCTGCCTCAGTTTTCTTTACATAATGCAATTCCAGCCACAAGGACTGCCCTGCTGAGGAGACATAAAGAGTAGGCACAGGCTTCATTTGCTTCATCCAGATTAGGCATGTGTTTGCTCATAAGACTTTTCTCCACTCTCTGTACAGAGAATCTTTCCTTGTTCCACCAAATTACAGCCATTTATAACAAATATTGCAGCATCAGTATCACAGCATCCACCCTAGAACCTCCTAGGTATTGCAAAGGTGCCCTAGACATCTGCCTGAAACACTACAGCTACAATTTCTTCTTTCAAGGAAGCCATAAATATTTCTTCTTTAGCTCTTGAGACTCTAGTAAAATAGATTTCTTACCTATCCTTTCCCTAAACCTGCCTTTATCTCCCAAGGCCCCAGACAGTATAAGACAGACAGGGAAGCCTCTTCTCCATTGAATGTTCTTGGGAAGGTTCATTAGAATCTTCCGTACTTGTTCTATTCCTATTATTTTAATTTGTACAACTCACTCTCAAAGTCCCAGCCATCCTTCCCTGTTAATCAAGAGAATAACAAATGTAGTCAGTCCCATTATTCACAGATATGAATTCACTTCTTCACTAAAATTTGTAAACTCCAAATCAACACCTATAGCACTATGGTGGTTGATAACAGATAGGCACAAAGCTCATCAAAAAATTTGCGTTCCCAGCAAGGGTCAAACAAGGTAACACTCCACTTTGTCATTTCCCCTCTTGTACTGTAAACAAGTGGTCTATTTAGTGCCACATTTTTCACCTTTTCTTGCTTTTTGGCGATTTTGCTGTTTAAGATGTCCCCTAAACATAATGCCAAAGTGCTAACATTCCAAAGCAGAAGGCTGCGGCATGCCTTATGGATAAAACAGGTGTGTTAGACAAGTTTCATTCAGGCTTGAGTTATACTGATGTCAGCTATGCGTTCAATGTTAATGAATCAACAGTATGTATTAAATAAGATGTCTTTAAACAAAGAAACACAAGGTTATTTATTGATTAGTTGATAACAATGTTGTGATCAGAGTCTCGCATAGACCTAAGCCCTAGGAGCATTGGTTCAGTCTTTGCTAATTCACTGTTCACAGTGATTTTATAAATCATAACTGCTGGGAATAATGAGAATTGACTGTATGTTCTAAGAGACTTACTTACATTTCACATATGCTGGGCACTAGAGGGAGTACAGATAAAGATTTGACTCTGCTTCCCTTCAGGAATTCATCTAGTTGGAGAGGGAAGGACATATTAACACCATGTATGAAGGCTTTGGAGAACAATGTAATGCCCTACATTTCCTAAAGATGGAAAGAACTGAATGAATTGTTCATGCTAATCAGCTCAAATATGTTAGACCTATATAGGAAGAGAGACATAATGCCTTAATTGTGAAGAGTGTTTGATATATTTTAAAGCACTCTCACACTAAATATTGCATTATATCCTTCCTGCCCTGTGGGATTCTTAGGAAAGATAGGAACATGACTATTTTATAAAGGAAGCCACGGAGCCTCAGGGAGAGGCTAAGTAACTAATCTGACATAACCAGTAAATGGTAGTGCCAAGAATGAGGCACAGGTTTCCTACCTCCTAATCCACTGCCCTTTTCATATCAATACTATGAAATATCAAATTCAGAATATGAACCTAGAGTCCTAAAACCATACTGTGAGGATGATTATCCTCTTCTTTTCCTTTGGAAACTTTACTTGATATTTAAAAAATGAAAATCACAATCCTTGACTAGTGAATGAAAATACATATGCTAAAAAATAATAAAATGAAGAGGAAATGGCCTAGGATTAAGGGTGGCAGCTGTACACGATGGAAGGTTCTGTATTTGGGTATTGTGGGTTTTTGAGCAGAAGTGGGAAGTTGGGAGATATGGCACATTTAAATAAAAGCACCTCCTCTAACATGGATGGCTAAGCTGTTTCAATTAGTGAACTATTAAAGAATTATCTTTTTGGTCAAATGACATAAACTTTTGACAAAAATGTGAGATGATGGATTGCTGTAGATTTGATTTGGTGGCCCCTGGACACTGTTACATAGGTAAGTGGCTGATTTGAGTGAAATACTCCTAGAATTACTTTTTTTTTTTCTATATATGACTTTATATTTGTTGATATAAGGGATTATATAGATTATGAGAAGCCTCTGGGAAGTAGTGTCTATTCTGAGTTGTTTCCCTTTAGAAGTAAAGACAAAAATGTCCATTCATTAGACATGTCATAGTAGTATCATGTGGAAACTGGAGGAATGTTTCAATCATAATCCTAAATCTTAACTGCCAGCCTCCAGTGACTGTGGTCCTTCTTGCCAAGTCCAGTTGCTGTGCTAGCTTTTTAGATTTTTAGATGTGTGTTGGCTTTGCCGTTGTGTCATCCAGGACACATAGCTTCCAGTTAAAGATGCTGCATTTCACCAATAGAATATAAATGTCCTCTCTTCCGTGGGGACACTAGATTTGTGAATTTTTGTTTCTTTATGCTATTTTACTTATGAGGCAGGATGAAAGAAAGGCAGAACCCCACCCTTATAAAAGATCTCCCTAGCTGGGCTTCTATAGAAATCTCGTGGGTTCTTAAATATCCCTAAAGTGTTTGACTGAAACGCAAACAGTCTCATACTGTTGCTCTCCTCTGCTGTCCTCCTTCCCACCTGTCTCCTTTCTCTCTCTCATTCTCCCTTTGCTGTATCTTTATCAGCTGCCACACTCACTCACCCTCCCCCCCCTGCCCCCCGCGCTGTGTGTTTTGGTTCCCTGCACTTACACTGCCTTATATGAAATACGATATTGTAGAGGGAAGGAGGACTCTTTGTTATGTGTAATATGTGTAATTAACAGATCGGTCAAAACTGATGGTTGAGTAGATGGTGTCAAGCCATTTTTAGCAGATTGGGTTTAAACACCTGGCAGAATAAGTTTGGTCCAATAAAAAGAGCCAGATTCTTTCCCTTTTAAGAGAGCTCTCAGGACACTGGTTACATCTAAACCATAGGGGTAGGGGAAGGGTGCCATTTGCCATTGTGATTCAGATGGAAGGATCACCTGGCAGAGGAGGGAGAGTTGCTTTTTAGGTGTTCCCAGCATCCTGTACACGTGTCCCTTTGATGTGTGGAGAATGCATGAGAGGCAAAGCAGGGCGATTTTTGTGGGAAGCTAGACCAGCCTCCCTTGTTACATAGGCTCGTCCTCTGCATTGCATCCCAGCTTCAGTGATTTGCTGTTTGGAGACTGCAGATTTGCATAGAGCCCCTCGCTTCGCCAGCGTGCGTGGTTTTTCTTTTCTTCTCTTTTCTTCTTTTTCTTTCCCCCCTCTTCTCTTCCGTCTGCTTCTCTTTTTGCTTTGCCGTTTTCCCCGTTGGATCCCTGCTTCCTTCCTAAGGGTGCACTCTTGCCTCAGAACCCTTTGCCCGGCTTAAGTGTCAGGAGGCAGCGGACACGGAGATCGCCTCTGGAGCAGGCGATGCGCGCCGCTGCTCTGCGCGCTGCCCGCGGGAGGCTGGCGCGAGCGGGCCAGCGGGCCGGGGCTGAATGGAGGAAAGGGGCGCCTGGATTCCGTGGGGTCTTCTTCTCCCTTGAAAGGAGGTTGGGCCGGCGGAGTGGCCTCCCCAGTCCCCACACACAATGCTAAATGGATTTACCCGGTGGATCCGCGGTGAATGGCTGTCATGTAGAAGTGAGGACCCTCCCGGAGGAGCTTTAAGCAATTTCCCCGCTCCCCACCCCCTGGCACACACTCTCGCCTGAAACTCTTTGGGAGTATCTCTCGAGAACCTGGAGCCCTGGAAATCTGGGAGCAGCTGTCCACTCCGCGTTTACTGTTCCCCCGGGGCTGCCTTTCTGGACAAGTCCCCCATCAGCTGTATTCGCCTCGGCTATGTTTCGGATTCTTTGGGGTGCAAGGCACGGAGGACTTCAGGACCCCGAGAAGACTGTCCGAAGGAGGGAGAGGATGGGTGCTCTGGCTCGGTGAGGCGGTGGCCCCACAGCCCACCCTGAGCCGTCTGCTCCCCGGTGCCCTCTCCCCTCCCTGCACCCCAAACTTTGCCTCCGGCGGCAGTTGCCCCTCGGCTGGCACCCCGTCATGTACCAGAGGATGCTCCGGTGCGGCGCCGAGCTGGGCTCGCCCGGGGGTGGTGGCAGCAGTGGCGGCGCAGGGGGGCGCCTGGCCCTGCTTTGGATTGTCCCGCTCACCCTCAGCGGCCTTCTAGGAGTGGCATGGGGGGCGTCCAGTTTGGGAGCGCACCACATCCACCATTTCCATGGCAGCAGCAAGCATCATTCAGTGCCTATTGCAATCTACAGGTCACCGGCATCCTTGCGAGGCGGACACGGTGGGTCTGAGATGCCAAGTTCTCGCGGGTTACTCCCGAGCTCGCCCCATTCAACCCTGCGCTCACTTCTCAGCCCCTAAGGTTCGGAGAAATAGGAGCTCGAGAACCAGAGGTGCATTTGGGTGTGCTCGGTGGGAGCCACTTATCTCTTTGAAGACAATAGAAAGGGGATGGGGGAAGGCTTTGCAGGCGTTTGTGTGAAGGGTGGGAGGGGCCTTCCTTGTCAGGGGGCTGGGAGAGGGACGTGGACACCTATTAAATAACCGTCCCTGTCCGGGCACCTCCGTCCCTAGCCCCCTGCGAGAAGGGGGCTTCCTAGCTAGGAGGTCACTCGCTGTGGTTGATGGGGTTCGGCGCTCAGACTAGGAACCTGAACGCTAGAGAGAAAAGGGTTCTGCAGAACCTTTTGTCTGTGCTCTGTGTGCGGGCCCCACCTCTTGCCCATTTTCCCTGGCCTGGGGGAGGGAGAGGTTCCAGCCCACACATTCCTCCAAAGTGTGCCCAGACTGCAGTGACAGTGGGACCCGGGACTCACTTTACGGGAAGCCCATCCATTTTGCCCCCCACCTCTTCCCATCGTTGGAGAAGGTAGGAGGATGACCCGGCACACTCTCCCTTTCTGGCCAGTCCCTACCAGACTCGGAGAACCTCTGAACCTCTGAACCTCTCCATTTCCCCACCCCACACACATATACACTTCTTTTCTTGATGATTGGGCTGAGTTATTTTCTAAAATACAGCAGAGAGAGGCTTGGCTACCCAAACACATCTCCTTCCCTGAGGATCGTGTTTGAAGGCTGTTGGGGTAAGCGATGTCCCACTTTTTCCTTCAGCTCAGTGGTTCCCAGGGAGCACAGGTGGGCCAGTGCTGGCTGGTATAATTCAAGAGGTCTGCCTGGAGAGGGAGAATTTAGAGCAAAAAGAACCTGTTCTCCTCACCCTGGGTTTTGTTTGTTTGTTTGTTTGTTTTATAAAGAGCAGAATGTGAAGAAAAGCCTTGGTGGGCAGGTTCCTTCTCCAGAGTGGCCAGCAATGTAAGGTCAGGTTTCTCTCATCTTTAGATAAATTCCTGTTTCACATTCCCTGAACTGCCAATGAATAAAAATCAAATTGCTTTTGTGAGTCTCTTCCCCACTACCAGTCTTCTCTCCCAGTGTAAAGTCTGCTACTTTAAAAAGCAGGGCAAAAGTTGTGGACACTTCGTATTTCCCTTTCCCACCTTCCCTTGCAGAACACCTTCCTCTTTCTGACATGGTTCAGGTCTGGATCATATGCCTTGCTCCCTAGGTAATTCCTCTCCCTTGAGCAGCTGCTGGTTAGACCAGGACGGCCCCCTTCCCCAGGGATAGGCTTCCTACCTGGGGACAAGTCTGGTTAGATATGAAAAGCTATAACCTAACCTAACTGAAGAGAGAACAAAAAAGTGTAGCAACTCTTCTTTAGGAATGGCCTGGGGACACACCTCACTATGGGTCCTAGGAATCCCTTTCTTTCTTTCCCCCAGTTCCCTCTCAAGGATTCTCTCCAGTTAAGAGTGTCTAGGTTGGAGACAGGAGTGATACCCCTGTTTTTAGTGAAACCCGGGGTTCTTAGCTAAGAGCGACAGAGAGGATAGATCCCTCTGAATCAGTAAGGAGTCTGCTCTCACCACTTGCTCACAGTATCCTAGGAGCCTGCCGCTCCGTTACCTGGGCGCAGCTCTCACCCATTGCCCTGCTTTTGTGCAGAATCCTGTGGGTCCCAGGGGAGGGAGGCAAGCCAGGGCATAGGAGGGGCAGACAGAGCGTGGGTGGGTGCAGTGAGCCAGATGAGGGTAGGCGAGGGCGTGGGGTGCCTAATTGTACCAGTGGGAAGCTCTCGGCTAATAATCTCATATGCATATTAACTTCTTTTCTGTGGCTCTGCCTCTCTCCGGAGAGATGAGGTGCTGAGGGGAGAGAGCCTGGGGATGTGGGGAGGAGAGAACACCATGGGGCCCTGCCGCAGAGACAGCACTCCCTTCCCCTTACCACCGCTGCTGCTGCTCCAGTCAGGCGCCGTCTGCTGGTCTTCACAAACATTTCTTTCTCTCCAGATTAGTGATTGTATGTGAATGAAAAAACCAGGCGTACCTATCATTGAAAAATAGAGTGTTTTCTTTCTTTCAAAAGTTCTAGTGTATAGTCATATTTGTTTGTTTTTGAAACTCTTCACATACACTTTTGGTGGAAGCTTTCTGATTCCTTCCCTCTCTTGAAGAGAGGGAGTTAACTCTGGCTAGAGTACAGTCAAGGAACATGAAGGATGAAGTAAGCCTCTGAGGGTGGAGGGTAAAGAGATGTGAGTGTGGGGAAGCAGAGGGTCTAAGAGCTGGGCAGGCAGGGTGGTGGCTTAAAAGAAACCTGATAAGAAAGGGGTGATGTTGAATTTGTCGGGTCAGTAAACTCCCTGAATATTCAGCTAATTAGACTATGGTCCACAAGGAAATAATTTTTGAGCCTAATAGATGAGGGTGAAGAGAATCACAAAGGTGAATGACAATATGATAGATTTCTACCTGAAAATCAAGGCAGGTGTAAGTGAGGTATAGTTCAAAATTTGAGACTACTAAAAATATACATACATAGATGAACAAATGAGCCAGTCTGTTTCTTTGTATTAGAATTTCTTGCAATCATGACATTTTTATCATAATAAGGAAAGCGAGTATATGCTTGAAAATGTAAAAGAAAGAAATGCATGTGGTGTATTTTGGGAGATAAAATTGAGTCTACCCTCCATGTTTTGAAAACTGCTGGGTTGACTATCCAGGTTCATTCTTCTTCATTTTTTCATCATGCCATGCTTCATTTGCACTATTATGAGGTGTCACAAGGATAGCAGGGTGCTGAAAGAGCTCATGGCTTCATGGCTACCCTGAGTATCTTTGTGCAAGCTGACCCAGTTACAGAGATTATGATGAGGATTCTTTTAAAAATGCATTCAAAAGTAGGTTTTGAGATCACTGCAAGATCCTATTTTATTTTGCATGTACTTAACCATATAAATGATGAAAATACCTATGTAGAAAATTTCCCTAGTTAAATAAACTGTGTGACTGTAAATGATGAAAAGAAAGCTTGCTTGTGATTACGGATGCTACTTAAAGCCAGCATGAGTTCAGAATAGACCAGTGTGCTCATTTAGATTTGCTTTAGAGATGTGCCATATGTGCTGAGCATAGGATGATGTCAGTGCAATGCTCAGGGTCCCATTTCTGCTCCCGGCTTTCCTAAGTACCTCTGCATTCTTTTGAAAATTAGCTTAGAGACTCTCAATAATTTCAGGGGATAAAGGAAGGAGAAAGCCATCACAGAACTGAGCACACCAGTGCCGGCCGTTCTCCTCCCACAAATATGAGCTCCGGAAATTATACTGCCATGATTATCTTATACTATTAAAGGGCAAAAGGGCATTCCCAGAAGGGAATGTTAACAGACTTTAAAAGTGCGGTTTGTAATTGAAGTAGCCCAGTGCTGTTACATAAGGATAATAATAATATCTTGCATTTATAATGTTTCTCTTTCTGAGACACTTTTGTACACATACTAAACTTCTGAGAAGACCGATGTGTTTTGGAGGGAATTGTAAATATCATTTTCCGCATAGGGATACTGAGTCTTACTATATATGCACCAAAAAATATCCAAGTTTCTAATTAGTCAAAGTGGAATTAGAATGAATCAAGACTTCGAGGCCCATAGCCCAGAGCAATTCCATGTGCTCACAGGTTTTGTAACTCAAACTGAGAGGGTCCTCCATGTGCTTTAATGACTGATCTCTTGGAGTAGAAATTATTACAAGGACCAGGGCAGAGCATTTTGCTTCCATGTGTTAATAATAATGAATATAGAGAGGCTGATGGCACCTCACTTTTGTCCCAGGGATCACTTCATTGATATTGCTGAGGAGCTTTTTGTGTCTCTTGTATTTCTTGGAGGCAGGAGGTTGCTGTTTGATAAAACTATTCCCTTTGCTTTTTTGTCCAGCAACTGACAGCAAAATTTTACACAATAGATTTGACTTTACTGCATTAAAGAAAATATAGCTTTTTTTTGGTAATTAATTCATACGTGTGACCCAAAACATTTTTGGCTATGAATATTCTACTAAAATAGACATTCCTACCCCACACCTCTTCTTAACTTTGGCTTCTTGGGCAAAAATGTTCGGCACTGCAATGCTATTGTAGATGAGATTGCCAGCTAATATTTCTGGAAGAATGTTTAAATCAATCATGGTCCAAGCAATCCAAGACTCTAGGGTAATTTTCAGTTGCACCGAACTTTATTTCTTAGATTGCCCGATCATTTATTTGATAAACATAGAATATGTGCAGTTTTTGTGTTTGTGCACCAGGAACCGTGGAAGGCCAGATAATAATGGGCGTAATGGGAGTAAAAGTGAGAGAGGAGGAGCCAAGATACCAAAAGCATGACCATCAAAAAAGTTTACAATTCAATTCTAAAACTCCAGGCTATTGTTAGAAGGTTAATCTTTAAACAGACAAAGCTTACTCTTTAAAAACAATCAACAAAAAGCATAAAGTTTACATATATGGGGCTCACTGTAAAATGAGCAGATAAAAACATCAATGTAGTAAATTTTTTTCTATATCACTTTATATTGACCTTTAATATTAATGCTCTATAAAGAACTCTTCGCACAATTGCTTTCCACCATGTTGCTGCATTTATTTCCTCTAACAAAGCATAGTCTTTTATTTTTCAAAGAGATCTAAGGCTTATTTTACAAATGTATTTAAGATAAGCGATTCATTGATTTAAATTTATGTTAATGTGTAAGTAAATGAGGCAGCTTGGTGTGGTGATGACAGTTCTCAGAAACATATCTATGTGAAAATTTGGCCACTGCCACTTACTAGAGTTGCGTAAACTTACTAAGCTAATTATCACTAAGATTGTTTTCTTAGTCTATAAAATGAAAATACAGTGAGTTACATCTCAGTGAAAAAATAAATGAGACCATGAATTTGATAAGTGCTCAGACTATAATAGCCCCCTAACAAATGTTTTGTTTTGTTTTTTTTTTAAAGACATTTAGGTTTTTCCCGCATCTTGGCTATTCTGAAGAGTGCTACAAACTAATATCTCTTCAAAATCCTGATTTTAATTCTTTTTAATTTTTTGAAGAACTCCCAAACTGTTTTTCCATAGTGGCCGTACTAGTTTCCATCCCTACCAACAGCGTACAGGATTCTAGTTTCTTCGAATTGTTGTCAAAACGTGTTGTCTTTTTGATAATAGCCATCCCAGTAGGTGTGAGGTGATATCTCCTTGTGGTTCTGATTGAATGAATAAAGAAACTGCTGCATATACATACAATGGAATATTATTCAACCTTAAAAAAGGAATATTCTTCAGTGTGTGATAGTATGTAAGAAACTTGAAGACACTATGCTGAGTGAAATAAGTCACTTACAGAAAGACAAATGCTGAATGATTTCACTTATATTAAGTATCTAAAATAGTCAAACTCATAGAATCAGAGGAATGGTGGTTGTCAGGGGCTAGGGAAAAGAGGAATTGGGAAGTTGATGATTAACAAGCTCAAAGTTTCAGTTATACAAACTAAGTAAGTTTTATAGATCCTCTGTGCAACATTGTACCTATGGTTAACAATACTGTATGTACACTTAGAAAATTAACAGGGTAGGTCTCCTGTTAACTGTTCTTACCACGATAAAATAAAATGTAAAGAAATTAGAAGAGATTTCAGAGAGAAGACACTCGTAGTAGAAAAAACAGGCCTTGAAATCAGGAGACCTGAGTTCTAGTTTTGACTTAGCCAGTTATTAACTCTGTGACTTCTAGAATTCAGTTGCAGCTTTGAATATCAGTTCCTTTCCAGCTCTAAAGTTTCAGGAGCATATTCTTCTCATTTTATAGGTGTGAACAGAGAGCTCTAAAATTTAAGTGAACTGAACTCACAGGGTCACAGCTAATTAGTAGCAGAGTTAGAAATTGAACCTACATATTCTAACTTATTTTCCTCCTTATTTAGAATACTCTTCCAGTAATGCGGCTGTGCTAAACATCCAGTTTCATCCAAACGCTGTCTCGCCTAAGGCAGTTCATTTTAGGTGATTGACTGGGATTAGAACCTTGGTCTTTGAGAGGACAATAGAGCAACCTAACTTAGTTCTTGTAGAGAAAACCATCTTTTCTCTGCTGATGTTCATCACCATTCACCATAGTCAGCCATTAATGAATGCCACATTTACAGTAGTGTGTACCTGTTTTAAGAAAAAACACTTGTTTTTTTGAGGTGTTAATGATCTCAATAATATTGAACATGGCTTTTTCTGTTGTTTTGTCATTCGTGTGTGTGTGTGTGTGTGTGTGTTTAATTGGGCTAGGATCATTTCCAGTTTTAAGTGCTAAGATTTCTTTAGGAACAAGGATCTCTTAAAATTCTTTTGCTATAGTCCCATTCATTTATTTTTGCTTTACTTCCCTTGCCTTTGAGGTCGAATTCATAAAATCTTTCTAAATCCAAGGTCCAAGAGTTTAATGTGTCTCTGTTTTCTTCTATGCAATTTGTTGTGACCCGAACAGGTGCTTCTCCCAAGAAGACACCCAAATGGCCAACAAACATACGAAGAAATACTCAACTTCACTAGGTAGTAGAGAAATGCAAATCAAAGCCACAATGAGATACCACCTCATACCTGTTAGAATGGCTGTCATCAACAGGACAAGTAATAACAAGTGTTGGGAAGATTGTAGGCAAAAATGAACCCTCATGTTACTGCTGGTGAGAACGTAAATTGGTACAGCCACAATGGAAAACAGTATGGAGGTTCCTCAAAAAACTGAGTAGAATTACCGTATGACCCAGCAATCCTTCTTCTGGGTATTTACCCAAAACACTTGAAAACCTTTATCCGCAAAAATATATGCACCCTGATGTTTATAGCAGCATTATTCTTGGTGGCCAAGACATAGAAACAACCAAAGTGCTTTTTTTCAATAGATGACTAGATAAAGTTGTGGTACATATATACAATGGAATATTCCTCAGCCATAAGAAAAGATGAAATGTTGCCATATGTGACAACAGGGTTGGATCTTGAGATTATCAGGCTAAGCAGAATAAGTCAGATAGGAAAAGTTGAGAACCATATGATTTCATTTATGTGTGAGATATATAACTGAAAGCAACAAATGAACAATACAAACAGACTCGTGGACACAGATAGTGGGTTAGTGGTTACCAGAGGGGATAGGGGTGTAGGAGATAGAAAAGAGTAAAAGGGGTCAAATATTTGGTAGCTGGAGGATTTAACTTTGGATGGTGAACAAACAATATGATACGCATATGACATGTTATTGAATTGTATACTTGAAACCTATTTGATTTTATTAACCAATGTCACCTCAAAAATTTTAGAAAGAAAAAATTCTTACACTCTTATTTTTTTTTCAGAGCCTTATTGATTCTAAACAGACTGTAACTGGAGATATTTTTGCAAAGATTGTATTCAGGTCCCTTAAGCCATCTAACTGTCCTCATCATTAGTTAGAGGTGGTTTACTTAGGTTCACAGGAACCATGGTGTGCAGGTCAGGCTCAGGATACTTGCCTCTCAATTGTGTTTCTAAGGATTGTATCTTAGAAAAGCTTCTGCTTCTTTTAGTTGGTCTTTTTGTCTAGTTCTTTTTGGTCTGTGTAGGATGTAGACTCTCTTCATACTGAAACTGGTAATAGCCTTTTGAAGTATCTCATTCTCTCACAAAATGCAAGATTTTTTTTAAGTGTTGATCATATAATAATGAATTCTCTCAAATTTTCAATGGAACTTAGCAAAAACAGCTATATTTTAAGTATATATTTCCATGGAGCCCTCATGTAAAGTGTCTCATTTAATCATCATTGCATCCCAGGCAGGGCTTGTGATCACCATTTTGCTGACAAGGAAGCAGATTTAGAGAGGCAATGATTCTGCCAGGGTCAATTAATAAGCAGCCTCAGTACTTCTGCTTTTCTACTACAGTATATGAGAGGCAGGGTTTTGAAAAAATGACTTCATTTGAATTTAGAAGACCTGAATTTTCTCCCAGTGTTGTATTTTCTAATGCACTTCTCAAAAAAAAAAAAAAAAAGTTTCATTAAGAATAAAATTAGCCAGAAAAAGGCTGTTAACTCATATAGTTATTAAGAATTTCAAGTAAATATTGATGTGAAATTTACGTCTCCATTCCAGTAGATGAAATTTTAGTTAATATTACGTTTCGATTTTAACTAAAAAATAAGTAGTCAGGTGGGGGTAGATTAATAAATTAGGGCCATTTTCAGATTCAACTCAGAGCATTATACATAGGCAGTGATAATGTTATTAATCAAATAATAGCAATTATAATAAAACATTTTAAGACTAAAAAATGATTCTTGTGCAGACTTCCTTTTAATCACCAAGTATACAGGCATGTAAAAAGAGCCTGCTATATCGATTGTGTGAACTTAATATTTGAGATTTGTGAATTAGAACTGAAGTAGCATAGAAAGGTGTTTCTCCAGTATACTTTCAAGATATGTGGTTTTCTACACATTAAATTTTACATGAAGTTTCTATGAATCTTGTAGCCATTTTTATTATAAAATTCAAATACCATTAGGACTTTTTGGCTATGGGATCTTCAATTTCAATGTATTATATAATATGACCCACTTTTTATGCAGCGTATGGACTTTATGTTCATGTACATATTTGGTAATTTTTATGTAACTAAATTGAGAAAAATATATCTGAAAGTTAGCAACGAGAAAGATGGGAAATTTTAAAGTAAATGGTAAGAGTGATTTTTTAATGCGTGATCAAATAAAAGGCAGTGTCATTTACTGAGCTGGATATCACTTCTGCACAGTCGTTTTGATTATCTGGGTTGCCATTGGACTAATATTGGTACGTGTAATTATTTATGTGGTTCAGCCTGTCTGGCTGTTAGTTACCATTCTAGGTTTCATGGTGTATTTTCCTAGGTGACTACAGGATTCAGAGCTGCTAAAGAGAAGTAGTGTTTCTGATATTTCTTAAAGCTAAGAGATTTTGGATTCCGAAATCTCCCATTTTACATTAAGATTGAATTATCTAAGGTGTGGATAGTTACACAGCATAAAGTACATCACCATGAGTGATTGTGATATGTTCTGAAAAACACATTCAGAGCAAATGTGGAAGCTCACTGTCTTGGTACTATCCTTGAGCTGATACTATCCTTGAGCACTTTCATCTGGGCACACAGCAGGACTTTTGAAAATGAGTGGTTTTCCTGATGGACTTCCCTTTCAGATTTTTCAAATCTTTTTCTTTTTGAATCTGATTAATTCTCTAGTTAGTATCCATGGCATTTTATATATAGTTATCCTTTTCATTTATCAAGTTTGTTACAATCTAGTGTAGAGAAGTAATACTAGAGCATGAATAATTTAAATACCTCTGGGAATTTTTGCCTAAAAGATATATTATAGAAACTGAACCTTCTATGTGTTTGGCAGGCATTATTTAGTAGTCTACTAATTTTACATTTCATATTGATTTCTGAAAATCTTGCCATATTGGACTATTTATGCCTACATACATACTAAAAATCATTTTCTAGAGTAAATCTTTCCGAAGGTGAGTAATTAAACTTTCCTTCAAAACTCTAAGTTACACTTCCTTGAAGTTCACACTTAACATTTTCAGAATTGCAATGTGCTGTGTCCATCACTTTTCACCTCTACTATCAAAGTATTCACATATACTGGAATAAAAAGAATAATAAATCTGTCAGCAAAGCGGTTAATTGAACATACTATTAAATACGGAAATAATGTATCTTGTTTCCCCATTCATTCTTTTCCTTGAGACTTGTTCTAAATAAAATAATAGTTTTTGATGCTGCTGAGGACAACTTATACCTTAATCAAAAGTAGAACACTGCTTATGGGTTTCTGATAAACATCTTTATACAAAAGCCTTGCATTTTAGTACATGCACAAGATATCGATAGTCTGGCTGCCTTTGTAATGACTAAAATATATAACAACAGTCTATTTGTATTTGCCAGTAATAAAACTTTTGCCTCTGTAATCTTATTTTTAAACATAAAACTTTGCTTTTACTTTTTCATAAAATAAAAATTTGAATTATTTTTACCCAAGAAATAATTAAACTCTTGGCTTATAGTAAGGAAGTGACTTAAATATTATAGGAGTATGTCACTATCCCAATTCTCCCCAGTAAAAAGACTGTGCAGAGAAAGAACTAGTGCTATGTAAAGTGCTAGTAAGTGGCCAATTATATCATTTATTTACTGAATAATCACTGAGCGCTTTATTATATGTCATGTACTGTTCTAAGCCCTTAATGAACTATCTACTGGTTTAATCTTCACAACAACTCTGTGAGATAGGTAATATCAGTCCACTCTACACAAGGATGTAAAGGCACAACAATGTTAAGAAATGACAAGGTTTTAAAACTAAAGTATTAGAACCTGGATTTCAACCCAGGCAGGCTCATTTCTAAGCCCATGCTCTTAACCCCTGTATTATGCTGTCAACAAACATGATTTATCTTGAAGCATTTTGTTTTCTCTTCCAGCTTTTCTCACCAGTGGTACATAAAAGACCAACCAAGAATGACTATTGGATTTACTTTGTTTAATTTCCAACAAGTCATTTCACTGAAGGTTTAGTGCCTCATCCTTATCTTCCAATTTGTAAGCATCTTGCTTCTTAACTATGTAGGGCATCAAGAGACCTGCCTGTGCCTCCCTTCTTCATCACTTTGTTTTGACTGACTTATTAATCTGCATATTCGCCAGCACATCAAGGGTAAAGGCGTGATTGATTTAAGGTGCTTATTAATGTTTATTAACTTCTTTCATTTTAGTTGGCAAATACATTCCCCACCAAATTGATAGATCTCCTGTGATAATAGACTAATTTGCAAGCCCAGCCATGATTTACAATTAAAAGGGAACAGTTGCAGTGTGTCTGATTATGTGATTATGTTCTCATGAGATGAAAGAGATCCCTCTGTAAATGGTTAAGAAAATTGTATAGTTCTAAAAGCAGGGTATAAAGAAATGACTGAAAATTAATAAACTACTTGTAAGTATTTATCCTAATTTTAATTATGGTTTTTAAATTATGAAACCTTGAAGATTTTAAAAATTAAATTGTGTTGGTTATATGTGCATTGTATTATATGACTACATGAAGAATTAAAGCATTTCTTCCACTCATTTCTAATTAGACTCTTAAATCGGATAGTAAATGCTTTGAAGTTTGAGTCTCCTAGCTACATTTTTTTTTTTGTTTCTCAATTTAACACCAGAATTTTCATTTCAGTTTATTTGCTGCCCTTAAATCAATTCCACTTAATTCTTGTGATATTACTATATCACAAGAATTCCAGGAATTCCCTAGAGAGATAAAGAATTACTCTTAGATTTCTTCGTATTCACTAACTAACTGGCCTTGAGCAAGTTTCTAAATCTACGTGAGCCTCAGTTTCCTAAAGAGTAGAATAGAGCCTATAATAATCTACTCAGTAGGGTTGTTGTGAAGACTAGGTACTTTATGGAATCTTATGGCTCAGGGCCTGATAAGTGACTGCTGCTATTCAAGTAATGGATTAACCTGTTTCCAACAGTGAATCTTCTCTGCTCTGGACTCCAATAAGGAAAAAACTAGGAAGGACTGAGGTTAGTTATAAAAACAACTATCTTTAGAGTCTTTTAAAACAGACTGTCTTCTTATCATGCTAGATCGATTTGGTAGATTTCTTAAGACAAGAGATTGAAATTTAGATCCTTTCCTGGCATTTGATCCATCCAAAATAAGAATGACACAGATATTAGCAAGAGGATATTATGCAGAAAACCAACAATTTTTATGTTTTCTGTCCATGTGGGAGTTAAACCAGGAAACCTTCATCAGGGCTTAACAGCCAAGGCTATTGATGCATCTTCCTGTTGGACTTTGTTTTGTTTTAGACATTTTTTTTTAGAATTTAGAGTAGGACTTCTTAAGATGGGGAGAAGACACTGATGATCAGAAGAGAATTAAAAACATAATTCCACTTTTTTTTTTTTTTCGCCCAACCAGTCTCTGAAAATGTCAGCAAATGCTAAACCATCTTTACCTGGCTGTATTACAGCTGAAAAAGATTTCAGTAAGAGAAACAGCATTTCCTGGTTCAGAATCGCTCTACCACTTCTTTTACTCTGGTCACTTTGATGTTATAGCCAAAAGCTAAGAGTCTAGCATTAAACAGAACATATGCAGTTCAGAATACTAAATCAAATGAAAATGTACAGCAACTGTAATTTAATCACCTACTTTTAAAAGATAGCTAATCAATTTCATAAAATAAATGAATGTTTTTAAACAGGAACTTAATGTTCATGCCTGATTTTTCCCTTCTTTAAGAAAAGAGGCTCTCTTGGGAACTGTGTAGTGGGCAAAATTTCATGACAGTTTGAAGATTAAAGTTAAGTTGCCCCTTCCTCAAAGTCTACTTATTCTGGTATGTGAGTGCCAGCAACAAGTTTAATCTTTGAAATCATGTACCTTGAATTTTTCCCTAAATGAAGATGGCTTTCTGGATAACAGATATGGTGAAGAGTACTCTTGAAGAAAGCATTGTCTGGCTCCTCTGGGGCATATGACACATAAATTTAGTTCTCGCCTTATGTATTCATGCATTTTGTAGTGTTTTGGACGTAGCGTTTTGGAGAATCTGGAGATACTTCATATGGAGTGCCTGCCATTAGAAAAAAAGGGCTCCCAAAAAATATATCTTGGCAGTCTGCACTATGGCACTATAGGTGTTTTGAAATCAGAGAAACAGTTTGTAGCAGGCAGATCAGAAAAAGCTTCATGAACGAGGTGAGCCTTCAGAGAAACTTTAAAGATGAATGTGTGGTAAATGGGGAAGAAGACATTCTTAACAAGAGCAAATAGCATGAGCAGAAAACATCACCTTCATTCCACTTGTGCTTTTTTTTTTTAATAATGCAATGATTGCAAATTCAATTTTTCTTAGTCATCTCAGACAATTGGGTCTGACCACTGAATGAATGATTCTGTGTATGTGTATGTGCATGCACTTTTTTAGACATGTACCAATCAAATAATTTTTTTTTTCTGGCCTTGGGGAAAAACAGCATAGGAGAGACATGATTCTTAATTTAGCTATAACGCACAATGCTGTGCTCACTAGATGCTGGGGCGACACACACAGGTACAAAGCCCCCGAAGCCCACCAAGAGCAGGGCAGGGCTCCAACCGCACGTTGCCTTTAGGATGCCTTGATATCCTCACTGTTAAAAGTTCTGCAGGTCCAAAGAGAAAGAGATAAAAGAGAGAGAAGATGAGAGCTGACTTTCTCTTTTTTACATTTTTTTTTTTTAAATTCAGCTTCCTCATTCACAATATGCAGATATTCAGGTTATTACCAAAATGTGGGTGTTTGCATACTCTGCTGGCAAATCACTGTGAGTGTCAAGAATGCAAATACCAATCAACCAATGCTTATCAAATGCCTGCTGCTTGGGATAGGACATTGTCTTACTGTCTGCCAAAGGACTCAGGACCGTCAAATCCATTATGCTGCCTTTGTCTTTAAAACTTAACCTGCCTGTCTCCTGTTCTTTCAGGCACCTCAGGGAGGCTTTCCAAGTGTCGTAGAGCAGCTGGAAAGAGATGAAAACCATCTCTTTGTCAGTCTACCACTGCTTAAAGACATACTAGAGGCTCCATCTGTACTATCAAATGGATTTGAGAGGCATAGATCTTCCTTCATTACAAATTTCTATAGAAAACCAATCAGTGTCCTGTTGGTAGATGGGGAGAAGTTTGATTACATTTCCATTTTCCCTTTTGTAGAGAGCTCTTACTGATAAGAATGGTTTCTTATGTTTCGCCTCACGTGATACTCGCAATAAGCCCATACCTTAGACATGGCAGGTTTTGCCCCACTTTGTAGGTGGGGAAACAATGTGGCTTGGTCATTTTTAGTGGCCTAAATAGTCATATATTTGCAGATGGCAGAGCTGGGACATAAACACGGTATGCTGGTTCCTGGAGTCCAGTGCTGTTTCTGCCACACCAATACATGAGCAGCGGCTATTTGTGTGCTATCCTTACAAACCCAAAGAGATGAGTAGGCCTGATGATTCCCCAGGGATTCTGGGAATGAACCACTGAAAAAGCCCAGTCTCAACAGACATGCTGGGCTAGAAGAAAAAAGATAAAAGGGGCCGAGACCCTTTAAGATAAAAGTAGAGGTGGTTTGGAGAGATGGTCAAGATTAGAGATTGGCTTTTAACACATTTTGCTAGTGTGATGGTTGAATTTTCTTGTTGCTAATTAGGGTTTGTCTTTTGGAAAAGAAATGAGGGTTCCAGCTTGAAGGATGAACTTACTGGCTTTTGGTAATTTTTGAAATAACTCAAAGTGCACATACAACCTGGGAGAATACTTAGACTTAATGCATCTTTATTTAACTAATGCTGTAATGTTTTTTAGATGAACAGTGCCAAGAAGCTGTATATAATTAAAACCCTCAATTACTTGTAGGGAATTATTTAAGAGCACTTGTAAAATTGTGATATTCAGTCAAAAAATTAATAATTAAAGCTTTGATAAAAACTTACAAAGAGAGTCTCTCTTTGGAAATGTATTTTGCTTATAATCGTATGAAAAACAATGTCAGTGAGCAAGATGGTCAGCATTTCCCCTGAAGCAGAGATCTCTCCAATGAGTTGAAACTGAATGCTTCAGGGTGTTATTAATTAGTTTATAGGTTTTGCTGAGATAAATTCAAAGTACGTGTTTGTAGAAACACTCCATACATTTTTCAAAACAACACTCTGTGTTCCCTGGATTAAATGCCCTGAGGATGAGGATTGTGTTTTTTGTTGTATCTATAACACCTAATATAGTGGCCAACAATAAATACTGAAAGATACTGATTATAGAATGATTTTTAGAAGGCCTCCTTTTGTAGAAGCAATGATATATTCATGCTGTTAGTTGGAATGGACTTTAAAGCTAGCTGCAGTCAGCAGAGTATAACTTTTGACTTGTATAAATAGCCTTAAACATCTAAATGTTTTCCCCATTGCCTGTGATTTCACCATTAGAAATTCATTCTTTAGCATCTTGATAGTTTTTATAAAAATTTATTGTGTGCTGAAAGGGCAGGAAATTTGGAGTCATGATCCACCAGTTGCTGGCTGGATGACCTCTCTAAAATGGGATAAAAATAACAATCCTTGTCCTTATTGAACCATGTTATGTGAGGAATAAATGACATAATGTTTGTAAAGTGCTATATAAATTGTATTTAGGGAGAATAAAAACATTTTAATAATATATGTAATTCACTTACTTAGGAAATAGTCATACTTTAAGCTGATGTAAACTGATGATTCTTAAAATTTAAACTTCATCAAAATCATCCAGGGATATTATTGAAACTGCAGATGCCTGGGCTGCACCCCAGTAAATTTGGGGAAGGACTCAAGAATTTGTATTTCTAAAAATCTACTTTAAGAGATTCAAATGCAAATGGTTCTTGGACAACTCTTTGAGAAATAAGACTTTACACCATGGTCAAGAAATATCTTCAGATGCCGGCTTTTACCTAACTCTTTGTAAGCCTCTAACACATAATTTAATAATTAGAAGACAATTGCTTTATATCCATAGGACACAGGGAAATCACTTGGATACAGGGAGATAATGTGGGAAAGTATCTTAAACCTGCTATCATTACATTAGTGATCAATTGCTCTTAATAGAATATTAACAAGGATACTAACAAATTGTTAAGTCAATTGCCTTTTCCTAAGAAAGACTTATTCATAAAACGTATTCATATAGGAAGTAGACTACAAGCAACTTTCCTTTAAAGGTTCATAGCTTTTTTAATGGATTGGGGTGTCCCTACCTACAGCTAAATCTTTGTTTTTGCTGTAAAATTATACATTTGAGGGTTATCTGCATATATGTGTGGGTAGATACACAAGCACACAAACAATTTAAAATCATAGTTTTCAATCTCTTTCGTTTTTCCATTTATGCATTCTCTGGTCTTCTATTACCAATATCCTTAGAAAGGATTATTTTCGTCTATAATGCAAAATAAGATGTCATTTTTTTTATTATTATTATTGAGTGAAAAAGTCTTTTTATAGCTAACACTCCTCTCTTTGACCAAGAAAGCTTTGATGCAGTTCTTTTTGCTTTTATGTAGATGACAAGTATATCTCCAGAATAAGATAATTGGAGTAGGAACAGGCATTTTAGAGATTAACTTGTTCCCACCCCTAATGTTACAAATGAAGACTCTGAGTCCCAGGAATTTTAAATACTCAGCTCTAGATTTTTTCCCTATCTCTGAACTGCTTTTTTTCTCAGCTTTATTTATAAGTTACCCAATGTTAGAGTAATCTAACCATATCCAAGCCATTCTTTGTGAAGAACTTAAGTCAGGTAACTCCCATGCCAGTATGTAAACAATGAGAAACTGAGTGAGTTTTTCATTTCTAGTTTGAGAATATCTTTTATATTTTGAGCTACTTTGTTCATTAAAATTTCCTTGAACTGAGAGCAACCATAACTCCTATGTGCACCATTAAGCTGACAGTTTAAAATGTTTCCTTGCTGAATTTATATTGCTACAGAGATTCTTTAAATGGAAAGAAAATAGCATTGGGGTTGGGAGAGATGGGGAAAAGGTATTGGGAGGAAGGAATATTCTCGAAGACAGGTTAAAGCATGAAGACATGGCTTTGTTTTAAAATTCCATCATTGTCAATGGAAGAAGGAAAAGGAGAGCCTTTCTACATCTTTAAATTCTTTCTGTCTTACACACATTTAGAGGTCATTGGCATTTTGAATAACATTTGCTATTACTGATTATCATTACTACTATACAAGATTTGGAAAACTCAGAAGTTTGAGGAAAAGATTACAACATCCATAATCTCAATATCCAGAGATAAGCACTTTTGAAACTGTGGTGTATCTTTTTAGTTATGTGTCTTTGTGTGTTTAAACATTTAAAAAATAGGATTCTATTGGACATGCTGTCTTGCAATCTTTCCTTAAATTGAAATTATATAGTTTCTTTCCTTGAAATTAATTTTTTTCTAAACTATAACATTTTAGTGACTGCATACTCTTCCATCTGGACCATACTTATTTCACTAATCTTGTTGAAAATTTAGATTATTTTCATTTAAAAATTTTATAAACACTGCTGTTATAAATATACTTGAATATAAATATCTCTTGTACTGTTTTGTACAAAAGTAGAAATTCTAGATTAGAAGGTACCGTTTATTTTTAGGTTTCTGGTATTCATTGCCAAATTGAATTCCATGCCTCCACCCCCAGTGCCTTCCTTTACATTACTTCTCGTACTGTCCATTTCCTGGCACCCTAGCCATCCCAGGTGATAATTACCACTTTCAGTCTTTGTCATTTTATAGGCAAAAATGGTGTTTCATTGTTTTAACTGTTTCACACACTTCTATGTTCGAACATCTTCACATGTGGATTTGCCAATTCTACTTTACCAAGTTGCCTATTCATTATGTTTCCCAGCGTGTCTCTTGAGGATGCTCCTTCTGTTGACATTGATTTGTAAGAGTTTTTTTTAAAATATTTTTAACCCTTTATTGTATTTATTGTGTATGTGGCTAACATTATTCTCAATTAATTACTTGCCTTTTAATTTTGTTCGTGGGGCTGTTAATGTATAAGAATTTAATATTTTCTTGCAGTGAAATCTTTTGAATTTTTTTCTATTCTTAATTCTCTTTTTTTAGTCTTCGTTTTGCCTGTTGAGATGATTCTGCATGTTGGGACATTTAAAAAAAATTTTTTTTCCCATAGGCATAAGATATTGAGCCAGCATTTACTCAGACAACCATGATAAAAATGACAAGAGACAAGGTGTCTTAGAAGGTTGACCAAACAAACAGTTCTGGGTCAGGAGTAAAGTGTAGGAAGATATTAACTACATAGTAAGGTCTTAGAGTTTAAGAGTGAAATGGGGTTAACAGAATTAGTAGAAAATGATAAGAATGTTTCTAATTCTTAAGAACACTGCAGCCTAGAGAGTGAGGAAACTAAATGTTGAATCCTTCCTCTCCTCTGTTGCTAGCCATGCTATTTCCACATGCTATAGGGTGGCCTCCCCTACGAGATACTGTCCATTGTGTGACTCTTGTTGACTGCTTCACTCTAATAAACAAAAACACTGAAAGGAATATAAGAACACACATATACTAACTCCGCTCTGTAAGATCAAGAGGCACGACGAGGTTTTCTTCTTGTTTTCTTTTCACTTTTTTTTTAAAATTGCAGTATAATTTAATTAAAATGTACAAGTTTTAAGTGCACAATTTGATGGAATAATTTTTACCTATTTATATCCCCCATGTAATCGCCATCCAATAGACAATATTTCTGTCATTACAGGAAGTAGCTCTCAGTAGAGAGCTTACCCGCTCCGCCCCAGCCCGACTCCTTTTCTGACATCTGTCATCACAGATGATTTTGCCTCTCCCAAATTCCACATAAATGGAATCATAAAGAAGATTCTCTTTTGTGTCTCGTTTCTTTATTTCAACATAATGGTTTTGAAATTTACCCATTTTCTTGTATGTATCATTAGTGGGTTCTCTTTTATTCGAGTACTATTCCATTGTTATTGATTCTCATGTGGATAAACGTTATGGTTTGTTTTCAGTTTGGGGCTACTGTGCCTACGAACCTTCTTCAATGAGTTGTGGACATATTCACTCATTTCTGTCGGGTGTATACTGGAACTGAGAAGGTTGGGACATAGAGTCGGCATTTGTTTAACTTTTGTTAAACAACCGCACCACAGTTTTCCAAGGTGGTTGTAAGATTTTACAGTGTCACCAACAGTATATGAAAGTTCCAGTTGTTCCATATCCTCAATTACATTTAGTATTGTCAATCTTTTAAAATTTAGCCATGTCGTTAGGAATGTTCAAAATTGTATTGTGGATATCCTGGCTGATCCCAGCAGAATGAAAAGCTGCATACATGCTTACAAGCTGAATTTCCTTAACAATGAGAATCTCAAGACTTGTGGAATGTATGCTTTAAAGCATTTGTTAAGATAGCTTCAGTTCTATTTAATTAAAAGTAACAAACTAAGAAGTTAATGAACACAGAAACAACTGTAAGTAATACTAAATAGTATTTGAAAATAAAGTTCCATGCAAAAACTTCAGTTTCAATGAAGTCTCAGGTCCTGTCTCAGAACCACCTGACCTCCTTTGGTGTTCTTTTTCTCTTCCATTATGTGCCTAAGCCTGCAGCTGCTTGCTTGCAATTTCTTTTAATAGTAAACTCTTATTTAAAGAAGTTAAAATAATTATAAAAAATACTGTGCTAAATCTCTTGCTGTCTTTAGATATAGCAAGTACAATATAATAGTCTCAGTAAACATCTGAGGATAAAATTTTAATTTAAGAAAAACATCATTTAAAATATTTACTGCTAAAATTCATTTTATAATTTTCACTGAAATTGCTTGTTAATAATTGCTGGCATTTATTCAATATACCTTTCAGCACAATATTTCACAATACATATTGTGTTAAATATTAATACTAGACTCGAACATAAATAAAATATTTTAAAAATATTAAAAGTCAGTGTACCAAATGAAAAATAAAAATGGACAGTGTGGCTTCATTTCTTTGTTTTAATGAAAATTGATAAATATTATATGAATGAAATGAGAAGAGGCAAATGCTTCTTTTGCACTTCTTTTTGAAAATATATTCAAGCAACAGATCATACTTAGAAATTTTCTGTTGAATTTATCTCTTCCAGGTTTTCGTTTATTCTTTTGAAATGTTAATTATTTTATTTGTTATAGTTAGTAGATTAGAAAACTGTAAAAAAGAAAAGTAATATTGAAATCATAGGCTTTTTAAGTATGTTCAGAAATTTTATCAGATTAAAAATAAAGCATAACATGTAAAATATTAATGTAGCAATAGCGTACATTTTCTTATATTAATTTATCTGTAGCATTTATCTTGACAATTCAGGAAAGGGACCAAGGTGGAGATATGTCAGGATCAGCTGCCTTTGAATAAGGTTCCTTCTGCTGAAGTCTGGGCTAACTTGTGATTTAACAGTCCTGGAAACTGAAGTCCTCTATGAACTGAGAATAAGAATAATGAGAACATGGGAGAGTACTTTGCCTCCTAATCAAGCTTTTTCTAATTCTAAATTCCAGATAATTATTTGAATAATACTGTTAATAATATTGAAGACAGATAGATGCATTGTGATTAAGATGTGCTATAAGACTAAGGCAGTGGACTTCAAATTAGGCAAACCCAGAATTTGAATTCCAGTTCTGATTGGTGGCGTGACTTTGGACAAGTTTTCTCATCTTTGAAATGGGAGTTATATTAACTCACCTTCTTCCGCTGCTTGAATAGAGATGTGAAGTGCTTGTTGCTAGGCCACCAGCAAATTTTAGACCCATTCCCCTTTAGTCGAGGTTAGAAAAACTGCTTTTCTTTATCCCCCACGTGGGACCTGGTGAAGGACATTGCAAATTTCTTCTCTGTTTATTTGCCTCTTCCCTTCCAGTGATAACCAGTCTATAGGACCTGTCCTCTAAAAGCTGCAGATTCAATGTCTTTATATTAGTACCATCCTTTCTGGTCTTTTTAGCACAGGGTATAGTCTACATCCTTACCTTGTTATGATTCATTCTTTCTTTGGTATCCATTTCACTAAACTACAGTGTTTTGTTTTTTGTTTTTTTGTTTTTTTTGTTTTTCCATTCTGATTGTTCCATCATCTCCCTCTTTCTTCTTTTCTCTGCCACCAGAGTGTAGAAATTCTGTTTAAGCCTTCTTCCTTCTTTTTCTAATTTGATGATTTTGTCAACAATTCTTATTTATTTTCCTGGCCCCATCCATTCTACTGAATGTTTAAACCTATGCTGGACATTTTTACCTGAATTTCTGGGCAGCACATCAAAGTCCAAGAATAAAAGTAAGCACATCTTCCCCACAACTAGAAACTTTTCCTACAGGGGCAGATTGAGGATTTTGGGGGTCTAAAGCTAATAGAATTCAAGGAGTTCCAGTTAAGGAAAAAAATGCCAAGTGCTCAATAATAATTACCATAGCCCATTCAGTGCCACCTGGTATGAAGGTGACTGTGACCAAGGAAAAGTTGGAGTGGAAAGAGATAGAAGCTTAAGCAGTCGAAATAGAAATGAATTTTACAAACACACTTCTGAGGTTTCCCCCACCCAGGGCTCTAAAGGAAGTCCCTACAGGTGAATGACCCTGAAGCTCAAGATTTGTTAATTTCAAGTAACTTGACTCTATCTTCTTGGCTTCCCAAGCTGTTAACTGACACACTCATATATATTCTTTTGTCACTGAGGCTCAAAACCTTTAAATTAATTTCTTCTCTATTTGACCCTACATCCAGTCAGTTGCCTTATTGCTGATTTTGCCACCTTAGTATTCTACTCCTACTGCCACTCTTGGTTAGGTCCTAATACCTCTTAAGGAGACCATTTCAGTAGCTTTCTCACTAGTAGTACTTCTCCCTCTAGTATTTTACTCAAGCCTATACCCTACTTGAAATTTAGTCTCACTAAAGTATTGCTTTCTTTCCACTCGTACCGGTAAGTTCAAATAGTTCAAATTTCCAAGTATTACATTCAAAATTTTCCTTTCCTTGGCCCAAGCTTCTATCTTTCTATTGCTTTCCATCTCTTTCCATAACTCCCCATTGTATACCCACCTTATAATCTACACTGAACTACTTTGAGTTTCTAGACCATCTCTTGTTTCAGGCAGTTGGAACTCAATATACCTGGAATTGTGTGATAATACTTGGATCCTTTTTTATTAATATGAAGGAATGTTTTCTTCAACTTGGTATTTTTAATGTTTTCTAGTTAATTGGCTTACTTATAATAATGTTTGCTGAATGCTTGCTTAATAAACAAAAATACATATGGTCATATTTGGAAAATGACTCAGAAGGAACTAGATCAAGTATTGATTTTAAATACTTTGCATTTTTATTTAAATTATGCTATTCACCAAACCATTTATAAATTCAGAATATTGACTTCCCAGTGGTGTAAATAAAATTTGGGCTATACAGAAAGTTTTCCATAGATGCTACATCTGTTCATTTCCTGTAGCCCACATTGTTCAGTCTTCTCATCTTCTATTTGGTTCTCTCTCAAACACTATAGGGGCCTCTTTGCATTCCTTTTTTTTTCCCTTTGCTTTCCTTTTTTTTTTTTTTTTTTTTAGAAATACGTATTGAGTGGCTAGTGTATGCCAGGCACCACGTCTCTATTCTTCAGGGGGCTCTAGTCTCATCAGACTTTGAAGCTGAAACTAAAGCAATGGTTCTCAAAGTGTGTTCCCCAGACTAGCATCATTAACATTACATGAGGACTTGTTAGATGCAAATTATTGTGTTCCACCCAGGCCTAACAAATCAGGAACTCTTAAGGATGGGGCCAGCAATCAGTAGTTTGACCAACTCTCCAGGAGATTCTGCTCCTGACGAAGTTTTAGAACTACTGTTATAAAGTGTTACTTGAGCAGTGGCAGGCATTGGACAACTGTAGAGGGTACCATGACTGCAAGGATTTGTTAACTGGGTAAGAATGTTTCTGATAAGTTTTATAGAGGATGTGACCTACAAGGTGAATTTTGGAAGTACATTGTTTAATAGTTTTTATCCTTGCATTTTACTTAATTCTAATATAGCCTATCATACAACTAAATCATTTCAACTTTTCAAAATGACAGTTAATAATGAAAAATAATACTAAAATTGTTTTATATCAGGAGAGAAATTGTCATTTTAGAATATGCTTTAAAATGTTAGTTGGCTGATTAATACAGAATGGCTTACAGATAAAACACTGATATCAAGGAATGGCCTGTCTTCAGGGCTAATAGTGTCCTTTAAAATTTAACTCTTATGAGTTTAATTTTTTAAATTATAGCTTTAGAATTTAAGTTTTCAAGATTTACTATTTTCTATAATTTGGGATGAATGACTTAAAATATAACTAGTGGGGAAAATAAAATAGCATTGACTTAGAAGTAAATCTTTGGTGAAGGCAAGGAATGAATCTATTTAAATTGATATCCTGCCTTACTCATCCTTATTAGTTGTCAAATCTCATGATAGATTAGAGAGTTTTTCATAGTTACAGGGTAGCATCATTCTAAAGGAGTTATCACCTGAAAAGCTCCTCATCTAAGAAATCACTGTCATCAATTTCTTTTAAAAAATGTGTGTTCATACCAGAGAAAGTATCTTCTAGTGATAAAGTGTATTAAAAACACTTTACCATAAACGCTTAATACATAAGTGAACAGATTGGTTTTTGATGGGCCAAGTTATTAAATCCAACTCTCCTGTTTGTAGCCCGCCACAGCACATAACCAATCAAGGAGTATTTGGAGTATTTTTTCCCTTTTTAAATGATTGTTTTGAAGCTGTCGTTCTGTTACAGAGCTGAGGCGATAAAAGGGAAGTGGCCTTGAGTAATCCTTGGGGTAACTTTCTCATCTGTCTTTACCTCCAGGTAACCCTCCTTGTTGTAACAGTTGGACAAGTGGTCAGTGCTCAGCCTCTAGATTAAACTCAGTTCTGCCTTGAAGAACACATTAATTAATCAACAAGTGTGTAGAGAAATAAATATAGCATATGATTTAATACATAACTTAGACCTGGCTCTTTTTTGACACCATTGTTATTTTAGCTCTGTGCCCAAGGGTGGGTCGCTTTACTAAATTAAGCATCAGTTGTAACTTGGCTAATTCTCGTGTGTAAAACGGAGGTGATAATACTTATGTATTACAGTAAATGTAAAATTTTAATGGAGTAATAATACTGTAGAAACTGGCATGTAAGTGTTTTCATAGATACTAGCCACTTTTAATTATTATTTTTAATGGAATAGAATATTATTGTTATTGTGGAATTGAAGGCAGTGTTATTAGAGTTACTGAAAAGTAAGGTTAATTACTACTAATCTCTGCGATTTGCCCCAGTATGAAACAAAAATCAAATAAGAAACACCATTCTCTCCCATTTGCTATCTTCAGAAAGGTAGCCGATATTCAATCCCTCTCATTTCCTGAAAAGAACTATTACTTAAAAAAAAAAAAAATTCTATTTTGTAACTTTATATCTCCCTTTTCTCACCTCAAAATTATAAATCTATGCACTATTTAAACTATTTAAAGTTCAAAGGTATAAACTGTGTCACTGGTCCATAGAATGGTAAAGGTGCATCTTCCTATATCTTACATGTAAACTTTAGTTTATTTTTCAGTGAACAAATCTCAGTTCACTTCTTGTCTTAATGGGACATACTGAAATCAATAACATAATCCCCATTAGTTCTATTATTTCTTAGATTTTGGCATATAGACAAGAAGCCAATATGTACTGGGCTGGTAACAGTGTCACTTTGGGTGTTACTGGATATGTTGTGTTTCTCTGGTGCAGAGACATGCATTCTAGCTACGTATTTTCTATTGTACTCCAGTTTGCCTACATACAATGCTACCTGCCTGAATTGTACATGGCTGGAAGCCAAAGAATGCTTTTGTTTCAGTGAGGCTGCCTAATGTTAATGTTTACATGGTTTCTGGCTTTGGGACTTTGGCTTTAGAAGGTGATGATTTTCTCCTTGCTTCTCCAGCTTTCTAGTTGTTAATAATCAATCCTGAATGCCTAAATCCTTTCAGGATGCCAAGGACTTAATTTGCCACCACAGATTTTGCTACACAACTTCAGGGCTGCAGTAATTTGGCATGACAGAAGATATGTGCTGCCAGGAAATTATCAGAGGATAGAAGAGTACAAACCATTGCTGTTTGAATCAGATGGCGTTTGATGCACATTCCATTAGTTTAGTGAATAAAACAGTCAGACTTCTGGGTATTCGTGGCCCTTCTCTTCATATCCTCATCAGAGCAGCTACCGGGATCAGACATTAAATCGCACTTCATATCTCATGGCCATAGCTCCTGCTTATCTTCCATGCTTGAGCTTAATTCCATATTCTACTTCTAGAGCCAGGAATACCCTCCTTTCTCCTCTCTGACTTTTTTTACTTCTGTTCAATCATCCATTCCCTAAATCTTAGCTCTCTTCTTATTTCCTCTTGGAAGTCTTTCCTTGATACTCCTGATCACACTGATTTGTCTCATTTGAACCTCTGTGTCACTTAATGTTATTGCCAAATCATTTGGCACTTTATTATATTGTTTTCTATATTTCGTCTAATTCTTTCCGAGTGCAGGTCTCAATTATAACATCTGTATTGTAATGTACTATTTTTCTTTTCCTTTACCAAACCCATCTCTACCTCCAGATTAACCTAATGTTATTCATATACTGGATATAAGACTCAGGTGTAGGACTCAACAGATACTTATTAAAATCATTGATTTTTTCATCTGACTAAATAAAAGTAAAATGTTTCAAATATCATAATTCAATATCCTCCTGATTAGAATTGATAGTTGCTTGCACTGGTGATTTTAGGATGCTGTAGAAATTTTTTCCTTGTAAATTTTTAAATCCATCAGTTTGGAATGGTCCTGAATACAGGAAAAGCTTACTGAGAAAGGATGAGGGTGGGGATGTGGTGGAGATGGTTAGAAAGCTCAGTCTTTCCAGGAAAATGGTAGGTTCTATTATGTTGTTTATTAACTGAATACCTCCTGTTGCTGTAGTGCTTTGTCCTCTTGGGTAGGAGAGGAGCTGGGTCTTGCCAAAGTGATTATATTGTATTTCTAAAAGAAAAGATTGTAACTTTTTAGAACCAAAGGAAGCAAGGATAGAGAGGTGAATGGATAGTGAAGTTAGTGCTCGGGAGACAGAGGGAGTGAGTATGAGAGGTTAGTGGTTGGCTCGAGGGATTTCTATAGGCTATGGCTGAAAGTAGCTTCTCCCACTGCATCCAATCTGCAAGGCCTCTGTCTTCTCCATATTTCTAAGGCATTACACCCTTCTTTCTATGCAGCCCTGACACATTTTCCTTCATGCAGTTACTTCCATATGTGTGGATAAATGACTGGAAATGGGGTGAATTACACAATTCGTTTTGTAAATTAGTATTATCGCTTGAGTCATTTTCCTAAAAATTAGTTCAGCAAGTTTGATAAAGTTTTAGGGTAAGAAAAGGGTAAGGAACAGAAAAGAGGGGCTTCCTTTTGGATCAAAACAAATGATTTTGCAGTGGGTCGAGAGACTCCTTTATGGTAACAGAACTCAGACGCTTTGGAGATAAAAGGTTTTGAGATCAGTATATATCAGTATATCGGTTCCGCAGTACTGTGGTATGAGCCACTGTAACTTTATGCTGCATTTTATTTGTTTTCATTTTGCACAATGCATCTACAATATATAATTAATGATGAGAAAATGCTATAAAAATGAACCACAAACTAAAATAATTAAACAGACACTGTTAATTCTCGGTATAACTTGAGTCATTATTATTCTAATCATGCTATCAAAATCTGTGACTCAGGGGACATCCCCAATTTAACATACAGTTTTGGCATTTTAAAAAAATATATTATTATTTTCTAAAATTTATTTAAATTAGTTTCAAGTATACAGTACTTGAATTGGTTAGACATCTATACAGTTCTTAAAATGATCCCCCTATTGCTCCCTCCCTCTTTTGGCTCTCCTCCTAGCCATCATATTAATGCTAATTGCATTCCCTCTGCCGTACTCCCCATCCCTGTGACCATGTATCAACTACTAATTTGTACTTCTTTAACCCTTCACCCCATTCTTCCAGCCTCCTAAACCCCCTCCCTTCTGTCTGTCACCAAATTGTCCACTATATTTGTGAATCTGTTTTTGATTAGTTTGTTCTTTTTATTCCTTAGATTCTGCACATAAGTAAAATCATATAAGACCCCCAAATATAAAACATTTTCAGTTTAAAATAAAAGCTTTTTTATTTAAAATTTTTAGTTATAATTATGAAATTATAATTAGCAATATTAAGTATACTTTTGGGGGGGAAATATTTTATATACAAAGAGTTATATAATGACTATTATAGGCTGAAGCACATGACTTAAAAAAACACATCGCTACCAACATCTGAAGCACTATACATGCTCCTTTCCTTTATCTCAGAGAGAGCTGTATCCTGAATTTTGTGTTAATAATTTCCTTTTTACAATATTTTAATGTAATGTGTATGTATCACTAAGTGGTATATTATTCAGTTTTGCTTGGTTTTGAATTTTGTATTAATAGAATAATCATGCTTGTATTCTTTTGAGATCTCAAATTTATTTGATATTATAGCATTTAATTAATTTGTTTTACCACTGAATATCATTCTATTGAATGAAAACAACAAAATATTATTACTCACTCTACCACTGGAGGATATTTAGGTGGTTTTGAGCTGTTGCTCTGGGGTCATGCAAAACTTTAGGGTATTGACATGGGAGTGGAATTGTTGGAGTCCATAATGGATATGGGATTCATATGCCAACTTTCTTAGTGAAATTGCTTACTAGTCATGCTCTCCCTTTATAGAAACACCACTACTATGTGTACTCATCTTAACTTCTTGATTTTTTTCAAATCTGATGAATGTCTAATGGTATCCCATCGAGATGTAATTTGAATTCCCCTGGTCAGTAATCAATTTGTTCATGTTTTCACATTTCTTGGTTATTTGTGTTTTTTCTTCTGCGAAATACCTGTTCACATTTTTGGTCCTTTTTTTCCCCCCTTTAGATTATCTTGTCCTTACTGATTCTTAAGAATTCATTATGTATTTTAGGTACCTTAGTATGTGGCTTGAATTTTTTATGGTATATATATTTTTTTTGGTGAAAAGGGTCTTTTAATGTAGTAAAAATAATCAATATTTCCCTTCATAGTTTGCATTTTTATATTCTGTTTAAGACATTTTTCTACCTTGAAGTCATTAAATACAAAATATTTATACTTAAGGCTACAATGTCTAGAATTAACTAATAACTTCTTCCTAGATAATAAAGGAGTCTCTGAATGTTTTTATTTCTATCATGATCTCCTTGGAATAACCTACAATCTGTCATTTTGATTTCAGTTTTATTAGCCATGTAAATTAGATACAGTTTATATTTTTACAGAATATTTCTTTAGATTTACCATGATATCTACCATTTTCCTTACTTTTTAAAATTTTAGAGCCTTCTGGGAATATTTTTTTTTTCTCAGATCTGTGTGCTTAAAAAGTTTCTTTAATAAAGGTCTTTTAGTCATGACTTCTCTCATTTTTTTCCTTTGAAAATGTCTTTATTTTAACCTTATTCTGAAAGATTCTTTCACTGAATAAGCAATTGTGATAGAACAGCTGTTATCTCATACTTTGAAGATGTTATCCCATTATTTCCTGGCTTTCATTTTAAGTGTTGAGATGTCAGTTGTAAATCTAATCATCATTCATTTCTATCAACTCTTATTCCTCCTATTTTTAATATCTCCTTTGTTCTTGTGTATGTTGTATTCTTCCACTACCACATGTTACTCTAGGTAAGGGTTTCTTTTTCTTTTTTCTATTTCTTTTCTTTGTTTCTTTTTTACTTTGGATTCACTAGGCTTCCTGATATAAGGATTTATATAATTCATCAATTATGCAGAATTACCAGTATCTCCCTCATTCTCTATTCCCTTTCTGAAGCACTGATTATATGTGTGTTGGATCTTTTCATTATTTCCTCCATGTCTCTTAACCTAATTTAATAGTTTATTTTAAATATATACTGGGAAAGAAAGGTTTTTCTGAGTTTTTAGTTCACTATATTAGCTGGAAATAGAATTCCAACATGCTATTTAAAAATGTCCTCATATCTCCTGAAAATAATTATGGTTCTTTTATATGGTATTTTCTAATTGATTTTTTGAAAATGGACTGAGGTTTGATGATACTTCAGAAATAAAAGTTATTTGGAATAACTTCTGTAGCACATATGGATGTCACGGGAACTCCCTTCAGTTTACCTAAGCCTTTTTAATTGATGTTTTGGCATTTGTTAATCTATTAAATCTATATTAGAATGTATGTTTGTTATGTATTAATCTTATCCCCTATCTTATTGCCTTTAGTGTATTTCTTTTACCTATATTTGTGGATTAATAACTTTTTAAGAGTAGTTATCATATTTTTTGTGACATAAATTGTAAATTTGCTATGTTTATTCCCTAAATTATGAGAAATGTTATTCTAAAGAGATCCTCACAGATTGTTTAATCTAGTTTAATGTGTTGCCTTTGGGGCAAATGACTGTACCAATTAATATGGTGAGATCTTTCCTTGCCTGTCTTACACATTCCTATTCAGTTTTATTGTTATTTGATGTTTTAGCTGTCCTATAAATCCCTCAAGAGTCTCAGTTTTAATCCCACTGTATTTTCTTGGCTTTCTACCTATTCCCAAAGCTCAAGTGATTGAGTAGGATTATTAGTGGAGGGACAGATGATAGACATCAAATTCTGGCTGGAATGTAAATGTCTTACTACTTCCCCAGATTTCCATTGCATTTTCTTTCTTCATCCCACCTCACCAAATCCTCCAAATATTTCTACTGATTATGGAAAACTGATCTATTCCTAGGCTATATACTCAAGACCTCAAGATCATGACATTTGAAAAGCCCTGTTCCTTTATACTTTTGTCTTCTTTCTTATGCTTTCTAAATCATAATACCAGTTTTTCTACCTCACGCCATTTCCTGCTTTCCCAATTGCAATATTAATCCTTTTCCTAGATACTGGCCTCTAATCTTCCTGATTGAATTCCAGAAGTCCTTCAATCTTTGTCTTTTTATCCTATCATTTGTCTCTATGAATGAGAACTACCATTAGTAATTTTTAGAAGAAGCTATCTCTATTCCTGTACTTTCAAGATTGAACTCTGAATACAATCTTCAAAGAAGCATACTGTAGTGGTTAGTTTTCATAGTACTCTTGATGTTGTCCTTTGATAATGCATCTTTTAATAAACTGGTCTTTGCGACCTAGCTTAGGAACCTATGTACCATTTATAATAATTCTATCGGAAGCTTAATGCACAGCTTGGTACAACTGGCTTTAAATGAACTCTTAGAGTATAGCTGATTTGTAAGCAGAGCACTGGCTCTAGAGGAAAGAATTTGGATCATTGTGTGGGCTGGGAGGGAAATGCCTTCTATTAACTAGCAAGGCCACAGATTTGAACATTGCACATTTGTTTTGTGTAATCTTCCATCTAACTGTGAGCAAAGAGCATGATTGAAGTGCTGTTGATTATGTCTAATGTTCATGGATTCCATTTTAGTAGAGAGCAGACTGCTACGTTCCATAGTTCTATCTTAATTCTAAATATGATTTCTATTGTTTCCCCTCTTTAGTCACCGAGCAACAGAGCAGTGAAGTAATTTTACCTTGCAGTTCAGTAACTTTTAATTGCCTGTTCAGTTTCACTTTATTCTGAGAAAAATGGAGCTGCTTGCTGCCTTTGCAGTTTTAGTTGCCAGAACCTCAATTGTTAAGCACTTAAATGTTAAAACAGGAAAAGAGCTCATGTATTCTTCAGAGAGATAAAGCAGAAAGGAGATCCAACTGTTTTTATTGTGGTTGTTATGGCTTTGTGGTTGTGTGTGTGAGTGTGTTTAAGGAATCAGAGCATTACCTCAGAAAATATACACCAAACTCATTACCTGTGAGTGGTAGAGTTACCAGCAATGTACATGTTCTTACTTTTATTTCAGTTTCCCAAGCATATATTACTTTATAATCAGAATTTTACAATGGTTTGGAAAGGGGTATAATCATGACACTTAAGGACTTTGAGATCACCTAGTCCAACACTCTCATTTTAAATGTGAGAAAATGGGACTCAAAGGGATTTAGGAATTGCTTCAAGCCTCTCGTAACTTGGGCTAGAACCAATGTGAGCATTATTAGAAATACTAATTCATTTTCTCTGGTTCTTAACATTAGTCTTCATGATCCTTGCAGAGAATATCAGAATCATCAGAATCTTTTATCCTAACTCTTAAAGTAAGAGAAACTGTCCTATGTTTGTTTTCATTTGTACTTCAACACTCTAAACCACTCTATCAGAACACAATATTTTAAAAAAATAGATTCAGAACATCATTGAGTTTAATGCATATAAAACTATATGGAATTAATTTTTTCCTGTGACTGTGGGATTATAATTCTCCTGGCTTTATGAGTGATGAAAAATGAGAAGAAGGAACTTGATTCATTCAGAGCAAGGAAACTGCTCATGTGGCTGTGGTGAGTTGCTTCTGATTTGAACTGATGAGGAAAGGGAGAGGAAAGATGAAGACTTTTCTAGAATTTTTTGGGGGGAGGGGAGAATTTTTTTAAGTGCAAGGACCGTCTACTTTTTTTAATCTCCAAACAAAATTTGTTTTTGAGCCCACATGGTAACTAGATGAAAGTGAAGCTTATTTTTTTGAAACAGGGGAAATGTGTCTGCAGAAACTAGCATTTCTTAGCATTCCTTAGTATGCCGGTGAGAAGAAAACTAGCTTCTACCATCAAAGATCGAGGTCTCCAAATAAAGACTCTCCTGTAACCAGAATCTACCTATTCCTATCCCCTCTCTTCATTGTTCCCAAATGCTCAAGTGTATACAGGCAAATAATTATATATAAATTATTTTTGTCAGTAGTTATACTGATTATCCTGTCATTTTATCCTGTCAGATTAACAAATTCCTTGTGTACTGTGCTTATATGCTAATGTATAAAACATTTAGGGTAGTGTTCCACATGAAGCTGCCAGGCAAAGCCTCTGCACTCTGATTCTGTCTGCTGGGTGGAAAGTGAATAAGTAAAATCATGAAAGTGTGAGATATTTCTTTTTAGTATCCTCAGCTACCTTTTCTTCACTCTGCCTCTCCCCCAGAAGAAATTAAATGTCCTTCCACAATTTTTTTCCACAAAAGGTAGGATTTGGTACCAATTGTTTACACTTTTGTTTAATTGGTACGGCTACTTACGGACTGAAATGCTGTTCATGGCAGCTAAGTAGTGGCATATATCCCTGTGAGCTTTCTATCTGCTTAAGTGTACAATTAAACTGCCTAGATTTCCTCTGCTTACAAAACACTCATCACCACATGCTCAAAGGAACTAAAGTTTGCTGGCCCCCACAGAGCAGATTATCAAGCAAATGACCTCAGGGCCCACAGCTTCCAGTGTAGGAAGACCGCTTGAAAGGGTATTTGGCCAGGCTTTACTCCTATTTCTGTAGCTTCCGATTGCCAAAAATCTCATGTGCACCCTAAAAGTATAGATAAACACTCATGCCAGGAGTATTATTGGCATTGAGGAATCAAGTCATAATGGTATCATTGTAAGGTTAGGGTGGCAACTGAGGAATGGGGATGAGCAGAATAGAAGTAAAAATATATAACATACATACATACATACATACATGCATGTGTGTGAGTGTATATATATTTGTATATAAATATATATAAAAATATGTATATATTCATCATCCTGGCCTTGATTAATAGATAGTGATGTAATATTTCCTGATATACTAGAGTTTAAATTACATTTTCATAGCTTTCCTCCAGCTACTTTGTCAGAAAAAATTTCCCTACCCAAATCATCCAATAAAAATCTAACTTTCTTCTAACTTTATTCTTTCTAACATTCATTTACCCTTACATAATGTTACCTTATACTTTATCTTTTAGTATACATGACCAGTGTCCTCAGATGTTAATATTTCAATCTTTTGTGCCTAAGGTAAAGGTAGTATCTTAGTTCAGGCTGCTATAATAAAAACACCATAGACTGAGTGGCTTAAACAACGGATATTTATTTCTCACAATTCTGGAGACCAGGAAGTTCAATATCAAGGCACCAGAAAATTTGGTGTCCAATGAGAACCCCCTTCCAGGTTGTAGACTGCCAACTTGTTGTGTCTTCACATGGTGGAAAGTGGTCCCTTTTATAAGGGCACTAACCCCACTGATGAGGGGTCTACCCTCATGACCTAATTACTCTTCAGAAGCCCCACTTCCTATCTTCTCCTTGGGAGCTAGGATTTCAACATATGAATTTTGGAGGGAAACAGACATCCGGTCCATTGCAGGCAGTGAGTCTCAAGAGAGCCTTGAAAACTCCATCAGCGTTTCTGACATGTTCTAACAAATTGCCTGTGTAGCGTTCATGCACATAAAAGTTTGAGAATCACTGCCTCTGTCAAAACCTAAAATTCTTTAACCAGGAATGAAGATTGGTTTATTTTTGCCATTGTTTAATTGGTTTATTTATTTTCAGTCGATGAACAAAGTAGCTGAAATTGCAATAGGTTTATTTGACTTATCCTAGAGGTAAATCTGATATAGTCGTTTTCTAGTGACAGGATGAAAGGAAGTGAAAAGATTCAGAAGGGCAGTGTTTTGCATTATCTTCTGAAAAGTTTTAGAAGCGACCTCCTACCCTTAAATATACCTCAGTTTTAGCATGTGTCAGGGTAAGAGCCCGCGGTGAGAATTTTGGGTATACACTCAATAGAATAACCTGAACTGTCAGAGGGGGAAATATTAAATGCATTAAAAATCTAAAGGCACTGTCAAAAATAGCTAGATTGAGAATTTAAATTATGGTTCTGTAACCATATATAAAAACAAAATTTTCCAAGATAAAAACAAAGGACAAAACACCATCTCATAGACCTACCAGTCTGCCCATGTCAGCTATGCCTGTACCGTCTTTTTTCTTTTGTTTCCCCCGCTGTATTATGACTGCCCTTTAATCATAAATGTCTTTGTTCAGCTTTTAATAGCACCACCCTTTGCTCAAGGTAGAAACCAGAATTCTGAAACTTTGACTATCCACGATCCTCCTGTGAGCTAGGAATGAGCAAGAAATCTCAATTTTGTTGCATTGTCAAAAGGTCAATTTATTAGGAGGCTTGCCCAGGGGGAAAAATTGCCAAGGAAATGACATTGCAACTAATTGGGTCAAATTCAGATAATAGCGAATTTATGTAGTGATTAATACTAGTAATAAAGAATTACATCAGAATTTATTAACTAAGGTCAAGATGATGACTAACTCTATTCAGTCTTTTTATTCCTTCTCTTCTGCTCACTCCCATTCCCCAATTACCACCCTAGCCTCTCACAATTAAACCAGAGACTTGATTCCTCAGTATAATTCCCCTCCTTCAAGTGCCTAAGTATTTATTATTATTTATATTTGCATTTATTTATGTTTACATGTATTTATACATTTAGGATGCTTTGAGTTTTGGGGCAATAAGGAGCTACAGATATAGGTAGAAGGCCAAGCCTAGTACTCCAAGCTGTCTCCCTGCTCTGGAATTCAAATAATAGTGAAAGAAGTTTTGATTTTTCAAAAGAATTCCAGTGTCCTCCACTTTTTCTATAATATAATTATTTATTGTAATCCAAGACACAAAGAGCAGTTGTTGCACCTTATGTAAGGCCATCATGACATAGTGATATATACGTCTAGGATCCTCTTGAGTTGATGATTTCCACAAGACAACGTGAGTTGTTATATGCAAAGTGTAATCACAAGTTAATGGTTAACAAACCCATGTGAGTCATTTTTCTCACTAAAAGGTATTTAGGTATCAGTTTATTTAGACATACAATGATTTTGGATACTATAACATTTTATCTTTTCTTTTGATTTGGCTTCTTATGTTAAATATAACCAAACATAGAGAAAAGTGAAATGAACATAAATATGTAGTGGCTAAGTAAATCATCACAAACACTTATGTAAATGCCACCATGCATAAGTCAAGCTAGTACCCCAGAACCTGTCCTCATGCCTCAGACCAGTCATTTCCTAGTTCCTTATCACCAAAGGTTGCCACTCTTTTTAATTCTATCCTTGGATTTTAGTTTTTAACATATTTGAAATTTATATAAGTGAATCGAAGAGTACATATTCTTTTTTGCCTTTTCCTCTTTCATGCAATTTTGTGTTTGTGAGATTCATGCATGTTCTTGTGTTACTGTAGTTTATTTTTTATCACTGTATGGCATTTTGTTTTCTAAAAGTACCAAAATATATTTAATTTATTTTAATGGAATTATTTTTTTCCAATTTGAGACTATTATAAATAAGACTGCTCTGAAGATTCTTGTCCATTTCTTTTGGTGCACATTTGCACATATTTCTATCTAGTATAAGACAGGAATAGAATATGAAATGTGGGGCCATAGCATAGGGTGTGCATATCTGCAACTATGGTAGATGAGGTCACAGCATTTCCCACAGTGGCTGTGCAGATTACATTCCCACAATATCTTGTCTGTACTTGGCATTGTCCATCTTTTCAATATGAGTCCATTTGATGGTGGTTTTTCAATTTTTTGCATTTCCCTTTTATTTTTGTGGTGTGACTCTTTTTTCCAAAAGAGTTTTCATTTATATTTTAGGGCATAGAAATGTACATACTTATTCACTACTTCTGAGTAAGAAATAAATAACATTGGAGATATATGTTTTTATATTTTATGACATAGTGGTGAAAGTTTTTCTGGCAACTATTTATTTCTATAGATTTGAAGACACTTATGTAGTCTATATCATGTTAAGCATATGAAAATTTTTACATTTCAAATTTTTATTCATAATTTGGCACTTCTTTCTATAATGGAAAATATTTTTGAAAGTTCAAAAGTAAATTTTGCACACTGAAAATATTTTTTCTCATAATTTTTTACACCATCATGTCTTTCCTCTCAAATTTCTAATTCTTCAAAGCAGCACTGTGAATATCATAAATTCTGCCTATCACTGGCGTGGTTGTGAGAGGAGATCCTGATTGGCTGGAATGATTCATCCAGGATTGAATCATCAGTGCAGGACTTATTCATTTTTGGTCTCATGGGGGTTTAAGAGCCCTTTGGGAACCACAACTTACCCACTGTTAATAGATCCCTATCTGCCACAGTGCATACCTGCAAATGTTCAAATCATCATTCTTAATTTGTAAATAAAGACTCTCCAAAATTACCTTTTGGTAAGTTATTATCTGGGATCATTTGATCTTCTAGGGGGTGTGTGTGTGTGTGTGTGTGTTTTATATAATTTGTTAAATTGAACATAATAGAACTCCACTTCATTAAGCATTTTTTTTTTTTTTTTTGGTTGACCTCATAGATTTAAAGGACCTTGTCCGCTTAAAATCCCTTATTTTTTATTTATTTTTTACACTTACAGCACCTGGTCTTCCTAGGTGGTCTCCCATCCAAGTACTAACCAGGCCCAACCCTGCTTAGCTTCCGAGATTAGACGGGATCATGCGAGGGAGCATGGCTGTAGACTCATTAAGCATTTTTTGAAACTAGTTCGTTTTAAGAAATAGGTGATCTAACTTTTGACAATCATAATCCTTTTGTAAGCATGTGTTTATGATGTCCTATTTAATAGAAGAGTAGGTGGCATGACTCTCTTTAGCTTATTTTTCCCATGTTAATTTTTTTTTTTTAATTCTATGTGGTTTTTTTTTTGGTGCAAAGATTTATTTAAGGTTTTAATGATTATGTACCCTGTATCATTATCTAAGAGAAAAGGTAACTTATGCAAGTTATAAGATACTGCATTTGTTTTCTTCAGTGTTTTACATGAAAAATATTAAGAAAGTAATATTTTTTAAAAAAATCACCCATTATTCCCCAAGCGATAATTAAGAATACTTTATAAAATAAGATGTGATCTCTCTCTCTGTTCTGCTAGTCTCTTCTTCTCAAATCCTCTTTTCTCTTTCAATTAGTTTATATCAATTATACAAACATATATTGTTATGCATAAACACATACATTTTAAAAAATGGCACTGAACATTAGCATATAGTTTATATATTAAATTTGGATATGTTCCCTAATAATTCTAAAAGTATTACATTGATTATTTGTTACAAATTTAATTTTCGAAGTAATAACAGTATTCAAATTCATAGGACATTCTGTAAGGAAAGTCATTTGAGGACAAAACATGCTGTATTCTTGTACATTTGCCTGAGGAGGACTCTATTTTAACAGTCTGGAATCCAAACAGAAACAAAATATCATTTCAGAGAATACAGGATGCAGAGCTCAAATTGAGCAGCCTTGGGCACAAAGGATCATTGCTTCTTTCAAAGTCTCATTCTGAATGAAATATATTGAATGGCTCTTGGTTATTTTTTGTCCCTTTACAGAGCTGCAATTTTAGTGTTTTATGAATATAAATATATTAGAAGACCTAGAAATTTGTTCTCCCCAGTTGTAAGGTGAATCGTTCCAAGTGGCCAGTTAGGTTATCCAAGAAGTGAAAGTGGGAGACAATAAATGACCTTGGTCAAAATAATCCATGAGCAGCCTAGTGGGCTTAAACTCTTGCCTTGGTGCATAGCTCAGTACTAACAGAAGCAAGACACTCTCTCCTTCTCCTTGCATTTCTTCTTGCTCCTGGGCCTTAAGATGGAGCCTGAAGCATTAAACCTATATTTTAACTACACTTAGCATTGAGTAAATACTTGTAGTCTGACCTTGAAATCTAATATCATTTTGATTAAATAATAAATATTTATTAAATAAGTATTCTACTTAAAGCTGCAAGCACGAGGCAGTTTTCTGCACATGAGTAGTTTACATGGTACTTATGGAGATATGACAATTTTGAAAATATCTATAATAGATGGCAGCAAGAAAAATGCCATGAAAGAGGCTTGATGAGCCATGATTCAGATGACATGGAAGGTGGACAGCACCTTATTGATCATTTACCACCTGGGTCAAAATATCAGAACCAGTTGTAGAAAATCAATCACTTAATTCCTAGTTTCAGTTAACTAGACTATGGGTAAGAGGGGATGAAAATAACCCTCATCAATGCAATTGGCTAAAATGTAGGTCCTCAGTCTTCAAAGCACACTGGAACATCTTTTTAAAATGCAGAATCTCTTTCCGTAGGTCTGATATTCTGCATTTCTCCAAGTTCCCTAGGCCACACTGAGTAGCAAGGAACAAGATTGTATGGAAGCAAAGTAATGACAAAAACAACAAACTAAGAACAAAAGCAACACCCCTCCCAAAATAACAAAACAACCAAAAAACTCTTAATGTGTTTGAGAAAAGTTGACAGGTTGGGTCCTGATTCTGTGTGACAGTACATTAATCTGCTGGTCATTGATATTTTCTTTCCTAAATATATCAGAAGAAAGGTTATACGTAGTTTACAGGGTTAAGAAAAAAATGTCATTATCATTTCAGTTAAATATGATAAATATTTATAAATAAAGGGAAAGGTTATTTTTCTCTCTTCCACTTTTCATGTTTCTACCTTCATTAGTTCTTATGGCCTAAAACACAAGGCCGTGTACTTGGGAACTGCAGTGTATAAAAGCAGTTTATTTAATAAATCTCTTCTTATCCCATACTGCACTAAATGAAAGATGATGCTCACTGCTCTGTGTATAGAACTCTTTAAAACATGATCTGAGAACATATCAATAGGAACTGCAGCCCGAGTGGTTAGGGTATGTGGGAGCCAACATTTGGGGGAGTAATGTTATTTCCATGAGGATGAAGGTCTGTGATTCAAACTGACTTACTTGAAACTTTCTTCTACATAACAATAATTATAAAAACTACAAAATTACTGAATACTTACTACCTTCTTGCTAATGTGCTCAGTATTTTACTTAATTTAAGCTTCACAATAACTATGAGTTTATTTCATTTAAGCCACATAATAACTCTGTGAGCTAGGTACTAACATTTTCTCCATTTTCTAGATGAGAAAACTGAGGCCTATAGAGGTTAAATAACTTGTCCTAGTACATAACTGATTAGAATTTAAGCTTATCGATCCTTAATCCTGCTCAACCAAGGAATAAAATCCACTCACAAATCTCAGCCCTGCATGTATCCACAATTGTAGCTGATACATCTTGAAAGTTAGGAACTTTGCATGTATAGTGCCAAAGACAGCTCGGAAGTGTACATTCAGTCTTCAGAGTCCTAATCTGTTTTTTTCTTGAAAAAGCAATAGACCAGGTTATATCTTGCAGGATTAACCCACTAAAATCTTAGTGACAGATAGATCAAACTTTAAAAAAATGATTCTAGTGTGTGATAGGTGTTAGCTCAATTAAAAACCCTTTTAAGATGAATCTCTTGCCAAATTATTATTCATCAAGCATGAATTCTTGCTATATGCCTAGTATTGTGCTAAAAATTACAAAATGCTATATTTCAAAGGCAAATGGTTTGGGAATATTTCCCTCAATTAGAACATAGTATATCGTCTAGAACTGATGACATGACAAGTTCTATTTCATTTAGATACACCCCTCAGGCCCCTAACCCTAAAACGAGGTCCATTCTGAGAACCAGACATGTCATGAGGTTAGTTTTACCCAATGAGTCAATTTGTAGGAAACCTGTTTGGAAGCGGGAAGAATGGGAATTTTTTTAGTTACTCTACCTAGGATCCCAGAACAGCACTGTAGTGTGATCTTGGAGGGGACTGTGGAGGAAGTTCTAATTTGAGCAAGTGCAATTAATAATTGTTTCCAGAGAGGCAGCTGGCAAGGCTCCCATGGTGGCATCAAAGGGAACAGGAAAATTAGTCTAGACGATGCAGGCTGGGAGCATGTCGCCTCTCCTCTTTTCCTGTGTGACATTGTGGCCTGATTTTCTGCATAACTAAAAGAGTGCCCACCATGCAGTCTGCCAGAGGAAACCAGGCCAAAATGTCATATATAGATTTACTACATATCGGGAGTGATGGATTTTTTTCCTCACAAATCGCATTGGGGTTACATTTTAAAACAGCTCCCAGACACATTGAAGGGGACTTAAGAGGTCCAAACTCATATTACAGATGAAGGAGACTAAGGCCTTCACAATTAGCAGCAGGGGTGGCATTGGAAACGAGAACTCCTTATTTCCCACCAATTTAGAGAAGAAACTGCGTGGCCCAGTAACAAGCTATATAGTACAATTCAAAGACATTGATGTTTGAGTATTTTTAAATTTAGATGCAAGAATATTTTGTTTTACCTGCTATATTTTTCAGTTCTAAATAATGTCAGTGTATCCCAATTGTAGTCAACTGTCTTCATTAAAAAATGCAGTAAATAACAAATCTGTAGATTAGAAAAGACCTTAGGTCAAAAGTCCAACCCTAGGCAATTTAAGTATTGAGAAAACGCCTCCCTTTTTATTCAGTGTTTTCTTTTCTTTCTTTTTTTTTCCTTAAAGAGAGGGATCCTTTTATATTAGATCCTAAAATCCTAGCTAATATTTAGAGCAGCTCTTACGTATGCAACACTTCATTAAGTGCTTTACAAACAAATCTCATTTAATCCTTCTCAAATCCTTAAGATTAGCAATCTATCTCCATTTTACAGGTGGGGAATAGGAGACTAGCAGAAATTAAGTATTTTGCTCAAGGGTCCCACTGCTGGATAAGTGATGGGTTCAGGTCATTTAACTAAAATCTGCCTGACTTCTTGCCCTCCCTGTTCTTCAGCACTGCGTATACTGCCTCTCAATAAATATGAATGTCAGCTTAAATACAGTATGGACAAAACTGCATGAATCAGGTCATTTTATTTGAGGCAGTTTTCAAAAGAAAGTTTTATCACCAATAGCCTGGAGCTTATCATTCCCTTTTCTTTTTTTCATTTATATTTTTCTAATGTTCACCCACCCTTTCCAGATATTTGCGTATCAATCCAGAGAAAAGATAAGAGGAAACACTGAAAGTTATTAGTCATTTCAATGGATCATGGTTTAAATCAAGTCATTTTGGAATCATTTGAGAGTAAAACAGGAATCATGAAAACAATCCTTTGGTACTGTTTTTTACATAGATGTGGTTTCAGTATGTTGGGCCTGGTCACCAATTATAATGAAAAATGAAATTGCTTAGAGTCTAAACTGGGTTTGAGGCAAGGTCTGTCTTTTATGAATATTTAGAATGAGCAATTAAATCTATTGCCATTTCATTTACAAGTGTCTATGTTTATGACCAGGAATAATGCCAATTAGAGCCTATTTTAAAATGGACTCTCATCACTTAGTGACTAATTAAAGTGCCTTTCAGGTTATAAAGACTATCACAATTAGAGGATTCCCCCAATCAAAAAATTAAGCTTCTTCTTGAGCTTTACCTAATCTGACATATCCTTAAGCTTTTAAAACATTATAATGATGATAAACCAGAGACCAAATAAAAGGAAGAAAATAAATGCACAAATTAGACAGTACCTCAATTTTTTTCATGCATATATTTTCTAAAGAGGGCATCAGTATTGTTATATATTATTTAGGAAGCTAAAGAACTGGTTTTTAAAAAGACCCAGTAACATATAACAAAAAGCCACTTCAGGTCTCAATCTTTTCTTCAGTTTAGTACTCCATCGAAGCCAACACTTCTGCATTTTGATTACATTGAAAAATGTCAGTACTAAAAGTTAGAAATCAAGTCTGTTTCCATTTCACCTGATGTGTAGGAGGAGGGGCACAAAGTGTGTCAATTGTAAGTCTGAGCTAATATAAGCAGTGACTTGATTTGTATTAAAAAATGTAAATGTTTCTTTGAAATCTAAGTTGGCCTTTAAAAGGGAAAGTTACTGAGAAATCTTCATTGACAGAACAAATTCTACTTGCAAAGTAGAAACCAATGTTGTTGGCTTGAGTAGACCTCAAGTCAGCTGTGAAATTCATAATCTTTTATCCATAAAATAGCTTCTCTTCTGATTGAAAATTATTTTTGAACTGGGTGTTTGCCAAGTCTAAAGACAAAAGGCTTCATATGCACACCTGAACATCAGCTTCAGGCTGACTTTTAAAGGGGCGGCTGTTTTCTTAGGGGTCACAGGTGGCACCATCTTGAATTAATCAGTGTGAATATTGCTTTAATAAGTTATATGTTACCTATTAAGTCCAATACCATAGTGACTTAAAGGACAACTCCAGACAACTCAATGAATTCAATGATGTTAGGTTCTTACTTTGTACCAAGTAATTCTTTTTAGGGTGTCCCACTTTTAATTCTTTAAAGTCCCAATAGATTAATCTACTTATTCAGTGATTAATTATCTTGTAAAACAGAAATCTGAAAGCTTCTTTTTTTGGTATTTGGTTTGATTTTTAAAGTAGTCATTCTTGAATAATAAGCTAGCTTTGGGTTGCCATTGCTTTTCTCTTGTTTCATTTTATGTAACACAACCATGAGGCAACAAGTGGGGGCCAATTCATCCAAGAACAATCAAGATAGGGTCAATTTGACTATGAAAGAAAGAAAAGGTTATTTCTAAAAGTCCATTCTTGTGTGGAGGGACAGGAAAACGCATAGATAGTTTCTCCCTTCTTTAGAGCTCCCAAGGGCAGGAACATTGGGGATTCCAATTTGGAAGAGACTGTCTTGTGTTTCCTGCAACAAAGCAGTTCAAATTTTTTAAAGCATGGACTTTGGTAATAGTATTGAGAAAAACAAGCCACAGGTAGACTTTTCTTAAATTTGTGACCCGTGCTTATTAGCACTATACCACCTTGTCATTTGATGTGAATGAAGTTGGTAACAAATCACTGATCATTAATGATTCAAGTTAAGATTTAAAGTGTTATGAATCTATTGGCCTGAAACTGGACTTGAATCTTTAATTTAATAAATAACATTTTTCTTATTTCTGGTTCGTGCTTAGTATATTTTTTAAAAAATTTTAAATCTAGCTATTGGATTATCACTAGAATCATATGAATGCATTAAAAATAAGGTTACAAAGTTTAATTTCTATTTGATTTTTAGGGCCCATGTACATTTGTACATGGAGTTTTTAAAGATTTACCAATTGTTTTGACTTTAATTTAACTTCTTTAGCATACACTGAATACTTATAAGTACTTCACATTTCCTAATGATGACTTAGAATCCAATCTTCTGAATATAATACATTTATAATAAAAGGAGGGAAATTTAAGGAGGTACAAAAAAATAGACTTTAATTTGTAAAATGTGCTTCTATAGATCTGTAAAATGGCTTTTCTCAAGGGTTCAAGTAGAAAGGAGGAGCATTTTTGTTTATATCTTACTCAGCTGCAAAGAGTGACGAAGTCCCTGAACACCAGTGCTGAAAACTCTTTAGTTGTCTCCTAGGGACTTTTGACTCATTGCTTATAGAAGGAATGTATACTACATATATCTATACTTCATTACTACTACTATCCGTGTTTTCCTTGATCTTTGGAATCTTTTTGGCTCTCACTTAATCAAAACTAGTTCAAATCTCCAGAGGGCCTAGAAAATTTCCAGTCCTTTCTGCCTTTTTAGTTTATTTAATAGACCACATTGTCCTTGATCTCTACTGTATTCTATCAACAGTTTACTTAATGTGCAGAATTCTGTGTACATTTTGAGTTTGTCTCTCAAGGGTTTGGTTGACAATTGAATTCGATATGCCAGGTCAGAAAAAGCATTCTGTCCAGAATAGATAACACGAGAACACATATTTTTCAGTTTTCGTAATCATGATGAATGTAACTAGCTTTCTCAATATGCCACATCTTTTCTACTGCATCTTAATAGACCTATCTATGGCTCTAATCTTGTGTGTCAGGACTTTCAGCTAATTGGGATAAATTATATATGTTTACAGTACTGTTATGATCTATAAAATGCTATTTTATCTGAAGCTATATAGACAAAGACACTATATATTAAAATTCTTGATGAATTTGTTTGCAACATATAACTCTGATGGGGTATGCTTGGGAGTCTCACATTTTGCAAATACAGGGAGGAGGTCAAAAGATTTCAATGAATAATTATGTGGATATACTTAAACTAATGTATTTCATAGGATAGTTAGTATCGAAACATAAATGGAATTATTTTGTACCTAAAATGTATTTAAAAAATAGAAGTGAGTAGATCTCTGGTTTTGTGAGTTTTAACAACAAAAGTCAAGATGTTTTTCAATAAACTTTGGCTTAGTTACAAAAATGCCAATTTTTGTGGCATAGTCTGTTTATTAACAGTGTTCATTACACTGAGATACACATGATAGGTTTTCAGAGAATTATAAGAAAGAGTCTTTAGGGCTTGATTTCAAAGTGCTGTTTAGAGGGATAACCAGTTGCTGAAATATGTAAGTATGACAGACACATCATGATTAATGCATGATAATGACTTAAGTTGGATATAAAGAATAGAAAGCTACAGAAGAGAAGTGTGGCCACTCTGAAATGTGATTAATAAAACTTTAATGAGTTTCAATTAGTTTTTCAGTTCCAGCCAAACAGTTTTGGTATTGAGAAAACTAATAAGCATAGTTTTACCAGAAACTCATCATTCTAAGTTAACAGTCTTACTTCTAAAAATTATATATTTTAATGTAAGTATGCAATTCAGGGATAGAAGTGTGAAAATTTAAGTGTGGAGTGAACATAAAGACTGCTAATTAATGATGCTGTGAACAAATTGGACATGTTCTGGGGTTATATATGCTTAGAGGGAAAAAAATGGATTGATTATTACTCTCCTTACTCAAGTGAGATAAAAAGATCAATTTATAGTACTGCACTTCCAGATTTTTTGATCCATATGTGATGTTCTAGACAAGCTGAGTTCAGAAGCTTTACTTTTGGACTTAAGTTCAATAAAACTTCTTTTCAAACTATTAAAAATGAATATGTTGTAGATGGATAGATGGATAAAAGATCTGGCACTCTAGCAAATAATGCAGATTTATTTCTCAAATTGGCAACACATTCTGAACTGTTACTTATCCCTTTTCCCTTTAAAATGCAATTAACACAATGTAGAGATATTTCTAACTATGTTACTGACCAATAGCTGCAATAAAATAGTATTCTCCTTGAAACTGGCATAATGGAAGACATTCAGCCATGTGTTAGATGCTTATTTGCAGAACAGAATTATCCCTGCAATTTGTAAGAATGTTTATTAAAATATAGCATATTAATATACCTGCTTAAAGTTGGTATTAGTACAACTTCTAGGTTTACAAATCATAACTTCAGTGCATTTTCCAAATTAGAAAATGACGGATAGAAGCTACCTTAATAGTATTGGTCTAAATAATTAATTGTCAATCAAGACATTCTTGACTTTTGGTGCGGTAGATATTATGATCTATAACTGTCAATTAAGATGACTGACAAAATTGTGTCCACAATTAATCACTTGCTCCCATTGTATATTGGCTAAATTCTTCATTATTTCAAGAAAACAGAAAGCCCTGCAGCTCTTGTTTCACTTTTGAAACTTTAGTTATCTGAAGCAAAATGGCTATTCATTATTGAAACATTGAAAACCTGAATCTCTGCAAAGGGAATCTTTTTAAATTCATTCCTTAATGCTGACCATATAATGTGATCATTTTTCCCTTGCAGAAGAGGAATGTCAGCGATTGCATTAAAAAATCCATACATGTTATTTCTAAATACATACAGTTAAACAGTTTTAAACAGATTACCTCTTAATTTATTAAACAAATATTTAATATTTGGTAAATTTATAGCATTATACTGAATGTTGTGATCAAGCATACAGAATTTAGAGTCAAATTGCCTAGTGTCAGACCTTGATCTCTCACTTACTTGACCTCTCTTGTGCTTAAATGTAGATAACAGATAATAAATAATTGCATTATTTAATGAGTTAATATATTAAACACACCTAGAAAACTGCCTGGCACATGGTAAGTGCTACAGTGTGCTTACTGTATAGGTTCTACTGCAGGTGAAAGGGACCAAAATTAAAAATGGCTTAAAATGAAAGTTTATCTCTCATATAAGAATCTGAGCAATAAAATCTAATCTCTGAGCAAGAAAATTTGAGTATGTAGCTCTTCTCTGCAGAATTTTTAGAATTTTGTCTTTTAGTTCCAATAACCCTAAGGGGTTGTCCTCATCTGCTTCGTCCAAGGTGGATACACTCATAGAAAGGGAAGGAGAAAGCCAGATTCCCCTTTAAGGGCATGACATAGAAGTTGCCCTCATCACTTCTACTCACTCATTCTTGGCCAGAACTTAGCCACATGGCCATACTTAACTTCAAAGGAGACTGGAAATTTGCTTCTTTATATCTCATGGCCATGAGCCCAGCTCCAAGTTTCATTATCTGTACAAGGGAGGCAAAGGAAAAAGTTTATTAGGAGGACATTTATTATTAGTCTTTGCCATGGATAAACTCACATGGAGTCAACACAAAGATAGCTTTCCTATCTAAAGCTGGTAGATTGTGGTACTGATTTTCCATACTACACTATAATACATGGGAGAAAAGTACTTCTGCATTTTTCAGACACATGAACATAAGGACATCTCAGATCATTGTTTATAACTAAGTATTATTAACTTTCCTGATTTTGCTTCGGCTTATAAATATGTATTAAAGCTACTCTGATTTTTTTCTCTTATTGCTTTATCCCAACTCCTTTCTAAATTAATTTTGTTTCTTACCTTATTTTTCTGCTCTTTTCCATCTTCTGGGTTAGATAATATATAAACTTCTCAAATGCCTGTTTGGAAGGTTCTGTTCTAGGAATCATTATGGTGATGAGAGTTTGATCCTTGGTCTTTAATTACCTTTATATTTCTTTGAAATCCATCACTTGACTTTCTCTTCCCCAAGCACTAATTTGAGAAACCTTATGTTTGCTCATAAAGGCTTAATGGATTAAAGATTGTTTATTAGCCCAAGGAAATAGGCTTTATTTAAAACAGCTATTTCAAAAGGACTGGAGCAGAGAAGAGCAGCAACTTAGTTGGAGTATATTTTATTGCTTTTATATGGATGTATCTGTTGACCACATATCTTCCCAGAGCTTTTTAAAATAGGGAACAGGTTCAAATAATAAGAAATTCATTCTTCAAAATGAGAGCTTTTTATTCATTCGATGAACTTAGTGTGATTTATTTAATGAAACTGTACTAGAATAATGGTGAGCTACTAAGTAGAACTAAGTTGTAGAGAAAACACATGCAGACTTACTAACTTATTATCCAAGAGGACAAATATACTAATTCCTCAGAAAAAGCATTTTTCAAATAACTTAAAGTCATTTTTTGTTTTTCTTTTTAACATTGAGCAATGACTAGGGTATGAAACCATCGTTAGCATTACTTCGTTCAGTAAATGAGAACTGCAAAAATCTGCTAGAACTGGATAAAAATATGGAATATGTGTACACTTAATGCATCATCATTTGAGCCAGTATATAGCCAAGAACAAATTTCTAGCTGATGTTGAAATTCAACTCTGCCGCCATATATATAGCTTTCCTACTTTAGAAACATTGGAAAGGAAGAGACAATTCAATTGTATAAAGCCAGAAGTGTGAAATATTCTGTATATAAAAAATAAATCCATAAATAAGCCATTTCCTGAAAGAGTCTACATGATTATGTAGCCTAATTCCCCAAAGTGCTAGCTTGGGGTCAGATCAATTTTGAACATAATAAAAGGATGGTGTTTTCTCCTGCATTATGCCAATATCTTTTGAAAATTTCATATCTACAGAAGACAGGATCATTACATTTGAAAAGTGGACAGGCTACCTATAGAGAGCATGTATTATCTGAAATAAATGTTCATTTCAAAAGGAAAGTTTGAGTGACTTGGAGTTAGCAGCAAAGATATCTCTTAATCATAAAAACAAATTTTAAGACTCTTGCAAGAGACAAGAAATATATTTACAGACAACTATGCTTCATTCATTTCCCAAACATTGTGTGTGGAATAAGGCATTATAAATAGATTATGTAACAAATTATTAAAGTAGTGTACTTGGCAGAAATTTCGGAAGCCATGTCTGAGGAACTCTTAAACAGAAAGTTATTTACTAATTGAGAGTAGAATCTTTCTCTTGGGGATAAAAGAAGTGGCAGATAAAATATCTTTTTCAGGTTCCATGCACATTTTAACTTGGTGATTTAGCATGTTCTATAAAGAACTTCATCAGTTTAGAGAGATACTGCAAAAGTAAAGAGAGTAGAAGTGCCGAAATATTTATTTATGTTTATATTCAATTTGTGTTAATTTTTTATTCTTTCCTCTCTGATAAATCTGTGCCTTTAAAACATATAGATATATTTTTTATTATGTAAAGACATCATGATCCTTAATAAAGGAATCAAAGAGGAGACTTCACAATCTTTGTTTTAGTTCTTTGCCACCTTCACACTTATGGTATGATCATCATTGAATTAGTTGTCATTTGAAATCACCTCTTTCTATTCTAATATTAGTAGAAAATTAGGCTTATTAGGAAAAGCTAAGGAATTGAGAGGTGCTACTCAAGAAGGGAGAGTAAAAAAGGAAGCTACCTCTGAGCCCCATGGGACAGCTTGATTCCCTGAGCATGTCAGGTGCCTGGTTTTTGTTTCTTATAATCCTTCACCGAGGTCACCCATTTTGCCATAGTCATGGTTGAACTCCTACTCATCCTTCAAGACCCATTTGAATTTATCTTTTTTAAAGGTCTTTCTCAACACTGCAAGAAAAAGTTAACCCCCCTTTTCTGAGGCCATGTCATTAATTTATATCATTATTATAATCACTTCAGTTCAGACTTTCAATTCTATTATAGCATATCTAGCTGTTCCAGGAATTAGTCATGTCTTGACTAAATTATCGCCAGATGTTTCTCTTCATTCTTGATGCTTGAGGCTTCTATTGTGAGATGTCATGGTGGAGTGGAAAGAGAATGCAAACTTTGAAATAAGGCAGACCTAGGTTTGAACTTGGATCCTTCATGTACTTTACTTTGTGAAAATTACGTATAATTTTAGTGAGCTTTAGTTTTCATGCTTGTAAAATAGAGACAATGATATATATTTTATAGGGTAGTACTGTGAATTAAAAGAGAAAATTATAATAACAAACAAACAGTTCTTATTTGTATTTACAGAAAACTGAAAACTCAGATATTTTTCGTGGCCCTTTATCAAAGACCTTAAGCACTGCTTGTGGCAATTTCATGAAGTCAGTAACTTTTGAAGAATTGTCTTCCCTCACTTACTTTCTCAGGCTTTCCTCATGTAGAAAGTTAAATGGATGAATGACAAAGGCTTGGAATACTTAATGAGTATGGTAGTTCTGTAATTAAATGCAATCAATCTATAATTTATCAAAAATGATTGCATATCAAGTAGGCATAAAACCAAAGCATTCCATTCATCTTCATACTGTCACAGTGAGTATTACTAACATGGTTTGCCTAGAAATGCTGTGCCCACTGAGGAGATTCACCTAGTTGCAGCATCTGGAGTAATGGCTTTTATAACGCAATCATTCCATGTTTTGCATATGCTGGTTATTAAGACAGATTTAAAGGTGCTGTTGTATTCAAATAACTTTATGGAAAATTCCAGGAAAATTACTGCAGTAAACTAGTCAGGCTTTTTACAAATAAGTATTAGTTTGTCCTGTCTTCTAATTCTTTTAGTGCAATAAAAAATTAAGATTTTCTCAGTTATTTATGAAGTGGTCTGCCTTGCGGTTTTGTGAGATTCCCTTATGCCTACTGATTTGTTCACTCTTTACAGAGTGATTCTTCATTCTCATTGAAATTTCAAGTTATTTTTGTCAGATTGCCTTTTCAAGTTAAATCAGTCTGCAAATCTCAAAAGACTTTGGAATTCAATAAATTAAGCAATGGAAGAATAAAACAAAATTCAGAACCAACATTTGCGAAAGATTTTTTTATAAGACAAGATTGAAATCAACAATATTGGAGAGCAAGTTCAAATTTATTGCTCATTTCTTTCTACTTAATATAATTAGTAAACAGATTTTTTCCCAAAATGGTAATATTAATCAACTATTTAATATTTCTCTTTATTTTTGATTTTAATTTAATATTGGGTACAGAAAATATAAGAAATATGAACAGTATTGACTAATGATCCTCCATTAGTAAGGATGGATTTTTATTAGCCTATCCAAGCTTTCTTGCTCCTTATTATAAACCATGAATTTAGGAGATGGCCATTTGAGTTAATGGTGTGGTTTGCACTGTTGATCAAAGTTGAGCAGAAATGATGAAATTCAAGCCTAATAATTGACAACCACATGCTACCGTACCCAGTGGAGGGCAGAGAGAAAATTAAGGCATGGAAAACAGGAACAGGAAACACAGTTGAATGTGGAATGTGAAAAAATATGCATGGTTCACTTTTTCTAGGTATAAAATGCACAAGCAAAGTAATTTTATCTAATCCAAATTATTACAAGTTCATAGCCAGGGCTGGACCAAGCCAAAACTCCTAAGAAATTTCCTCGTCCCTCTTTCTTTGGTTTTTCATTGTCCTCTCCTTTATCAGTTGCTAGGAATAAGGTTGAACCTAGGCAGACTTGAGTTTTAAACATTCCTAGGAGAATTTGTATATTAATAAAGGGACTTTCTGAAAATGATACAGATTCACAATCCCAATGTCTTCTTTTCATTGATTAGTGCTGATTTTCCTTTGGTCAGGAGGTCCTCACATATATTACTCATCAAATTAGAGAGATTAGCCCACCCCAACAAGGCCATAAATGCCTTATCCTTTTGGCTTAGCTCAAGTACCCTTCCTTTAAGAAGTTTTTCTTGAACTCTGCCTCCTTCCCACTCCAGCTGGATCAGGAGACCCCTCCTGGATGCTTTGTTGTGTTATTTAGAGGTCTTTCTCCTCAACACATGCTTCAGCGGGAAAAAGACAGTATCTTATCCAACTTGTCTTTAGTTCTTGACATATAGTAAATGTTTATTTAATAAACAAATTAATAAGTTACTATTTACTCTCGGTTTTTTTAAATTTTTTATAATAATACATTAAAATCTATAAAATGCTTCTGTTGTTACTTTTAGTTATTGTAAATAAATATACTTGTTATTGCTTAAGTATGGTGGAAACATTGAGCATTTCCTAGAAAATAAGGACTAGAGGTAATATAAGTTTGCTATACAGATAACTAGCTGGAAACTTAGACTGTCTTGTCACTTTCTGAGGTACTACAAATTAATTATTTTGCTCTTATTTTGCTCAAATGACATATTCAATGCGAGTGACTATAAAATCATAAACCTTATTTTGGAAAATTTTATTAGAGGGTCCAAATAAATATTATTCTTTTAGGAAGTCACTTAGGATTGTGTACACTTACTACAAAGATACTGATGCTACTCAAAGAAGTTGAGTAGCTCCTGATTTCAGAGTTGTTGTTAAATGCATAGGAAAACGGTTGCATTTCTGTGGACACAGATTTTTTTCAGGTTTCAAAGAAAAGACCCACTTACGTTATTGCAACAAATGGGGATGTAAGAAAATGCAAGAAGCCTTCCTATTAGCCACACAGCCAGGCATTATAAGAACTAAGACATAGTCATACTACCTCAGATATCACGACAAATCTAGTGAACTGGTCATTTTGTCATCTCCTACCCCATAGGAGGCATTTTTCTCATGGTTCATCTCCCTGTTCCTCTGATTTCCATGGGTATAGTTTTTCTAGTGACCCTAGTTATTTATACCGAATTCTCATTTCCTATGTCTCCTTCCACCATTTCTCCTTTATTGATCAGAACTGGTTAGAGAGGAGGAGAAGTCTGGAATGAGCAGCCAGATGGCAAGTAGGAGCTAAGACAAGATAGATGTGGGGCAATGAAGTGGGATTGGGCTCAGAGGAATTGAATATATAGAATGCAGAAAATCTTGAAAGGCCCCCAAAGCAAGAAATATTTGAGACCTGAATGAGCATAGAAACAGAAAGACCTAGGATATGTACACTTAGGGGCACAGATAATGAATGGATGTTTGTATCTGCAGCTGGTTTTTATCCTTGTAAGTTACATTAGCCTCACTTGATATTCAAGCAACTCAATTTATTCCACAAATATTTATTGAGGTCTCCTTCTATTCCAGGCAAGGTGCTTCTCTCCTTATTCACTGATTATAGTTCTGAATGACTTAAGATTAAAAATAGACATTGAGTCCAAATTTAATGAATCAAAATTTGACATCATTGAGACTATTTAAAAGGTAATCAAAAGAGAGATTCTGAAGGTAACAGCGAAGGTGCACTCCAAATAGGTTTTGAGCCTTGGCAGCTTCTTTTCGACAAATATCCAAGTTTCCTTTGAAGAGAACAACACTCATTTTGATCTGTGAGTTTTTATATGTTTAATGCAGAAGAAACCTGTCATATGACTTTTTAGCTACATGTTGGCTAAGTTAGTCCTGAACTTTTTTAAGGTACCATCTTGAGACCTTGATTCTTGGTCCACCTACCCAGAACTTTTGGGTACTTTTTTTTTTTTAAGTGGAGGCAGCAGGTTTGACTGTGAGGGAATGATCATTTCTGACCTGGGGCTAAAGAAGTTGACATGGAACACTCTTTTAAATTAAAGTAACACATTTTGGAACCTTTTAAAGGTTGAAAATGACTAATAATGCTTTACATTAGGTGATCAGCAAACTTTTTCTCTTAATGTTTTAGGCTTGCGGGCCATTAATTCTGTCACAACTACTCGGTTCTGCTGCTGTGGCGCAAAAGCATCCTTAGACAATATATAAGTGAATGGGTTTGGCTATGTTCCAGTACAACTTTATTTATAGATGCCAATATTTCAGTTTTACATAGTTTTCACATCTCATGAATATTCTTCTTTTGATTTCTTTTTAACTGTTAAATAATGTAAAAATTCTTCACTCACTGGCAATATGAAGATAAGTGGGGTGAGATTTGGCCCATGGCCTCAGTTTGCTGGCCCGTGATTGAAATGAGGAAACCAACATTTAGTAATTTCTAGAGAAAGACTGGTAACATACAGGGAAGCTGCAAAGTTGGGGCAGCTTCCAGGAGATAGACTGTGGTTGAGTTATCTGCAGCCCCAGTGTAAAGCATTTAAAGAGTACCATTAATGTTTAATAAGCTGGCTATGGAGCAGTAGTGCTGTGCATTAGAACTTACATGGCTGCACAAAAGTGCTTACTCAAGGCTCTGCAGTCCTCATAAATACCAGTGGTCTTTTAGAGGCCCCTTTGTTTAGATGAAACAGGGTGCTAGAATTTATTGCTCCTGTGACTTAAATTCCTGGACACACCAACTATACTTCCTCTTTTCAAATAAAAGTCAGTTTGGATTTATTTAGAGACTTTGCTCTTATGGACGAAATATCAGCACAATATGGCTGAGAGAGCAGTATACTCATCTCTTGAAAATTCAGCAGACTTCTGGCATGGTTAAATTACTGCTTGCTGCTACTGGGGACATTCCTGTGTTACTCATAGGAGGACGGCCATTCCGGGGATGCCTGACTTCCAGGGATGAATGCTTCTCTCGAGATGGGTTTATGGGTTGCAAAGGCAGTGTTGAACATCTGGCCACCTTGGTTTCTCTCTTCAGTACAGTATGGCCTGTTTAATAAATTCTCTGAATCTGGCCAAATGCCCTGTGATGCCTAGCATAGAATGAGTGCCCAAGTAAGTAGTCTGGGATACAATTTTAAGTTAAAATTTTCCCTTGTTTTAAAATAGTTCCTCATATTTCACTTTGGAACTTGGAGGAAAAGGAATGCTTTAATGGGTGTATGTGTCTGGGAAAGCAAAGCAAAGCTAAACAAAGCGGTATTATTTGTTAAAACTATTTACTTCCCAGAAGTGGGAAAGCACATGAGCCAATGTTTCCTAACATCAGATTATTTTCCCCCTTAATTCAGAGCCTTATTTTTTTCTTTCAAATTTGGTGGTTCAGCTCCAGGAACAAAATGAAAAATCCCTTTCCCTCCTACAGTAAGCATACTCTAGTGTGATTACACTGAGAGTTTCTCTCTATCTTTCTAGAAATAGAAATATACTGGTGTCACGTGGCTACAATACATCCACATTCAACTGGTAATAGTACCTCAGCTGCAGGAAATGGGCCCTGAGATAAAATGTAGCCCTGGTAAGGGTTTCTGTGCCAGCCTCATTTGAAAAATGACTGTCAACTGCATACAGCCAAGTGCCTTCTCAATGCCTACATTCATTTCCCGGCACCACTCTGTCCAGAGAAGATCTGATTTTGCTAGTGTTATTTCTTTAAAACCTAATTCCACTTCTCTGTTGGTCTAAGTCAGCATTCCTAACTCCAGAGCAATTCAAAGCAATAGATTATCAGGCCCCATAAAAGAGCCCCCTTCGTTCCTTTCTGTTATACAGTGGGACTGTAAAACCAGTACCTCTGCCTCCTTCATTGATAGAGATCCCATTGCTCTGTTTGCTGAGGATGCAGGAAACTGGCATTATCTTGTTATCTTCTGCAGGCATTTTCTTCTTTGTTTATTAATCAGAAAGGACACTCAAATAGAATAATTTTAACGATTACAGTAAAACACAGGCCTGGTATCACTTAGATCAAGGAACAACCCATATATTTTAAAGAGGATGTTTGGAGGGAAATGTGACACTTAAAAATCTTTCTTTTTTGCTTTCTTGTTATACAGAAAACAACTCGTGCAAAGCAAACCCAGCTAAGTAAGTTGTTTTTATTTAGCAGTTGGTGAAAACTCCTTCAAATTCGGATAAAGTAATGAGTAAATGAAATAATTAAATGCCACATGAACTTTTTCTTTTGGAGGCTAGAAATGCTACTAATTTGTCATTGATTATCTCACCTGTTGATTTTTATTTTTCTTGGTTCTAAATGTAAACTTTGAGAGTTTGTGCTTTTCAATATATGAGTGTGATAGGGAAAATGTCTGGTACAGAACATATCCAAAAGCCATTTTCTCACTCTTGTACTTAATTATCTTCCTTAATTGCCTTCTAAAACCATCTTTCAATTTCATTTAAAAATTAATTTGTAATTGTTTCTTAGCATTTAGGTGCTAACAATAACCGAGTTGGCTCAGGAAACATTATCATTTGAAGTTTAGAATTCTGAATGTTGCATTTTTTTCTTATAAAAGAATAATGAACTTGCCAAAAGTTAGATGATTATAGAATGTACAAATATTATATTTCCTTCCTGTGCACTGAATTCAAGTGTCTTGATCTTATTTGAAATTGGTAGGGAGGTGCTATATGTTTTATAGATAAGTAATTTATATACATAACTATTTGTAAATTATATAAATGTATTTGTAATGCATATATTTGCAATTAGTATTTCAATTTAATTTAAGACCTTGATTAATTAAGGCTACCCTGAAAATTTATAGCTGATATTAAATAACATTTAGAATTATGGTGAAATCACACCTTATGTAGCAAGAAAGAAGCCAAATAATATAAAGTTTTGGTAAATACTTCAAACAATTCCTGGCTTCTATTAAGATGTTTCTTCTCTCAGTCTTGATTTATATCACACATTTATATAAAAGAACAATGAATAAATGAAGATTTCTGTAGAGAATAATATTGGAGAGGGAAGAGGGAAATTTTACTACCAAAAATTGCATAGTTGTCCTAGAGAAGAATTTCGCCATTGTTGGGGAAATCAAGTTACCCAGCTTCAGACATCTTGGTTACATTGTGAAAATGGCATTTAATAGTATTGCCATATGTTCTGTTGGGGCAAAACAGCCCCCTAGTTGGTGACCACTGCTTTAGTCCCGTAGTTAAATACAACTCCTAGCAAATAGGTATTTAGGATATATTTGACAAAAAATCGTTCATGTGATGCAACATAATTAATTACTGTTTAAACATCCAAGTGAAAGATTACTTTGGGTTTTTGTGTGGATTTGGAAGCTAAGTAAAGCTTCAAAGATATATTTAAGGTTTGTGCCAATAACATACTGATATTTCAGGCACCTCCCTCTTTGTTGTATCTATACCCTGCCCTCTACCGGTTCGAAGTTCTTTCTTCAACAGTAGAGTGCCTTATCTTTCAAATTCAAATTACAAGATTATTTTTAAATCAGAAATGATAGTCTAGAAATCTTTCTAGGTTATCAAAGGAAAAAAATTAAATATTTTTAAATGTAATTTAATACATGTTAAATATTTTTGAATACCATGTCTTGAATAAAGCAAGCTTCCACATATGAAATTGAATCTCCTTATCATCTACTATGACTGATTTTCATTTGTTTGAAATGTAGTTTTATATAACATGTGGTAGACTATGAGAATCATAAAATACAGATACAGACCAGACGGTTCTATTATAATCCATTTTTTCCCTAATTAAGACTACATTCTAGAGTCAGATGGTAGAAAGCAAACTTATCTTTAAAGACATGCTATAGTTAGTTATCTTCCCTCTGTTACAGTTCCCATCTTAGGGAAATAAGACTTGCTAATATTCAGATAATGTGAGCCCTGGGCAGTGTCAAGAAGAGAACATTCCTTTAAACACTGGCTAACATTTAAAGTAAAAATTATATAAACATCTTTTTGGAAGATAATAACAAATCTCTGACCATGCCTGCATTCTTTTTGTGTTTACCAGTACTAAAGGCAAAATATAAACCATAGTAAAAGATTAAATATTCTTGCCCTATTATTTTTTGGGAAGAAGAACATAGAGAAGGCATTTTCTGATTAATTTACAACTTGGAGAATTACAGGAAATGGTATTAAATGTGAGACATAAGTGTACAAAAATATAGACACTAAATTTGAATAGCTTTAGCACATGGTTGTCTGGATTATTTTTATTTGTAATGAAGTAATCTATAAGCCTGTACCTTTTCATAATTATGATGTTTAGAATATTGTAAACTAAAAAGTACCTTCAATAAAGCAGGGAGTTCTATTTATCAATCTTTTGTGCTTAAATGCCAAAATCAACTTAAGTCTGTATTGCATATGGATGATGATGATGACGATAAGAAGAAATAGAAACAGAAGCAGCAAAAGCAATGAGATTATTGCAAAATGCTATGCTACTTCTTAGGGGCTAAAATAATTTCCCAATTATCAAGAGAACCTGAGTTTCAAACTAATTTTATCTTAATAATTCTTCTGAGATAATGCAAGTTCGTATATATTTATAGGAGCTCTTTGAAGTATTTTTTTCAAATATATAGCAGTCATTTTCCTCATGATTTTTTAGTGTACTTACATAGATAACATTAAGATGTAAGATTTTTTTTTTTTAGTTTTTTTTTTTTGTTTGATTTGGTTGTTTGATTTGGCCTGTGTTTTTGATTTATCAATTTGTCTTCTACTCCTTTGAGTAACATTTACAGCACATTCATTTACTAGCCCATTGTTCAAATGTGTTATCGAATTCTTGCTGACATAAACCTTTTCTTAGGTAGCTTTTGGTTAGAATATTCTATGTCACTTTCTGTAACAGTTGCAAATTGAGAATATTTAATTCTATCATGCATTGCTCTTTTTCAAGTTTTATTCTTAAATATGCAGTTTCATAGAATGTCAAATTGGCCTTTTATTGAAAGATGAGCTATATGGGTATTTTTGAAACTTTTTATACATGTCTTACTGTAAATGAAGGAAATATATATTTATATACATATGTACATATACAATAATGCTCTAACAAGTGGCGTATAAGTAAAATAAATTCTACATTTATAAAAACATTTTATAAATGGAATTTTATGAAATTAATTCTGATTTTTTTTTTTTTGCACATCGAACCATTTAAATTACTGCCTACTTTTTAAGTAACATTTTTTAAAAAATTACTTTCACTTGGTTTGAAAATATCAAATAGTACATTAAACAACAATCTCTTGCCTCACCCCATAAATTTTCCTCTCTTAAGTGATAAAGGCAGCAGGATGCTAGAATTGGGTTAGTATGTAAGAATAAAGTGAAGAGAAAGCACTTACTGACTACAATGCTTTCTGTGGTAGGCGCTTTGCTAGGCGCTGGGGATATAGTGGAGAAAAGATATATATATATAGTCTTTGCCCTCATGGAGTATATACCCATTGTGGGAGATAGCCATTATTAATAGAATCCAAAATATGTAGTAATTTTAAAACCATCTTAAGTGTCTTAAAGGAAGAACTTAGGATGCTGTAAAATCATATAATTGGAGACTCTGATCTAGTGTGGGATGCCAGCAAAGTCTTCTATAGAATAATGTCATTTAAACTGCAATCTGCTGGGTGAGTTCTTTAGGTGAAGAAGGAAGGAAAAGGTGTCAAATAAGAGATTCCAAGCTGATGGTACAGCAGGGGCATAGGCTTTGAGGCATGGGGAGAAATAACACTTTTAAGGAACTGAAATGTTATTGTTACACTTCATCAGTGACTGTTGACTGAGAATCCTCAAAGATCACTGCAGCTGGAGTTGTATCAGATAATCACCATGATTTCAATCTTGCATATGCAGTGAAAACTGAACATCATAGCTACTACCCATAACACCATTTATTGTGCATCCCTTTACTTTTGTTGATATGGAGAGGAATTAATAAAAGAAGTACTTCTCTCAAAAATCTTTACTCTGGCTAGGAGAAATGAAAGGAGGAGTGAGTGAGGTAGGTAGACAGACAGAAAGACAGACAGACATTAATGCATTTGCCTAGAATTCTCCAAATCCAAACTTGAGAATAATAAGCTTGGAGTTTCTAATGAGAATGAGGTCCTGTTAATAGGGACCTCTGGTGATGTCTGTTGAGATACAGAAGGAATTTGGGCAGAAATTGTAAGTATAACAAGGGACGGCATATATTAAATCATAAGCTCTGGTTCCAGATTCAAATATGTTGTAGCTATTGTGTATCAGAAAGGGAAAAACTTAGATAAACTAAGAAAAGTAGTCACAGATATATAGGCCACCATTTAAAGTGTGACTAACAAATTATTAAGTAAAGATTGTGTTAATGCATTCTTCAGTCTTCATAAAGGACATCCAATAGTAAGTTCAGCTTCTTTGTTCAAATTGGAGCCTTAAAATTCTGCACTAGAAAGGAAAGTATTGATTCATTGTGGCATATGTATTTTGTATTTTGAACAGGAAAGATCTTTAAAAGCAGACTAAATATTAAGGACTCTTGTTTATTTCTTAAGCATTTCCATGAAAAATGCATTACTTAAATGCATCTTGAGGGATGGTAGCTTTTTATTTTGTTGAGGAAAAAGCATTTTCTTTTTAGCGCATCCAAATAACTGGATCTTTAAAAGAAGTTAGAGACTACTTATAGAATAGGCAAAAAAACAAACAAACAAAAATAACAGTAATAACTAACATTTGTATCATACTTCATGGTTTATAGAGCAATTTCACATTCATTATCTCATTTAACAATTCTTTCCTGTTTTCATCCATTCCACCTTTAACTGTGTGCCAGGTAGCCCAGCAGGCTTTGGGTCAACAGTGAAGAAGGCCTGCACTGCTTCTGCTTTTTCATCACAGAGCTTACATGTCTCAAAAATTAAGGGAGATAGGTAAAGCTTATTTTACTTAATTTCCATGTTACAGGTAAATTATCTAAGACTCAAAGAGCTTAAACAAGTATCGATGGGAAAAGGGGTCTATTTGGCTTAACATAAGCCAGAGAAGATGTTGATTTGATTACTCTTTGACCTCCAAGTGAGATTAGGGTTGATAATGTTGTTAATTGATAAATGTTGGTGACACTCAAAGCTCGTGTCTCTGCCTCACCTATTGAGATTATTTTATTGCTTTAACGATCATCAAATTGTGGAAGAATTGTTAACTTGGATTTTATTTGGACTCGATTCATGTTTTCAAAGAATTCATCTGTTTACACAGCACGAAAGGAGATAATATAAAATATAGAAAGTCAACAATATGACCGAAATTATACCATTTATGTCAAACTTTGAATTATATCTTAGTTTGAGTCTGTGATGAATGCTTAAAAATACTCGACATTAACACCTGAATGATCTGCCTAAAATTAAATATGACTTTTTCTCCTTGGCTTAAAACTATTTAGTGGATCCCCATCACTTAAGTCCTAAACTTCAGAATCCTTAGCATGGCATATATAGCTATTTATGACATAGGCCCTGCCTATCTTTCCAGTCACATCTTCTGCTTCCTGCTTCTCATTTAATGCTCCAAAAATGATAGCATATAACATAGATGGAGAAAACCGTAAAAGTGAAAAAAGTAATAACTCTAAACATTTTGATTAAATGTATCAATGCCTCATACCTCATGTATGAAATACGGCATTGCTTTAGGTAAATAATTTTATGATAAAAGCGGAATCAATTTCTCAATGGTAATAAATATTTTTCTTTAGACCAGAGTTTAAAACTATCTTATTGATATGTTTATTTTAAAAATGTGTGAGAAAGAATTGAGGTTTTCTTTTGCTAATAGAAACCATTTCGTTCTGTGTTTTTGAACAGTGAAACTTGTAGACCACGATGCAAATTCAGGTTCTAAAAGAGTTCAAACCATGTAATAAATTAGGGATGATTGGGTCTCATTTTTTGATCCTTACTTATTTGAATTTCTAGGTTATTTGGAAACAGTTTCTTTAAGCTATTAATTGTGAAAGGGGACCTCTTCATTTTTTTCTCAGGGTGGGAACTGGAAGCACATTTTTATCATTAATAATAACAAGATTCAATATTTATGATATTTATTAAGTTATTAGATACTTTCCTATGTATTTTCTCATTGGATCCTCAACAGCCCCATGAAAAAGTTAAGTGACTTTACTATGATCATAAAAATGTAGGGTTTGAATCTAAATCATTTTCACTCACCGAGGCTCTCTGTAGCACATACATGTTCTTAACACATGGGACATATCGAGGTTTTGATATTGTTGTTGTTGTTTTACTATTATAGATTTTTAATACAAAATAATAAAGATGCAACTTACCTTAGCCCCCATTTAACATGGCCCCTAAAATGTACATTTTTAACTCTAACTTATATTTATTTAAAATGGGTTCTAAATCTTCAGTACCTAAAACAAAAACAAACAACAAAACAAAACAACAACCAAAACAAAACAATCCTCTCCTTTATCAATCATATTCTTCCCTGGGAAAGGCTTTGTAAGAGCATCCTCTGTCCACTATGGATTTGGAAGAATATTGAGTCAGAGATCCCAAACTACTAATTAATGTGAATTATGGTATGGTCATTGGATTAATATTAACAAAGTAATTGCCACTTATTAACTACCTACCATATTTGTTTTAGATTATCCTCACAGTGTTCTTCAGAGGGGTATTTATTATCCCCATTTTAAAGCTGGGGAAACTGAGATTCCAACAGGTTAAGTACAGTTTGGGATTACAGTTTGGGCTAATCAGTGGCAGAGCTAGGATTTGAACTTCAGCCCATTGGACTCCACCCTGTTGGCTGAGATTCTTCATGATCCATGCCACATGGCCACATGGTTAGTATGCTCCTGATAAGTGGCAGCCTTAGAAAATCTCAGATCTACAACTTGAAATCCTATTGATTTAAAACTATTTTATGAATAATTTTTTAAAGTAATAATACATTTTGTAATGTAAATAATTGACTTTAATATATCTGCTTCATAAGGTTAGCTTTTTCATAGGGTGCTTTCTTTTAATATGAGGGAAGCCTGAATTAAAATTTCAAGATAAATTAATATTTAAAGTTAGAAGTAACTGGCTTAGTGTTACTGCCATTTTAAATTAGCTAAATTTAATCTCTCGAGATCATGTTTTAGAGCTATATTCACTGTAACTTTTCTCTTTCTATTGTGATTTATGAATCACTTAGTATTTTATTATCCTTATTAATTTGTAAATGATTCTTGGTGTGTTGTCAACAGTAATAGCTATAAAGCAAATTTTTTATCTTTCAAACTAGTCCATAAACAAGTGCTATTTAAGGCTTTATGGCTGTCTTTCATAAAATGGCAGGACACATTTTCGGTTTGATATACTCAAAAAGCTTCATCAGAATTGTTTCATATGACATTAGTGTAAATAGTTTAATGAATCATTATCTTATTAGTAACTTACCTAATCAAGGATAATTCTTCAAAGCCATCATAATCCTCAGGCAGACAACAAAACAAAAAGAGTTAACATTTTAGTGGAAAAGGAAGTCAATGCACATAATATTTTTGGTTATTTATTATTCAGTTTTAAATATTTCTTTACTACTATCAAAAAAATTGCTAGGATGTTATGCTGAGTGCTGATTATTATAAAGGTGTATATTATATTGATATATTTTATAACTTGAATTATCATAATTTAGATTGGATCTATTTTTCCATTAAATATAAAATGTTGATATTTGTATTATTATAAATGTGATAATGACCACTATCTTAGTGTAGGTTTTTAGATGGATGTGTCATTTGACAAGCAACGGTTGGGTCATTTGGTAGATAACATCAACACAATTATTTCTATGTTGGACAGAACAGTGATTTGAAGAGTGGTTCCCATAGCTGGTAGCCTCTGACAAATGATGATACCACAGATATCAAGTTGTTTCTTTGAACATATTTTTTTTTAAATCTTGAAATGTAAAATAAGAGCAGAGAACCTTGAACTTGGTAAGAAGGGTGAATAAATGGTTTGTGGCATTATTGGATAAGCATGACATTTTTAATCTTAGGAATTGTTACTTCAAGAGTGAACCTTGTTTGTACCTAAAACGTTACTAGAATTGTTTAATGATTTGTCAGGCTGGTGAGACATCATTAAGTTCTTTCATATTTTAATAAATTTTATTTCACTTATATATTTCAGTTACAGTTGACGTACAATATTATATTAATTTCAAGTGTACAACATAGTTTAGACATTATGTAACTTATGAAGTGATTACCCTGATAAATATGTACCCATCTGACACTATACAGAGTTATTAACAATATTATCGACTATATTCTTACATGCTGTTACTTATCTCAACCTGCTCACGAATATTTCACCACACTGTCATTGAACACCACCCTACACTGCACTATTTTGAACACAGAATAGTCTTTTGCTCAGTAAGGGCACAGTTGCTTTTGTAGATTTTTTTCCTCTGACACAGTAAAATAAGTGCCATCATACTCCAGTAAGCTGCTTTCTACTAAATATAAACACAAAGCCTGATGGAGAAAATTTAATTCAAAAAATGTAATGGCCCTCTGTGACCTTTTGGGCCCACTTTAAATTGTTTCTCTCAGTGGCACGTTGATCTTTTTTTTCCATGGTCAATTTATATGATTCTAATGCTATTTGAAGTTTTGAGATATATGGCAGATTTCATAAAATAACTGGTGTTTTAAGAATGTTGGTTATTTAACTGCCACCCAGAATGTTTGTTTCTGTCTGTCTGTCTGTCTCTCTCTCTCTCTTTATTCTTTCTTTCTTTTCTTTCTTACCCCTAACAGTGTGTTAAATGCACATTTCTGACAATGGTAGATGGTATAGAGGGATATGAAATAAATTGAAGGTTGCATCAAAACATAAAGAAAAATATAGGTGGAAGCATCCTCTGGGCCTCCTACCTAGAAATCCATGTTCTGGAGTTGTGTAATAAAACATTGTGACTTTAAAGGCACTAGGTGCTTTGCTGGGTGTACTACCAAATCATTCCAGCTCTGATCTGTCAGGAAGACATCCTTCTAAAATAGTTAAAGCATTTATTTGTTAACTTCTCTTTTGAGCTTAGTACTCAGATCTTAGTACTTAGAGTGACATAGACATTGTATTATAAAAATACCCTGTATTATAAAAATATTAGCTCCTTGCTTTAAAAAGAGAAAGATCAGACTTTTTTTGAAGGGGGGCGGTCTTCTGCTGACCATACAAAATAGGCTTCTCATGTGACTCCTTTGCTATATGTATCTTCTGAATGAAAGTGTTAAACTTATGTAGTTATTTAACAGCTATGTTTTTTTATAAGGTGAAGTATTGTCTATGAGGATATAAAAAAGGAGCTGCAAATACATACCACCTCCTTAAAATCAAAAGAGGAATCAAAGAGTCTTTTCTTTCTGTTCCTTTTGAGTGTCTCATCTTTCTATTATTGAATAAGCACTGCTTGAATACACAGGCCACTTTCTTTAAATATTTCCATTTTGCAGTTTAGTTTTCTGATTTAAACTGGCTGATAACATTTGCAGAATTGTGCTTTTTTGCAAGGTATTAATAATGGGCTGTAATTTGATTATTACTGTCATTACAAAATAGTGATTGACTGGTTCAATTCATTTTGCAGCATGCTGGAATGTTAAACAAATACCGCCTTCGATGCTACTTTGTACAGCAAACTTACCTGTAATATTTAATAAATTCCTGTGATAACTAGGTGCCCAAAATCCAGGAGGCTAGGATTAGCCAGTTTTCGTTTAAGTTTGAAGGAGCTATATTTGTAGCAAACGGGTTTTCTAATTACTCAAAATTGAAGATTGAATTCTACCAAGATGGGATAGTGATGAAACATATAAATGAATTAGAAAGGACTCGAAGAATAAATAATTAATTACTATAATAAAATATTAATATGTTAAGAAATAAATTTTGGGTGAGGAACTCAATCCTTTGAATAAAGGTCAAGGATGGGGGGACAATAATATTATTAGTGATACTATTAGGAGACCACTAGCCATGCACAGATTTATTTTCTGTCTGAAATTTTGTATATTGAAAAAAGGTTTTAAAAATAATGCATTTAAATGTGAATATTTGCCTTTAATATTTTCAGAAATCCAAAGCATGTGCTGAATAAAGCAAGTTAGACTAGTATTTGACAAATCAAATCTTTGTTGAAGTTAGTCTTTAAATTTTTATTGATTTTCATAGAATTTTGATGAACTGTAGCTTCTTGCTGTAATAATCATCCTTCTAGTTAATAACACAAGGCTTAGGCAAGTAGACTTGGTTTACTTTGTGGCTGTTCATTTATTTTCCATTCAAGCAATTTTCCTTAATTGTCACTGTGACGTCTAAATTTTGTAGTTCATCATAAAAGATAACATTGTTGTCCAGCAGTTTAATTTTCAATTATTTAGGACTCTAAAGGGACAGAACAAAAGGAGTGATGATATTCTTGGGGTTGAAAGAAACTGTTTTTATTTTGCTCAGTCTGTTTTGCAGAAACCATGGTCAATACCTTATCATTCAAAACATATGTCTTCTGATCTATTTGGAATCAATTTTATAACATATGCCACACTTCTATCCTGAGTTCAGCATGCAAAATGAAAATCTGTTTCATGGAAGCCTGCTTTTATTATTTTTTTTTTTTAAATTTTGACTCAGTTCACTTCCATAGAGTTAGATTTTTCTTCAGCTGTCACTCTGACATCTAAATTTGATAATTCCTCCTAAAAGATAACACTATTGTCTAGTAGCTTCATTTCCAATTATTTAGGACCTTAAAGGAACAGAACAAATGAGTTGATATTCTTGATGTTTAGAGAATCTATGTTTATTTTGTTCAGTCTCTTTTGCAGAAACTATGGTCAGTTTCTTTGTTGGGGTAATATCACCATTAGGTTCTATGTATTTATTCACCATTCTGAGAGAGGAAGAATTAACTGTTAAAGGGGATTTGATTTCCATCATAGTTTCCAGTCTGCACTTTATTTTCTTTGCTCTCTTCTAGCCTATTTTTAGTTCCTTCATTGCTTCATCTTCTAGGTCATGCTTCAGAGAATCTATATTTTCTTTTGATTTCACTGGGACTTGAGTGTTCATAGTTTTTAACTAAATTGAAAAGGAAATTTTTTCTAGTGTTTAGTCTTCATTTGCAATTTCTTTTTTGTCACATTGATTAACTGCTTTTTTCTATCTCCAATTTCCAGTGGGGGCGGTTGCGTTCAGGATAAGAGTTTTGTTGAATAATAGTATGCGGGGTGGAGGAATACAGAGATGCTAGACTAAGGATGTAGTCAGCATTAGTTTCATCTGTTGAATCTTCATCTGTCTTTACCAACACACCTGTCCCTATGGCTTAAGTCTTCACTCCTACTGGCAGATATTAAATAGGTTTACAGTGAATTGCTGATGTCATAGGTATTACCTATGGCAATGTTATTTACTTCTCTTCAACTGACCAAAGTTTTCTGTTATCTACTTTCCCCTATCACACTGCTAAACCTATACTCTATTTTATGCACAGGGGGCGGTGGGAAAAAAAGGCGGGCGGAGGGGGAGCCTGTGTGTTTCCTGATGCAGACGTGCCTCCCTAGTTCAGTGACCTTCTTGCAATTTGTCCTCATACGCTGCTCTTCCTTCCCAAACACTCTGGTCCCTGGAGTTGGAAGACTTACCTTCGAAGGGCTCAGACTGCACAGCCAATTACCTACAGAGCTGCCACTACTCTACTGTCTTTGTCCTTTATTTAGGTCCAATAGTTGGTGCAATTGAAATGATTTCTTCATAGGTTGGTTGTTTCCTACTTTTATTGAGGTTTTTTTGTTTGTTTTTTTCATTCTTTTAAAAAAATTAGGAGAAAAAATTAGGGAGAAAGTACAATTATTCTACCATCTTGCACCAGAACATCCCAGTTTTATTTATTTTTTTGTAATGCCAAATATTCATTTTTTTAAATAGATGCAACACCCATGAATGGTTTTCTCCATTGATCTATAAATATTTGTTGAAATCTTTCTATATGCCAGAAAAATATCGCTTGAGTTGTGTGTTTGCAAGACAGTGACCTAAAAAAACCTTGTTAAAATGTATCACTTGATCTCATTGGGTTTCACCTAGTCTTAATATATGTTAACACCTTGATGGTTAGACAGAAAGCACCACTTAAAGTGAGACTGGAGAAAATAGGATAGAATTCTGTAGAAATAGCCGCCTCTAAAACATTCTCTGGTTAAACTGCACCATTGAAAAAGAGTCATTTTGAGTGGCTATTTGAACGTTGGGGGTGAAAGAGAGGAATGAAACAATGTTTACCAATTCTTCCTCCACTAAATCTCGCTTATAGTCCTATGTAGACAGGCAAATAAAATTTTCCTCTTAGACAAAGTATGTGATTGTCTATTATCCTTAAATTTAATCATGATACTTTCAGATATTGACAGCTAGAAGTAACTGCTAGATTCCATGGGAGTTTTGAAAGGAGATTTAAATCAGGTAAACAGTTAATTATAAAATATTGGTATTGTTGTGTTTTGTCTACATGTTGTCCAGCAGCTTTAATACTGCTTTCTTATATTATTTATTTATGTGTAGTCTTTTTTGGTATTCAGCATTTTTTCATGTGCATTCTCATCGTAAGTATGCAATTTCATATATTAGTATATATAATCACATGCATACACAAATGACCTGAGCATTTGAAGGATTAATTAAAAAACCCATATACGTATTTATATGTAAATATATAATTTGCTTGCTTGTTTTAATTTTGTGGTGCTCATAAACTATATAATGAGAAAAATCTGTCTATTTTAGATTTCCAAGTTTCATAATTCTGTATTCTGGAGAATTGAGGTATACCTTTTTCTTTTGCTGGAGAAAGGATTAGTAAGCAATTTAGTTGATAGAGAGCTCAGATTTTAGCTACCTTTGAATGGTTTAGAAGAATCTATAAAACAATACTACTACTAAATACAAGAAAATTCCCACACCACTCAAATAGTACTTTCTAGAAATACTTAGTGTTTCTTAGTCTAGTTAGTGATTGTATGTATCTGTAATTATTAAATCTTCAAATATTTATAAAAAAGTCCGCAGTGCACGTTTGCTTTTCCCACACTTATGATACAGTTGGTAGATTAAAGTATAGTCATACAAAATGAGCTCATGGTAACCACCAAACATCTTATTTATTCCCTAGTCTCTTTTCACCACAGCCACCTAATACCTAATATCTGCATGACTTCTAGGATTCTTTCAAGGTGGTTCCTTAGTATTTTATTTTGCCTTGAAATGCAAACTTCCTTTGATGTTGTTGCAAAAGGGAACAGTTGTCTTCATTCCTTTTAGGGTCCCTGGCTAGGTCTAAAAATTAAACTGACAAAAACAGATTGACAGGAGAAAAACAAAAATTTTACTGAATTTTTACATGTACCCTGGAGCCTTCACACAAGAGAATGAAGACACAAAGTGATCTGGAAGCTTTTATGCCTTTTAGACAGTGAAACAATAAATTTTTGAAGCATTGACAAGACAAAGGGATTTGGGTAGGTGGTAGTAAATAGTGAAGAAGTAACTAAGAAGACAAGGTTAGATTAACAAAGTTTGTTAGGCTGTTTCTCTAGCCCCCATTTAAATTCTCCTTTTCTGGTGTTAAGAATGTCTCCTTCCTCGTGGTACAGGGAGGGTACCTTTCACATGGGAGGTTTATGACCTGTTTCAGGGAGGAATGGTGAAGAGGAGAGGTCAGAGTGACCTTTCTGCTTCTGCAGTTTTCTCAAACTCCTTTAGCTTAAGTATTTTATAGGCCAAGGTGCCATATTTTGGGGCAGGGCATCTTGAACTCTATCTGTGTAAGTGGAGGAAGTCCTATGAGACTTGAGTAAGAAACAGGAGTCTTATTATCATGCAGGCCGGGCTTTTTTTTTTTTTTTTTTTTTAAGGTTTTAATTCTTGTATGTCCAAAGGACAAAATTTTAAATCTGCTTCTGTAAACTCTTTGTAGGGAGAAAAATAAGAAACTACAGGAGTGAGATTTAAGGGACAAAAATGTTTTTCCAGAATTGGACTTTTCCCACTGTTTAAGGCTCACTTTTAAACTCTATTTTGGCAGACCTCTGGTTCCCACATGCTAAGAGTTATTATTTGAAACATTTAATTCAAATTTACAGTTTTAAAAGGCACTAATTCAAATCTCATTAGAAAACTTAAGAACTGTTTGACAAAACAGCAGGCATTTGGCAGGTATAGAGTGACTTTCTTTAAAAAAAAAGTATATGTGATTTGTCCCCTATTTATGAAATTAATGTAAGTTTATGTATTTATGACTATATAGAAAATGCAGTGAAATTTTAAAAGAAGAAACTTAGGAACATCTATAATTCCATTGGCTAGATATAATCATTGTTATAATTTTGTTGTATATCTTTTTAGTGTTTTAAAAATAAATGCATGCAAATACATAGACATAGTCACATATTTAAATAAAATTTGGGGGAAACAGTACATACCATTTTATACCTGTTTTTATGAGTGGGCATTTTTTGTTTGTTTAATAAATATTTTAAAATGGATTTTCAAATTTAAAAAGTAAAATTCAAAGGTCTAAAAATACTCAGATTTTGCACCGACATGCACCTTGGCATCTCCTGCCAGGCTAGTGTTATAACCACTGACCTTGGCAGAAGGCTCTTTCTGTGCCTTCTGGGGCCCTCAAGGATGTCAGCATTGCCTTCATTCATAAAGACTCTGGGTTGAAAATGGCACAGCTCCCTGGAAGCAGCAACTGAGTCAGATGAATGATGAGCAGGCAAGGGCATTTATACCAGAACTTTAAAACATCTGTATTGTCATAAATCTAAAGTTCTTAATAAAGTTCAAGGTCAGTGGCACTTAACTTCTTAGGGCTGGAATCCCAGCTATGTTCTTTTCCTCCTTGGTATAATCACTTAATGTATTTTGACTCTATAGTCAGGCAAATAGAATTTACTTCAAAGGAAAAGTATATGGTAATTTGTCATCCTTATTTCAATTTAATTGTGATCTCTTCTGTTATTGGCAGCTAGATATAATTATAGTGTTCCATATCTCTTTTTAAAAATAGAAATAAATATCTTAGATGGAAACTACTGAAAACAATAATATATCGCTTTACGGAGGCATAAAAAAAAGAAAATTGAACTGATTTTCACATTGGTATTTCTAGACAGGGAGAGAGCAAATGAAACCACGTCTTACTCTCAGTCAAGCATCATGTTCATTTTATTGTGCTGACAAGGAAAATGGAGTATAAGTTTCTTAGAAAAATACATGATGTACAAAGTACAAGATGAGAAAAGAAGGAGCATGAAGTCGAAGGGATCCTGATAAGGTTAAGTAGCTTAAATAGAAAATATGTCAATTTAAAGAGATTGAGAAGGAAAGAGGAAGGTGAGGAGGATGAGGAAGCATAGGGACAGAGTGAATATTCAGTGACTCCTTGGCTCAGAGAAGGAAATTCAGAATACTAAATCAAGAGCTAGAGGGAAAGGTGACAAAGAATTTCATTATTTTCTGCATTTTAGGAGTAATTAAAACTAACAAAATGTTTATTTGGAGTATTTCTGGTGAACAGCAGATTCAAACTCCTCATTATTAAGTTATCCAGAGTAGGCCATGTTACCCAGCATATTTGCTTTTTTATACAGAAAAATATATTTATTTTGCTGGATATCTGGCAGAACTAATACAGCAAAAGGAAAACAAAGGAGTATATAGTATTCCATACCTGTGATGACTCTTATAGAAATAACCTGTTGCTTTTCAGTTGAAGTGCCAGGAGGTCAAGTGATCAATCCTGTGGTTTTCCATTCATTGAAATAAAATTACCTACTATGTGCCAAGCTCACAACAGATGTTAGTTTCTTTTCTTCTTGCACAACATTAGTTGTGGTCTTAAGCAAGTCCCTTCCCTTTTCTCTCAGCCTGTTTCCTCATGTATAAAATGAGAGTCCAGACTAAATGGCCTTTTCCACATGTAGAATGCCACGGTTACCATATTAAGCCACTTTTTTTTTTTTATCTGATAATCAGAAACCATAAGAACTTACATAGCCTGCTTGGTATTATTCACCTGCTCCAGTGTCACCGTTTAAAATCCAGGCAAATGGCATCATTTCCTTAACAGAAATATGCATTTACAATTTGGAAGAACAAAGCAAACATAGATTATGTACCTATGCTATGCCAAGTATTTTGCTAGAAGTTTTGTGGCCTAGGTAAAGAATCTCAATGACATAGTTACTGTCTGCAAGGAGCATTGGGGTTTAATTGGAATGTAAGACAAAGATAACACGAACCGGTTGGAAGACAAAGAGCTCACAGACAATATTTCACTTAAAGTACTAAAGTTGTGCTACAGACATTGTCTGGGTGATATGTGCTATGGGGAATCAGAGTAGGAAGGATTCACCTCCTGGGATTCTTGGAACACAGGCTAATGAACCTTAGGTGAAGGAATTGAATCCCTGAGTCTGTGAGCTCAATTATATTTCATAGCCATGGGCTCTACTCTGAACTCCCCAGCTATTTTGTAAAGTATCATGTTAATGATGAAGATAGACAATCCAGAAGAACAAATCCTCCCCACTAGTTAATTCAGTAAATGCTCTTCAGGTCACTGTTAGGTGGATACTAAGCCTAAGGAGAATAAGAAAGCTATATCTGTGCCCTTAAGGAATTAGTGAGGTTTATGCTTATGAAAATAAAGACCAATGCAGTTTTCAGTCATAATTGCCCTCTTCTCTCTCTCCTATTCAAACCTAATTCATCTTTCAAATACTAGCTCCAGTGGAAGTTTTGTATCTTTCTACCTTTGGATCACTATCTTTATTAGAATTCACATTATTTAATGTCTATCAGATAACGTATCTGATGTGAAACAGATTTTGAGAGTCATAAAGTGCTTTTAAAATATGAGTATTTATTTATATGACTGTTACTCCTAATTTGGCTCACCCTTCATATGACTATTATATATACAATGTATATGCTTTTCTTATATTCCCTATAATGCCTCATATCTTTAAGTATTAGATAAATATTGCTCAATTAGTTATTAATGAAGCACCAGATTGTATCAACAGTGTGGCAATTCATATAGGACAACAACGTAACAAGTACTCTCCAAAAAAACATAAGCGACTTCATCCTTCTAAAGAATTTAAAGGGTTAAAATTCCACCTTGCTTTTTACTTTCAGGATGTTCATGGTTCAATTGAAAACTAACGCATTGTTGTAATTTACTTTGAGGAAATACGTACACTATAAACATTCTTCTGAGCTTTGTATTTTCTTTTTCAAAGATACATACTAATATATTTAACATCCGTGATATTTCTGAGTTTCTGAGAGAAATATGAATACAGTTTACTTTCTTCAGAATTCAGAAACAATGAAATTGGTGTGTGATTGGCCAAAGACAGCAGAGACAGTACTAACTTGCATTTATACTTAAGCTACTCTTCCCTGTACCTTTCCTGTTCATTTACTTCCCTATTTAAACAAAGACACAACTGTTGTTGTTATTGTTGTTGTTTCTAACAACCTCATAGAGCACATTAGCCTCTGAAAAACAGAATAGCAGTGGACCTGTGCACAGGATTGCCTTGGGAGTTCTTTTAAGAGACATGATCATAAGGTGTGTACAAAGCAAATAATTAATCCCCGAGGTAGCTGTGCTTGCTCTCTGTATGCAGAGAGTAAGCTGACTGTTCCATTGGTTTTCTAAAATAAGGAGGAATAAGTAATATTCTCTATATTCATTTATCCAAGTAATTTTGATATAGGCAAATGAAGTTATACTTTCCTTATGCTTTTTTAAATACCAAACATAGTCTTTTGTGTCTGTCAACTGGAGACCATCCATCCCCTATCACGGTGGACTCACCAATGACAAAGAATAGTTCACTAAGTAAAGCAGTAATGAGGAAAGACAAAAAGATGGTAGAGAGTCAGAAGTCACCTTGGCCAATATTACTGGCGACTAACTTTCTTCTTTCTTGTCTCTTGCCCTACACTCCTACTACAACTTGCAAACCAAGCACCACCTCGGTTTTTCCAAGGTGGAAGAAATATATTTTTTTTCTGGGTGATCTCAGTCTCAGAGCACCAACCTTGCTTTTCTTTCTTCTTCACTTAATTTTGTGATAATTGTAGGGATTTATATCTACTCTCATTTAGTTATATTGAACTAACACTGTACATTCCAGGAGAATTTTTGGAATATCTGTAGAGTCAGTGAGTTCAAAATTGGTTCTCAAAACTCTACCCTCATTTGGGCATTTTCTAACTTTAACTTGACCCTCTGATACATTTTTAAAAAGCAAGAGTAAGCGATTAAGCCAAAGAAATGATTTCTAAATGTGGAATGTCAGTTCCTATGAAGTCTGAGAAATTTTTTGTTTTTAAGTGTGAGTGAGTATTTTGAGAAAGACATATGATGGAAAGATAACTTTCTCTAGTCTTGTGTCTTATTATCATCTCTGTTTTTATAAGGTGAAAGCTGGAATCTTTTATAGGAAAATAATATTATTCCATATTATATTAGGAACATTTTATAGCACCATGATTATTTGGATGCACTGCTGTGAAATCACCTGTGAATGTTTTCTAGCTATTTTTAGCTATGGCAGTTGTCCTTCCTTTAAGAATAATAGGTACCTGCAGAATTGTGCTATTTTTGGCTTTGGTTTCTGTGTTTTTCTTCTTTACTTACTGCTATTGGAAGGAGTTTTCCACAATAAATCAGAAATGCGATCTTGTGCATTCTGCCTAGGAACTAATAACTCATGTTTTAATGCAGTAGAATTATCTATGACTTTATAGTGTTGTGATTTAATCATAGTGGTGCCTTTTTTAAATAACTGTTAAAAAATTACTTATTTAAATTAGTTTCAGGTATACAGTACATTGGTTAGACATTGATATAGTTCATAAAATGATCCCCTCAATCACTTCCTCCCTCCCCTGGCCTTCCACCAAACCATCATATTAATGCTAACTGCATTCCTTCTACTGTGCTCCTTATTCTTGTGACCAACTATCAACTACTAATTTGTACTTCTTTAACCCTTCATCCCATTCTCCCAGCCCCGCAACCCCCTCTCCCCGTTGCCCATCACCAAATTGTTCACTATATCTGTGAGTCTGTTTTTGATTAGTTTGTTCTTTTTGTTCCTTAGATTCTGCACAGAAGTGAAATCATATGGTATTTTTCTTTCTTTGTCTGACTTATTTCACTCAGCATAATAACCTCTAGGTCCATCTATGTCATTGCAAACGGTAGGATATCATTTTTTTTAATGGTTGAGTAATATTCCATTGTATATATGAACCATAATTTCTTTATCCAGTCGTCTGTTGATGGGCTTTTAGGTAGCTTCCATATCTTGGCTATTGAAAATTGTGCCGCCATGAATATTAGAGTGCATAGATCTTTACAAATTATAGTTTTAGTTTTCTTTGGATAAATACCCAGAAGTGCAATTGCTAGGTCAAGAGGTATATCCATTTTTAATTTTTTGAGAAACCTTCATACTGTTTTCCATAGTGGCTATAGTAGTGCTTTTGGTTGAAGAGATTGTCAGTATAGTCACTGAGTCTCCTCTGCATGGTAAGCCTTTAGGCTAGTTTCTTCCAATGTTCTTAAAATATATAGATAGATCTTTAAGCTCACAAAGTAGTTGCTGTTTAATGATTCTCTGGACATAGTAAGATGAGTTAGCAGAAAGTTGCTTGTTTCCAGGAATTCAAAATCAGATCAGAGAACACTTGTTTTATAGTATGTTTTCTAGCCCAAGTCTTTTCTGCCAAAGAGCAGATATACCCCCAATACAAGAGGACCTAGAATTGGCGAGTTGGCCTTTCCCTAGGATAAATCTCCTAGGAAAGAGAAGCAGTTCTTGTACTTCTTTATATGACAATCTTAAGCCCATTCATATTGATTGTATTTGGGGAAAAATAAACTGAGTTGAAAGTTTGTTTGGTAGGAGATGTGGATTAGTACAGATTGCAGAATTTTCTTTTCAGCAATTTTTAGGGTAGCATCAGTCTGAAATTTAATTTCCTCTAAAAACACTTGTAGATATTATAAATGATTTGGTTAGTATATTTCATCAGTTGCCAGAATCCTTTTTTTTTTTTTCTCCTGTTTTCTTGAGAAGATCTGGCACCCTGGACTTTATTTTACAAGCAGTTGGACAGACATTTGCTTGTTCTGGTGACGGTATCATTCTCATTGATATGAGAGAGACCTATGATATTTTGCCTGCTTTGTGTCTTCAAAAGAAAGGAGCCTTAAAAGATAACTTTTTCCTGAAATTTATTTGCAATGTTCACCTAATCATGTGCACAAAGCCTCCAAAATCTGTTAAAATGGAAATATAACTGCTCTAATGTTCTGAGGGAGTTGCTCTATTTCAATGTACAACACAGGGTAATCATCCTTTTGGTAGAGTACATGACAATCTCCTTCTAATTGACCTGCGTGCAGCGATTTATTATTATTTATGTTCCTTTTCTTTCTATTGGTTATCTTTTACTGCTGATGGGAATGCTCGATATTCTTTTTTGTTTCTCCTGCCTACTATAATTTACCTTTTTTAAAAATGATTGCTTTGTCATTGGTCTGTTTTTAGATTATGCTTTGAAAATCCTATTTTTTTTTTTAAATCAGAAGGAGTAAGTGGCTAGTTTCCTTGGATATGAAATATTAATGGATCTCTAGAGACCTAAAGACTGTTCTACAATGTTATCTATTGTGTTTGTCTATATGTATATATGTGTACATTAAATTGTGGCTGATTTTCTTTTTTTTTTTTTTTTTAGTCACCAGGGATTTTTTCATCTCTTTTCTTCAAAGAAATGATATAAACTCAAATCTTATTGTTAAAAAACTGGTTTAAATCTATACCATACTACTACATTATCCTTAATTCATAAATATGTTAGTTGTTACAGTTGTCCCATTACATAAGGTTGTACTAATTTTCCATACAAGCCATTTTAGTGCATTATAAGAAATATAGCAGATTGAAAGCCTCACTCAACAGACTAGGTCCATTAAATCCTTAAGATTCTTATGATATTGAACTTGAGAAAGATGAAAAGTTAACAGCCCATTGATTTCACATAATGTCACTTCCTAAATGGTCTCCAAACCAAAAAAGCAACCTTTAGACCAATCCTATTCTGTGCTAGTCCTGGGCCAAATAACCAAACAGTAGAGTGATGAAAAGTTATGTTGATATCTTAAAAAAATCTGTACTGTTGAACCAGGTATATAGACTGGTGTCAAGGACAGTTTGGAGACTTTTCAAAGAATGCGTGTTCTGACTTCTTAGTCCAATGTTACTACGTTTATTCTTTATTTTTCTCTTCATTTTTCTTTATCAGTAGGTAAATCAATTAAATTTTCCTCACCTGTTTTAAGTCTCTTTTTTCTTTATATCTGTACTTTTCACAACTTCTGTAATATACAAATGTTATTTAATCACAAGCTATAATTAGACCTGTTACACACATGAATGTTCTTGATTAGAATTTTCTATGTGTGTTCAAAGAACTAACAGTTATCTGTATATAGTGATGTCTTTAATTTAGAGTCATTGATTAGGTGAGTAGTAGAGATTGCCCTACGTTCATTCAACATTTGAATGGTGCCACATTACAATAGGCGTATTATTTTTCATTGCTTTAATATGGGATAGTTGTGTGAAGGGCAGACATTTAAAACCTGAGAAAGAAATCACTGAAGGTAAGTTTTTTCCTGCGCACTAATTTTATGATCTAAGACAGGTAATTGGTTGTGTTTTTCTTTTCCCTTGGTAAAAGTGATCATCACCTTGCCAATTAGTTTCCAACAGGTGCTTGGGGAAAAAAGAGGCAACGTGATAGATAAAATTCAGCTAGTATGTAGGGTACTGTTATGCAACTCAGAAGAAAATGTGATCTTTTACCCCTTATGTGAAAAGTTTGGTGGCATTTCAAATGGAATATTAACCCACCAGGGAATGAGCACTGTGATGACTTAACTGGGTATCTGTAAATGTTTTTAAATTCTTTGCTTTAAATCCCAAAGCATATGAACACATACTAACAAACAAGCAAATGGCTATGATGTTGGTGAACACGTGCAGGATTACCTTAGGGTAAGAATTAATAAGCTTTGGACTAAATTGATGCCTGGTCTCTCTCAACTAGAGCAATGAAGAAAATGATACCAGTGCAGCTGTACTTGTAGAGAACATACTTGTACTTTTTCTTGTATTTTCATAACTTAAATTGACTGCTAGAATAGAATAATGACTCACTTTCTGCATCTGAGTTATATTTGTGACAATAGAACCTACAACGGCTCATAATCATTTCAGCTTGGAATGATTCTGTTCCTGTAAGTAGGAATTATCTTAACATGTATTCACAAAACAAATCAGCCAGGGTGGTTTTGCTTAATAACATTTAACCCAACCTTTTTAATAGTAACTGCAGTAATTATAGATTTTAGACCAAGAAGACCTCAGTAATTATATAACTAGGTTTCAATAAACCTTGAGCTCATTTTAGACGGTCATTTCTGTAGATTTTGTATTGTACTGATTTTGGATGGAGTTGCTAGACCAAAATATATAACCTCCCCCAATCATTACATTTTATCTACTATGGTGCCTCACTGTAAACATGCTTTCCTACTTCATGCTCATGTTCAGTGTGTGCTGGGATCAAGTTCAAGGTTAGTGCCAGCTTTAGTGGATTGATATTTTAAACTCAGAGAATAGAGTTGGAAATGACTATAGAGATTACCAGAAACAATCTTCTTATTTTCAGAAGAGGACAATGTGACTTATTGCATAATTTCAATAACTTTGGCAAAGTTATAGAGTAATGAGTTAGGAGTAGATCCACACTAGATCCACACTTTCCTGATTCAAGGTTGAGTACATTACATTATGTTTTTTTAACTATTTTCATTTTAAATCTTATTTTCATTTATTTTACCATATAAGAGATAAAATTTACTAATGAATTCAGAGGGCAGTCATTGTTCTGGTGAGAGAGGTAAAGATCTGATTTATGTCAGAAAAAGATATCGTAATTTTACATATATTTATGTTATTAATATATCTTTTTAAAATTAATGAAATCTATTTTGAGACTGAATTTGCTGCATTTTTTTTTTTAATTGAACACATACATTCCTTTTAGATAATAACTTAAGGGGCATTACTGTTCCATGAGTGTATATATATCTTACGACTTAAGACTATGGAGGCATCTCGACTTCAGCACATTTCCTACATTTTCAACAGGATTTTATACTGTGTCGACACTACATTCCATTGGCTAGAAAGTAATCTTCCTGCTCTCAAAAGCATAAGAGGAACTTTCACTTTTGCCGCCTTTCAATGTAACATCAGGAAAAATGAACCTCTCTGGGCTTACCCTGCAGGCTTTCCTTGTTACATAAATTTGTGAAACAAAGTCTGTGAAAGTCATTAAATATTTTGAGTCAATGCATTTGATTTCATTTTCAGGGCCAAATTTGGCCTAGAGTAATGTGTATGAAACTCTCCTGGTTGTCTTTGGAAAGTCTGCATTCTTCGAGGCTTCAGAGTAGGGGAGGCTTCTGAAATATAAATGCTGCTCAAAGCTTTGCAAATTAGAAGAAAGAGTTAATAGTTTAATTAGCAGTCTGGTTGTCTCCATCATGGCCTGAAATCAATCGGGTAAAAGCTGAAAAGACTCGGTAAAGCTCATCAAATCTTTTTGAGGGGTTTCTCTTCTTTCTATTTTTTTGTTGATGTTAATTGAAAAGAAGGAAGATTTTATAAAATTCATTAATCACTTATTCCCAGTTGTACCCCTAATTTAACCTACTTCAAAATTGAATGTGTACTTTGGAGCAGCCATAGAGGAATCGGAAAAGAGACTGATCTCCCGAGGATCTGAGTGTCTTGTTTTTACCAGTCACAGTGTTGTCTGGCTGAAATTTGTGCTTCAAATGTATGGCTTTAGCTGATGTGCTCTAGTTCTTCATGCATCCTGGGTTAGCACTACTCTTCTGTTGTCTTTCTTTTCAGGAATTTCATTTCCACAAACTAAGTCTCTGACTGATTTTATTTCAATTGTGCAAAACTGCTTATTTTCTAAGAAAAAACTTGAACTTCTTTTGCCACTGATGTTCGTGATGCATTAAAGAGTTAAATAGAAATTATAGTTCTTTTCTGTGTCTCTTGCATTTCTTTATTTCCTCCTGAGGAACACGGTTGTATTCCACAGAACAATAGCATCCAAGATGAGTTAAGTCTTCCTGTTGAACCAAACTCTAATGTTTCCTACAACTCACTAAAGAAATGTTGAGGACATTTGTGCAAGACATAGACCTGTGCAGTTGGTCCTATTCACATTGTTACTCTCATGGAGTGACATATTTAATACAGTAATTTCTTAGGACATAGAAAGCAAATGGCTTGTTCTGACATAATCAGCATGCTATGACAATTTTCCAGCAGTTGGAAGTAAAAGATTTAGAGGAAGATTTTTTTTCTAATTTTTTTCCACTCAGGTTATCATATAAACCATGGCCACTATGTTCTAGGAAACAGAGGCTCTAGTAGTTCAAAGTTATGGTTAAGATATAGAATGTCTAACTAAACTTGTTCTTTAGAGAAAGCCTTTAAAATATTTTATACTGAGGGTCAACAGAGCTAATGGAGTATACAGAGCATACTTTTCAATAGTAATGGATTCCATCACTGCCTTTCTTCTTCCGTTATTAAAAGGTGCTAAAAATGCACATAACTCAACTTCATCCACAGATATAGCCTAACCTCAGCTATATTGTCAAATTTGACCCTATTGCTCACCTATGTAGCTTAACAGGAAAACCAACACATCCTAATTTATTAAAATAGTTTGATGGAGAAAACAGATAATAAAATTTTGATGAACAGAGGAAGCAAATCATCTAAGTATGAAAAGTTAACCAAGCAGTTACATGCAGAGAAACAAACAGCCATCAAGCAAAAGACATGCTGAGACAATACTATATAGTTAAACCTTTCCATAAAGCAATTTCTGATAGTTATTGCAAGAAAGGGAACACTGAAAATGTTTGGATGGCAAATATAGCCAATTCCTATGGGTTTTGCGGAAAGGTCTTATTTAAAGCTAAGGATTACATTTGGAGAATATTTTAAAGAAGATGAGGTGCTACAAGTTAGCTGTGTCTTGCAAAAAATAATTTAAAAAGTCTTATTAAAAGCTAAGTATTACATCTGAAGAATATTTTAAAGATAAGGAGATACAAGTTAGCTGTGTCTTACAAAAATTATTTTAAGAGAAAGTGCAGACAGCGGTTTTCATTAGAACATCCCTTCTAACTTGTTTGATCCATTAGCTGGATACTAACAAATGTCTTCCATGTATACTTCAGTGTGCTAAGTACTACAGGAATATAAAAGATGATTTAATATTCTCATATGGAAGAAGATGAGTAAATTCAAACATATCAAACTCATATTTCTCATTCACCTCATTCTTCCTATGATGCTTCCTATCTCAGTGATTGAATAGCACAGTATTGATCCCCTTTCCCAGGTCAGAAACCCAGGAGTAGCCTTTGATTTTTCTCCTGTTCTCCTCTCCAAATCCAATCATCAAAAGTCCTTACAACATTACCTCCTAAAGGTCTACATCTGTCTACTTTTCATAGGTAATTATAGTTTATTCTTATTTTTACGAAGTAACCTTCTGCTGGGCCTCCTTGCCCCAGCTCCTCTCAGTTCATTTTTCGCATAGAGCATTGATACACTTGCTAAAATTCAGAACTGATCATGTCATTTCCCCAATGAAAACCCTCTAGATGGATCCCCTCTTGCTTTAGTGTAAACCCCATCTTCCTCGGCATGAATTTCTTTGACATGTGAAAGATTATCTGGGAAGAGCATGGGCAGAAGATAATAAAAAGTGTGATAACTGATTTCTCGAGGGTGAATGATCAGATTACTTGCGGAAGGGACATCACTGTTTTGTGCATTTAAGCTGTCACTTCTCCATAGGCACAGAAATATTTGATCAGCTTATTGGTGAATGCCCTGTAAAGTTGCAGTGGAAATTGTAATTTCCAATTCTGAATGCATTCTATACATCTTACTCATGGGTACAGACATTGTGGCTTTTATGGTTTCATATTGTTAACGGGATTGAAAAAGAAATTGGCTCTACTATTTTGGGAATCTACACCTCAAACTGTGTAATATAATATGTGGAGGAGAAATGGTATTTGCCAAATAGGACATGGTAAAGGAATATGGAAATAACTGTTGGTTACAAGTATGAAAACAGAATAAAAAATGCTTGAACATTTCTTGATATGAGGATTTTTCACATTGCTTAAAAAACCAGTTACATTTTCTGAGGGGAAAAGTTTTATTTTTCTATTCTTAAAATGCACCCTTTGTAATTATTTTAGGTGTTTATTTGCATAAGAATAAATGAAATCCCAGCTTCAGAATTGTCTTTGATTTAGAGCCTGCCTATTTTAGTTTCAAAAGAGTCTGAATTTGAGTAACAACAAAAGAGACTTATTTTAGGCCATTCATCAAGGGAGGGGTTAGTCTTTGTTTTTTTATTTTTGAATTATTATTTTTATTCTGCTTTATTATTTTAACTTATCTGTCCCCAGTATGATATTGGTTATCTAAAGGCTCATCTCTGATCAGTTAACATGACATTTTATTTTCTTTCCTGAGGTATATATACACACACAGTCTATTCTATATCAGTTTTAAGAATATGTTCATTAAAGTTTAGAGAAAGGAGAGTGTGTAAATGTATATGATTACACAAAGTATACAAATGTACATTCCAAAGTAGCATATATGTATATCACAGAAAATTAAGACTTTTTATTTTATTCCAAAGTTCACTTTTGTAAAGAAAAAAATCAACTAGGTTTCTTTTGAATAAACTTCTTTTCTCAGCACTCTTAATTTATAGCACTTTGATGGTAATTTCTAAATTATCATTCTTTTTAAGACATTAAGAACAGTTGCTGATGTAGATTTTAACACATTTTTTCCAACTTCTCATTAATTAAGTTCTTTGTTACACATATAGTACAAAGATATTTGATTCTAAAACATCAAGTGAAAATAAAGATATTATCAAAATAGTTTTGGATATTATATATTTTATTTCGTTCACAACATCAAATCTTTTTATATATCTGTGAAGTACCTCATGATAGTCTCTGAGGCTCTGAGGTAAATACTTGGAACCAAGAGAACCAGTTCTCATCCTCAAGATAGAATATTAGAGATAAACAATATAAAACCAATACAAAATGAAATGGAATTTACTCTATCTTGATAATTATGTACTTGTTTTTTGCTGTGACTATTCTCAAGAAATGGGGATAAAATGCTCATTGCTTTTCTATAGCAGCCGTATATCTTGTAATTCACTCTAGGTGAATGTTCCTCACAATGTTGCTATAAAATATTATTTAGCATTTTGATTAATGTGTAACATACCTCTAGATAATATTTTTCCAAATTTCTTACTACTAAGCTTCCTTGATAACACTTTGTTTACTTTCTATGAAGAGGTAGAGCTTTTCTCTGAGGATTAGGATTAAATAGGGGAGAGAGACTGAACTCAACTCCATTTAAACAAAAGGCAGGAGATTTTTTAAACTCTGGCGTGAGTTAGAGGGAAAGTACTAGAGGACATTGGGAGTGGGGGAGGGAGATTACTCAGTGCCTTCAGGTCCTCTGTGTTTGCCAATTGGTGCTTATCTAAGTTTGGCTTCATTTCCACAGAGTCTAGGAGAGAGGAGTACTATTGCCCTTGATGATTACATTTCAAAGAGTTAGCTCCCTGAGAAAGAATTTACAATGACAAATTTTCTAAAGGAAATGCTCTATATTCAAGCCAAGGGGTTAGTGTGGGTCAATGAATTTCACTTTGCTTCAGGGTCATATGGACATCCTTACCATGTTTTGCAGCTGTGTGCCATTTTGTTTTTGTAAGGAAAAAAAATAATTTGAGAATGGAGTAGATCCTTGAAAACATATGCCACTCTTCCCCGCCATAGGACCTGCCAGGGTGAATAACATTGGCTGCCTATAAGGGTAGTAGATTATTAGCCCTCTGTGGAAGGTTTCGATAAGAAAAGTTTCACATTACTTTATGACCATGACAAATCATACCTCTGTGCATATCAGTTTCTTTTAAATTTGTAAAACATAATTAAGTTTCCTTATCAAATTTACTGGACTGTCATGAGTATAAAAAGTACATGGACATGTTTTGTCATCCTGTTTTAAAGTCTATATAAACGTCCTTTGCTATGAAATTGAGACCCTAAAATATACAGATTTGTACAAAGTGTAAGTTTTTTTTTTTTTTTTCCCTCACTTAATTGTTATAGTTCAGTGGTCTCAGGTGAGGAAGATACAGTTCTTAACCTGTGGCTGCCAACTAAGGCAGTTGTCTCAGTTCAGT
>NW_006434709.1:16870965-16937425 GCF_000325575.1 Pteropus alecto
AGATATACTGCAGGACCTGAATTGAAATAATTACACATCATTTTTGCCCATGTATCATTGGTCAGAGCTTAGTCACATGACACAGTCAAGCTGCAAGGGAGAATGAGAAATGGAAGCTTTAGCTGGATAGCTGTATGCCCAGCCTCGAGTTCTATTATTAAAAAAGGTAAAATGGAGATAAATAAAGAGAATGATCAAGACAACAGAAACTGCTTGAAAAGGACATGTTGGGTAGTGCCAAATCACACAAGACAATGCAGTGGGTTATTAAAGTACCAAAATTAGTCAAATTGGCAGCTTATTCATTCTGAGAAAACAAAGCCTTCTCAATTTTTTCCTCAGGACTTTTTTTTTTTTTAATTCTTTCTACTGTCTGATATACACAGTTGTATTGATAGTGTCCAAATAGTGGTTACCAAATTACCTTGCATCAAAAGTCCATGGAGCAAACCAACTACTACTATAACACTAAATATGTTTAATGGGTACTATGTTTGGTACATGGTCTGTGAACCTAGTAGCATCATTTGTCTCCGTATATTGTTGAATTTTCAGAGAGCCATGTTATGTTTTAATTCTTGCAAATTGCTTGCCAATTTAATACGAGCTACATCTAAACAGTAAGTAATTGCTTATGATAATGAGTGCAAACTAATTTGCTAGAATATGTTAATATTCACAAAGCACTTTTATACTGCCTGCTGTTACAAAAATACTGCTCTCTTGGTTAAATGTAGCTTTTAGATGCATTATTGTTACACATCTGACTAAAATAATCATTTCAATAGCATCTACCCAAAAGTTATATGACTATGAATTCATTGTACCAAAGAAGGAACAGAAAGCCATGTCATTCTTTGATAAATAGTTTAGAATATTCTAGAAAAAAAAAAGGAATCACATTCTTAATAATTGATTCTAATTAGTGATTGATGGTAGTAAGCAAATTATACTGAGTTAGAAATGGCCTCTTTTTTCCCCACAGGAATCATAAAACTTAATTTTAATGACTTCAAAGACAGATGGCAAGCAACTACATTTGGATACAATAACCACTTTAAAATGAATTGAACTTTTAAGGATGATCCTAGATCTGGGCATTTTTAAGTTTGAAGTCTACTTCACCCTTAATAGTGTCCTTCCTGCTTTGCCCTATGGATCTTTTTCAACCATTTTCAGAGATGCTATTTGAAGACTCTAGAGCTCAAAGACTTACATTTTAAACCTGAGGGTCTTTTAAGTTTGGAGACCCAAGAGTTCAAGGATCTGAGGTACAGATTGGAACCACTTTGTAATTTTAGTCTAGGAAGATAAAATTTTATAAACCAAATACAAAAGAAGAAGGGTTTGACACTTCCCTGCCCCAGGGCTGATTTGGCACTTTAATCCACCCTCTCATGTTTAATCATTTCAAGTTCAAAAATGACTCTCACACATAGTTATATATTTTCACATAGGTGGTGAAATAGAAAGATCTCTGTAGGAAATCTTTTTTTTTTTTCTCCATCACTTTTTAAATTCATTTCCTTTGTTGCATTCCTTTGGCTAAATATCTTCATGGGTTAAAAACCGTCCATCTTTGGACTCTAAATCTTAAAGTTAACCACAATAGCTTGTCCAAGTGATCAAACTTCCCACTATTTTGCTGCTTATATCTTTTATTGTGAAAATATATAGATCGATATCTTTCAGAATTGGCTGAATTTACTCTTACTGTTGTCTTCATAAGCTGTTTCCGAGAATCTGAGATAGGAATGAATAAATCAGCAAACCAAAGTTACATGTCCATTATTTTAATACAGGTTGCTGTTACTATTGCTTTTTCTACTAAGCATTGAGCAAGACTTAAAGCAATTAGAAGTGGTTTCATTTCTGATAAAGATGGAATGAACACATTTGTGATAAGCAGCAAATATCACCAAGACACTTCATATTAAATATGTTTTCTCTCTTATGACAGTAATATCACATTTTTCTACATGTATGAAGTTATGTGATTCTTCGTTAAAAGAAATTTGTATTTTGTAGAATTATGACTATGCCAAGATACTAGAACTGATCTAATCTTTTTTAACACTGACCTTGAAAGTCTTAATTTCCACTGTATGATTTATACTCTGTATTTATCTAGAGATTTAATTTAGGAGACAAAGAGAAAGGAATTAGTGGTGGGTTAAAATGCATCGGCTTCTTCTGTAATGTAAGTGGATCTACTTCCTATTTCTGGAACCCATTTTGTGCCTCTGTGACTTTTGAAAATCCTTCCCACAAAACACATTGGCTTTTATTTTTCCAGAGCCATATTAACTTTTATCTTCTCCAAAAAAGAATTTGGGAGTATCTGAGGAGACTGATTTCTTCAGTTTGGCCGAAGTAGGGGGTTTGTTTGTATGGAGGATGTTCAAAGTTACCATAGGATTTTTTACTTAATTTGGTAGGCAGTGGTTTAATCATTGAAGGCCTTTCAATAGAGGAGTGATTACAAATACTGTTTTTAAAAATAAATCAGCTGTTAGTCGGTAAGGTAGATTTAAATTAAGGAGGAATAAGAAGGTATACGATAAGTAAGTGTGAATATATATTAAAACCTTTAAGACTGAAAGTGTTACAGTATGAGCAATGGCTATAAAAATGTAAATATAAAAGAGAAATTCAAGAAGTGACATCTGATTGAATAACTAGTGAAAGGATAGATTCTAGAACTATGGCATATACCTATCATCTCTAGGATTTAGCATGGTGCTTTATACAAAGCAATGCTTAATTATTATTGAGTATATAGATGTTTTTATTCTTGAATTATGCTGTTGTATTTCTTTTGTATTTCTCTTTCTCCAGCAGCATTGTGTTTTGCTTGTTTTTTCAAAAATTCCAGCTCCTTATTTTGAATTAGAGTCTGTCTCTACCACTTCACTAAACCATCTGGCTTTCAATATCAAGCAACTTCTAAAATAATCTCACACTGAATTTTTTTTCCTACTTATGTTAGAAGAGGTATAGATCTTTCCTCTGTAATGACCAGTATTCCCTGTCTTTCGACTCATCTCTTCCATCACAACAATGTTATATAGTAATTTCTGCACGTACAAATGTCAGAAATATATTAGAAAAACATTTATTAGCATTTATACTATATTCTTTTGTCTCTCTAGTGTCCCTCTTAGATTCCAAATTTATGGGAGGAATTAGCTCACATTAATTTGGGTAAGCTGTCATCATAAGGTTGGACAAATGAATTTTGTCTCAAGGCTGTTTACCTATATGACTTTAGGAATGGAAACTGTTTCATAAGAATTTCTGTGATTTCTATAATGACCTACCCTAATAAATGACTAAATAAATGTATGAATGAGTACTTGGGTTACTGGGTGAACTGATCTCAAATTTGACTGCTTTATTTAGGCAAGTTTTATTTTAATGTGAATTTTCCATGTATCTTCACTTTAAAGGCTTAATTGTGGTTTGTTTTCAATGAGCTGTGTTTTAAGCAAATTTCTTACACGTAGAACAAAATTAAAGTCTTTTGTCTACCTACAAACACTCTCTAGTTCTCTTGTCAAACAAAATCTCCAACTACACTTCAAGAGCTAGAGATTTTTCAGGTTACCTGTGTTTCCTAGATTCCTACAGTCAACAATCTTATTCAAATTCTAAATGACTCTTTGCGATTAATACATTCCTTTAAAAAAATAGTTTTGAGATTATTTTAGGTTTAGAAAAAAGTTATAAAAGTAAAACACAGTCTCTCCTTACCCTTTGAGCTACCTCCCCTAAAGTTAACATCTTGTATAACCATACTGCAGTGATTGAAACCAGGAAATACACGTTAGAACAATGTTATTAATTAAAGTAAAGATCTTATTAAAACATTATCAGTTGTCCCACTAATGGCCTGTTCTACTGTTTAAGATTTATAGCAGGATCTCACATTGCAACTAGTTGTCATGTCTTCTTAGTTCCCATCAATTTGGGACAGTTCCTCAGTCTTTTTTACTGTTTTTCCTAGTTTTGACTTTCTTGAAGAATGTTGTCAGTGGTTTTGTAGAATGTCCTTCAATTTGAGTTTCTTGGATGTTTTCCTATGATTAGATTGAGCTATGCATTTTTGGCAAAAACAACAGAAATGATGATGTGCCCATCTCAGCACATCATGTTTGGAAGACTTGACTTTCATAAGTCTTGTGACTATGGGTGTTAATTTTGATCACCTTGTTACAGTGCTATCTCCTTAGTTTCTCTGATGGTTAATAAATTCCTTAAGTCTAAGGACTAGTAGGCTATATCTTGCTTTTCCCTATAAAATATGGAAAAATTTGGGCTAGATTATTCAAGCAAACTCTAGGATTTCATACTGACTCTCTTATGTTCACCATTACCTGTTTGAAAAGGCTCGTCACTCATCATCACAGTTGTTCCTTACACATACGTAAAGAATCGTATGGAGAATGGTATTCATTATCAGAGTAATCTAGACGATCTATCTCCTCATCTGAGTTTGTTGTATTTGGTGAAATTTTTCATATTTCTTATACAACTACAGACATTCATTCCATCTTGCTAATGGATGTAGGCATGCAATTTTTTATATTCATCAGAGGATCAAGAGCCTTATGTTATTCATCATTGTATCAATAGTCATGACTTAGTTCAAAGAATATTTGGGGTCCTTGTTCATGACTAATGAATAAAAGTACAAAAGTCTGATGAGGATACCAAAAGTTAAATCTTCTACTATCTTCAGTAGGCATACTTTTAAGGTGGAAATTTCAATAAAAGACAACTCTGATATATATCATATGTTTAAATTTAATTCACAAGTTAAAAATAATGAATGATAAAGGCAGAGAATTCACCTTGGCTGGAATAAGAGTGGGAAGCAGGACTGAAAAGAAAATCAGGTGCAGCAGAGAAGCATAAAGCAGCAAAAGCAGATGTCACAAGAGAATGTGTATTCTCCTTGTGAATGCCTAGGTGATAGAGTGACAACTTAGTTTGAAGTGACTTCTAAGTCAGAAATTAATATTCTATCCTTTCCACTCCAGAATAACTAGTAAATAATTTTATTTGGGGCCTAGTCAGGAAGAGAAAGGGTTTAGATATAGCAGATAGGCCAGAAGATGTTAAATGAAAGGAACTAAGATTAGAAAACAAACAAAAGCAAAACTTCTGGTTTTAGCCTAAAATTATTATGAATTGTATTGTTTGTATGGCAGCCTCTATTTATTTTAAGTATGTAATACAAATAGTTCAAAATAACCACATTCACTTTTGTGTTCAGGATTTAATTTCACTGTTAAGGATGGAAAACAGCATCACTGCCACAAAGTTATAACTCCTTTCTGGTATAGAATAAAAGTGATTATGATATTAATAATAAAGATTAGTATTCTGCATTTCTGTTCAGCAAATTTAAAGCCTCAGTGAGTCAAAGTCTGGAATGGCTTCTGAAGCAGGATGCCTCCAGTAAATCTTTGCAAATACCTCACACCTTTTAAAGATTCAGGCTCAACTGAAAATGTCAGAATGTGAATGAATCATTTCTGCTAAGTGTCATAAATGAAACTTTGACTCTCCCCAAACTACACCGACTCTACACTATTTGTGGTATTCCTGAATAAATATCTAGGATATGGGCAAGGTAGTTCAGCCTTGAATCTACTTATATTATAAAGAATTACTGCAAATAAATCTGAAGAATTGAAAAATTCATTTGAAAACAAGCATACATATGTTCAAAGGGATTAATACTGTTTTGCGTAGCATACTCTTTTCATAAATGTCAAAATATGAAAATGTCAAATATCAAAATTAAAAAGTATACATGATCCATTAAAAATATATTATTTCCAAGATCATAAGAATATAGAATTTTTATTACTAGAAAAAATATGGAATATTTGTTAGAAAAGGTTTTTATTAGAGAAAAGCTTTGGGCCAATAGGCAAATGGAAAATTTCCTTACTTTCTCATTGAAGTGCATAATTACTATTGAAACTATCTTTGAGAGAAATGATTCCTGACCTCTTAGGAATCATTATACCTTTTTGCGGTTTCATTCCTGGTAGTTTAATTTTAATTAAAATTTCTTATTGAATAAGCACAGACCACTTTTTATTTTAAAATGGTATCTTGGCTGAGGTAGAGCTGAATCTCATATAGGCTGACTTAGAGGGGAGGATTTCTCTGCTTTCATGCCTCCCAAGGTTACTGTGGAGTCTGAGTGGTTCACCCTCCTTTGATCTCATTGAAAGTTTGGGAGACATTAATTGTTAATACCTAGTGAGTCCTCATAGGCCCTGAGATCTAGCAATATTTCTGATTTACATGGAGTTCGAGAATCTTTATGAAAGAACTTGAACCGAGTTCATAATTGGTGTTGAACAGAAAATTCCAATGCACAAGAACAGGGTGCTCCTGATTTTGACCTTTCCTGTTTTTCTCAATTTGCATTCAGTTTTATAAATAGTTAACAAACTGCTTTTTAAAAATTCAGTACATTTTCTTAATTCTTAAGAGTCCAAGCTTCTAATGCATCGTGCAACTTGCCATATATAAAAAAACTTCCCATTGTTCCTTCCATCTTGAATGCCATTATGAGCTACTTTGATAAGGCTTTCATTATTTGGGGATCATCTAAACTCTTTTTGACTTTTCTTTGGTCTGATTCAGACTACGGGGTCAGTATCTAAGCCATTTCAGCAGCATGCCATGTTTCTTGCCCTGTTTCTTTTAGTGCAGACCTACTTGCTCTTTCTCAAAGTTGTATGGATGAAAGCCCTGTCTCATTTTCTAGCCCCTTAGCTAGTTGTAATGCATTTGTTGATTCTAACAAGTCTGTGTCTTCCATCAGGAGTCTCAAATTATAATTTACATATAGTCTCTATTTTCATTTTGTTTTTCTAGGATTTTTCCACCCTTAGATGCACAGTAGCATTGAGAACTGTCTCATCTCTTTTATTTGGTAATTTTTCTTACTTTTTAGATTTAGAGTTGATTATATATTATAGGTAGAAACTCTTATTACTCTGATTCCACTCATCTCTCATAATGCCCATCTTTCCTGAGTTTTTAATGCTCCTATGTGAAATTTTGGGAATTAGGAAACTGCTTAGTTTTGTGAAATAATGCTTTGTGATCTTACAAAATTTATAGAAACTGAGAAAGACTATGAACTGTAGTAAGTTATTGCTATAGCGTACATGTGGGATCGTTAAGATAGATAGATAGATTGATCGATTTATTTATTTAAAGTTTCACCAGTTAAGAAATTTTACCATAGTCTAAAACTACTTTTTTTTTCAGCCAAGTTGGCCTTCTCATCTTTTTTGCTTTTTATGAACTTTACTCAAAAGAATGCTTCCACATAGGTAGAAGTTGTTCAGAAAATTTTAAGAACTTCTTGACAAGATTATAAGAGTAATAAAAGCTCCCCTTATTTATAATTGTTTTAATTTCTATCTGACTGCTTGGCAAACTTACACTGGAAAAAGTGTTATATCCCTATTACATTTAACAGAATCATAATGGCCTAAATGTTTCATGTTGGCTACACAATGACATTTGAAGAATTATAAGCTTTCAGAAAAGAACCTTTTTTTCCTAGACTTCCATTATGAGTTAGAAACAAATCTTCAGAAGTTAATTATATTATTTATGTAGCAAGGACCCAAAGCAACCAATAACTAAGCTTGCCAAAGTACATGCTGATTGGTTTTCTTTTTCAGAAAGGTTCAATCCATTTGGGGATTATATTAGCTTTTTCAGAAACGAGTAAGGCTGAAGTCAGCACATTTAAGGAGGAGATGGTTATCAAGAAAGAGAAGGAGGGGAGAGAGCCCTTTATGTAAATGCATGTTAAATAAAATCTAAAAATATTTCTTATGATAACATCACAGGCAGTTCAAACATTAGAAATAAGAGCCCATGTATAATTTTTACCAACAGTTATTACAGTGTAAAGCATGTTGACACTGCTATATTTGCATCTGATGGAGCCAGCTTCGTTAATCATCTTGGACTGAGTAACATAGACTTGCTGCACAACTTAAATGTGGAAATAGCTGAAAACCACTTTAAATTTGAGTCATCCATACATTCATTGATGTGATGAATATCAAGGTTAATTCACAGTAAATCCATTAGTAGTCATGGCACCGATGTATTGGTGCTTGCCATATAGAAACACATAAATAATAAAGGTAACATGTTCCTCCCTGTTCCTCTCCACATTGATAAAACGCTTGTAACTGATTGGCATGTACTGTTGCTGCACATTGAATTCATTTATATAATAAAACATTTATGTAAAAATAAAATTTAAAAATAAAGCCAGTTCATTTTGTATAGACTTCATTTAATGGTCACAGTGAATTTTTTGCATCATGCTGTAAATCTTCCCATCCTAGACACTTTATGGTGATGAACTAATATTCTTTTTCTCATGAAAGCTTCCCTTGGATACAATTTAATATCCTTCCTATTATCAACTATAGTCAATGTAAATAATAATATAATTGGTTTATCTTAAGAAAATTGCTAATCCAAGGAATGAAAACTGAAAAGATTAATAAAAACTGAGAAAAAGTTATTGCTCAAAGGCATTTGGTCTGAACACAACTTCAAAATCAATTAAAATTTTCTAAGGGTTCTTATACTAAAACAACTATATTGCAATATCATTTTATATTTTCACCACACATACACAAACATATTCATACCATCTGTTCTCTCTAAAATGTATTAGATACTTACCACATGCCAGGAATTGAACTAAGGTGTTACTGTGCAATATCTATGATAGGAGCTTGATGAGGTAAAATAGTGTTATAATCTCCCTTTTTCAGATACGAAACACAAGACTTGGAATAAATAGCTTGGTCAGGGTCACGTAGCTAGTAAATGATACAGTTGTAATTTGAACCCATATCTACCTGAGTCCAGTGTTTACATTTTTAATGTCTTCATTATTCTGCTTCAGTAAGTACATCGTGTCTTTAGTTCAGAAAGATGCAATTTTAAATGAATTAGATTTGAAAATTTTAGTCATCTGACCCACTATATTTTATTGTGAGAATATTATCACATTTTCAAGGTTATCAAAATAGACTGTAGTGGCAATTTTCTATATTGATAGAAGGAGGGCTGTGAGAATGTAGGAGATTTAGTAGAGTTTGATAGGAAGTGATTTTTTTTTTGTTTTAAAGCAGTATGTTTATAGAGGTAGGTAGAAGAGGGCTGTGCAGAGGCTAGACATTTAATTATTTTGCTTACTATAGAATTGTACCGATGAGTACAATCCAATGCACTTACTGTGTGTACAGAAGAAAAAGTAAGAGAGATTGCTATCTAGAGATATTTGGAGAAGAACACTAGAAATAATTGCATTTTTTTTTTTTTACAACTGTTTTTGCTTTGTTTTGGTGAAACCTAAAGAATTGGGAAGTCATTGCAGAAAAGCCAGAGTAGATAATAGCATGCTAGTTCCCAAGTCTTATACTTATTGGAAAAGGTTGAAATATGGGATGAAATCAAATCTTGAGTAATGATGTTTGTATTGTGACATTTATCTTACTAAAAATATAAACCTTTACATTATTATCCTCAAGTTCTGTAACAAAGCAACTAGAAAATTTCATAGTTCAATAAGTTTGAGAAGTGTACCCTAAACTAAATGTTAATCTACATATATTAAATGTTCTGTCACTTCACATCTACATGTTAGTTTTCTTTTTTTGAAAGCATTGTGAGGTGAAAGGACAATATGTGATCATGAGGTGCAAATGTCACTTTATGGATATGAGACATTAGAATATGATAACAGTTGGCCTTGATAAATTCAGACTGACATATCCAATTAACTTTTTTTGACTGTCTTGTTATGATAACAGAAACATTTCTGTAATAAAATATATATATAAAGGAGTCGGAATCTGGATACTAGGTCTCCTACCAGCTCTGCCACAAAACCAAGTTGGCAACATTAAGTAACGAGACAATTCTTATGACTAAATTTCCTTAAATACAACTTGGGAGTAATGCTTGCCCTACTTTCTATACAGACGGAAGAAAGGAAACGATTGTTGTGAAAGTGATTTTTAATGTTAAAAATTATCATATAATGTAAGACATTTGTTGCTTTACAGTACTATCTGACTTGGGTGATTCTGGAAAACATGAAGTCTTAGATATGTTTTACATTGTTAAGTAGCATCTCTAGTTTTAAATATTGTTTTTAAAAAAAATTCACATGAAATACATAGTCATTAGAGAAGTTAATTAAAAGAAGAAAATAAATAAATATGTATTGGCATCTTTTGTTACTGGAAGGCTACACTCCCTTCTATAAATTGTACACTAAGATCTGTTGCTGGGATAACTAAATAAATATTTATGTGGTCCCCTTTAGTGTGGAGGAAGACCTCTGTGTATATATATATCTTTGCATGTCTCTTCCAAATATTCTGACTCAAAGAATTCTTTTTTTTTTTTTGCATTCAGTGAGATGCCAGTGGTGCAATGAGATAGGACTTTAATGCATTGGATGCTCGGTAAACCTGCTTGAAAACAAAACCCTATTTAAATTAAGACGTGTAATTGACTGACATCATCACCATAAAATAAAATTTGAACACTCATCAAATGAGGCTATGACATTATTCTTAGTTCTATAACATTAGTATTCACTTTGGAAAATAAATGGGTCTTTTTATGATGGTGGATAGTTTGACAGCTACTAGATGTTGCTTGTTAAATAAGACCTGACTTCTATGGATGAGATCTATTATCTGTATTTTCTTGACATGATTACTGGGGCTTATGGCTGTTCATCCATTAGTTATCATCTGTCATATGTGAATAGACCCTTTCCCCATAAAAGTTGATTCGTAGCATATTTGTTGCGATTTGCTTCACTGTGCTGTATGACCTTATCACATCTGCATGCAGCTCTTGTTTCAAAAACAAGTTGATATATGTATTTACTCCTTTTGGAAGCATCCAAAGTCAATTTCTTAAAAACTGGCAGGAAGAAATAAAACCCCATTACAGACTATGCTTGTCCAACTCAGTGAAAAAGCAGTAATCTCCCATTTGTCCTGAAACACGTGCTGGTAGATTTAATAATTGTATTAAAAACTGAGCTGCCTTAGTATTTCTTTAAAACAAACAAACAAACAAACAAACGAAAACCTCTTTCTTTTTCTTGAGCATGTTTGACTGAAATCTGTTATTTACTTATTTGCTTTTCCAAAGTTATTTTTTTTCATAGTATAAATTTAATACTTCAATGATATGTCAACATAACAAACATGGCAGGTGTGCACTTGTCATATTTGGACTAATGGTTTTGGTTTTACTTTTCCAGCTGGAACAACGTATATCTTCAGCAAAGGTGGTGGACAAATCACATATAAGTGGCCTCCTAATGACCGGCCAAGTACACGAGCAGACAGACTGGCCATAGGGTTTAGCACTGTTCAGAAAGAAGCCGTATTGGTGCGAGTGGACAGTTCTTCTGGCCTGGGGGACTACCTAGAGCTACATATAGTAAGTACTTTTAAAATAACCAGCTTTTTGTTTTAACAGTTTTTTCTAAGTGACTTATAATTCTATCTTTTGGAAGTTTCTCTTCCTCAGCAACCAATACTTTGGTACAGAAAATATAAATAAACTCTAAAAATAATAAGACCTTATACCTATTACTATTGTTGAACATTGTTATATTAGAAATTTTTTTTTGTTTAGGTGTGAGTTCCTCTATCAATTTTCTGTTTGTAAAGATTTATTTCTGGTGTGTTTTTAGTGACTTTAGGCAGACTTGACAAATTAATACAATAAATTATTGCCCTCTAGATACTAGTCCATCTGGCTGGAAGCAGGGGGTTGTAACTTATGATATCAAAAGTCTGGATCCAGTGTCCTTATTTCTTTTCTAATCCAAAAAGAGAATTATCTGAAATTACATGGAATGGATGAGAGAAAAGAAAACTTTAAGGATAATTACAGATATGAAAGAAAATGGCAAAAACAAAACAAAACAAAACAAAACCCACCCAAATATTGTTTCTATGCCATCTTATACTCATTTCAATATATAAGTATAAAGAAAATACAATAGACTCTTGCCATTTTATTCTGGGAACATTCCTTTTCCTCTAAGCATCCCACAGGAATTTAGTCAGCACAGAATGGATGGCAAATAATAGTTCATAAATGAAAAACTTTCTTTACACTTTAAAGTTGCCATACTGACTATAGCTTGGAATCTCTCCTCTAGATCTCTGCATTCAAAGAGTTACTAATTTGTATGGTGGCAATTCTTTACCTCCTCATTTCTTTGCAATATTTGCAGGCTTTCATTAATAAGAGATGTTAATATTTTACTGATATGTCAAAATACAAACCATAGGAAAGTGTAGAAAGTGTGACATTTAAAAACTGAAGAGTTATCCTTAAAATTCTTGGTCTAAAGTGTCTATCTTCTGGAAGGTTCTAGAAGCATATATCTCTTCATCTCCCTTTTTATCCTTGAGGTATAGTTTATCCTTTTGCTTCATGTGATCATCTTTGTTTTCTTTAGTTTTTGTCTCTAAGTTCTCTCTTTACCAGCACCTGTGTCTTGGAGGACATTTTATTAGGTCAACATGTTCTTTCCTGTTAGAAACTGGCTGTCAGGCACTCATCCTAAAACATTTAGAAATCCACCAAACACCAAAATAGGATATCACAGACCTTTGCAGGATCTTAATTTTCAAAGTTTTATTCATTTATTTTCTTAATCTTAGTTTTGCATTATACTTCTAGAACTTCAAATAAGCTGATAGGGGGTTTACGTTGACCATAAAAGCTGAGTTCACTGCTAATCTTGGAAAGAAAAAAGATAAAACACTTTGGCACAACTGTTATTGAACCGTTGTAAATTCACCATCATAAATTTTCAATTCAAAATGCATTTGTCAAAATGGTAACCCTGGGAAAGTAATTTCAGCTGCCTTTCAGCAAATATCTAATAATCAAAACTGAAAGCATCTGGATTTTTATGGCATCATAAATAAATGATCAGTTGAGCTAAACTTAACTAGTATAGTAAGGAATCTTGCTGTTTAGAGTAATCTCAACTTTCTAAATGCTCCATTCTGATTTAAGAGCCTTGCTATTTATACAAACAAACAAACAAACAAATAAATAAAAACTTTTTCTCCTGAAAGAAATTACTTATTGATCCATAACCACTTACACATTTACCCTGCAAAAAGGTTCTACAATGATCACTCTCAAATTGAAAGTGGCTATGTTATTAAATTACTCAAACCATTGTTTTATGGTCAAAGTGTTTTAGTCTATAAGAATGGGTATTTCTTTCTAATTCTAATCAAACGTAGGCATAGAGTCCTTTCATATGTAAAGAATTGACTTTCTAGGTGTTCATAATCAGCCCAGTACCTTCCACCGCTTCTTTGTGGGCCATGGGTTTCTGATAGCCATTGTGTGGGGGCCCCCTTTCTCAATCTCTTCTCAGTCTTGCGTTGACATTCCCTTTGGATTTAGTATTTGCCTCTCCATACTTTTCCTCAGTGTTTTGCTATATTCAAACTCTCCCTTGACCTGAGAGTCTGCCCTTGACTGGGGGAAAAAAAAATGGACATTGTTTTCCTGGGTTTACCAAACATTGGATCACTCCTGTATCAGCTACAAGGACCCAGTCTTAGTCTACATCTGATCATCTAAAACTTCCTATCTCCTTCCTTTGTCTCTCATTACCTACAAGCAGTGATTAGCCATTAGTGACTCACCACATTGCTTACATGGAGAAAACCGTCTTGTTTCCATGTTTTCAACATACAAACAAAATTAACACAAGACTGGTGTTTTTCTTTTTTACTACTTAAGCTTACTTCTCTTTCCTATAATGTTAGGTACATGGAGGAGAAAGAGAAAGAGCAGCTAGATATTTTAAAAAGGAAAGAGAGGGAGAGAGGAAAGAGGAAGAGGGGGAGGGCAGAGGAAGAAAGAAAGAACACCGACTGTGCCCATGCAAGCTAGTGGGTTGCAAGGGAGTAGAGATGGCTGGGTACGTAGGTAGCATGGAGGAGGGAGAGAGATAAATGGAGAGACTGTGAGAGGGAGGAGAAATGAAAGAAGGAAGGATATAAAGGAAAATGAAGTGTATAAGGACCAAAATTGATGCTTATGAGTAACAGAGTATTCTTAATAATGATACTTAGATTTGGGAATATTCAAAGGCTATTATATGAAACTATTTAGGTACCTTTGAATCTATCCTGATTTCCCCTAAATCATTTCTTCTTATTTTTTTTCCAGGATTAGGAATTAAAAAAAAAATAGATTTGTGGAAGTATAGATTATTACTGTTGTTTGGTTGTTTTATGACTACAATTGACTTAAAAATTAACCTGATTGATAGAGTAGATGATATGTTTTATCTATAAAATTAGAAATTTAGATTATTAATTAAACTGCCAGGAAAATTTCTGTAAACCTTCAAGGTCAGCCAAATATAAACTATGTATAGATACACACACACACACACACACACACACACACACACACACACACACACACACCCTTAATAGAGTTAATCAAAGTTGCTTATTTTTCTTGATATTTTCTGAATCTTTAGCTAAGAATCGGTTATTTAAAGAAAGTGCACAGTGAGATTTTTTTGAATGAATGATTATCTCTCCTTAATAATTACATTTATTCTAACTCTCTTTTATCATTAATTGTTCTCTACTCATATCTGTCCATTATTTTTAAATAGTGACAAGCTTTCTGATGGCAGAGAACATTTATTATAATGATGGTTGGTAAGAAAAATAATAATATACAGAAATGTGGCTTTTTATCACTTATTTCAGTACATGCTAAAAGGCTATCCAGAAACGCTTTCTGAGCAGGTAATGTGGCCCAGGTCTGCGTTAGGCTCTGTGGATACAGAAATAAATGAACTCACTACTTAGTACATATTTTAGTAAATGTTTGTTGGATGAATGAATAAACAAGTCAGATGGGATGCTGGTCACCAGGTAGCTTAGATTATTCATAAACACATTTAGTTCCAAAGTGACTAGTTTTTCTCTGTTATTTCTCCCATTTGGAATGTCTCCATTTCTTCCTTTTGCAGTTTTAACTTTCTTATCTACATATTATTTGTAAACACATTAACAAATGATGTTTTTAAGATAAAGAATATAAAGAAGGGAGACTTATAAACTAAAGTGTTATACATATTTAAATTAATTAGTAATGTTGACGATTATTTAACCAACAATGAATAAAATAATTTCTTAGAAGCAATAAACAAAACATTGTTTATTTTTTATAATTGAGAAGATATATCTGTAAATTTTATCAATGTTATCACTCTAGAGGAAACATCTCTTATATATTAGTCTGGTAATGTTAATCAGAGGTTACTTAACTCCTCTCTGATTTACAGAAAACCACTGCAAATGTGTACTCACTCACTGCCACGAATATTAACGTGTGCCCTGATTCTGACCAGAGGAAATGTGTGGAGGGTAGAGGAGATGAATGCAAAGTGTTCTTTGATATTCTTTCATCTTGGGAGCATGAAAGAGCATTGCAAATTTGATTAGTAATTGTTGTACATATTTGCCTTTAGTGTTTCTTCTTTGTACTTTGCTGGGCCGGAAGCCTTAGTTTTACAACAAGCTCTTAATTGATTTTGATTTAGAAATACACCTTTTGATCAGTGGTTTTAGTAGAGACTAGAAGCATAGTGTATTTATAGTAAATATTACATGTCCCAAAATAACATCAGTATTGGTGATGTGTCATACCTTTCTCATCTCTCTCTACCTGTTTACATTTTATACTACTTATCTTACTGCTCTATAACAATTAAATTTTTTAAAAAAATCTTTTTAAAGTCAGTAATTATGTATGAGTGCTTACCTATGTTAATAAGATAAAACCTAATTATTCCTTCACAGGCTTTTCTAGAATTTTAATTATGTTTCAAAGAGATATTCTTTCTAACCAAGATTAACTTATTTTAAGAATTTCACTTTGTCACATAATATTTAAATTCAATCCTATAAATCATATAGATATTTTATTTGGTTTTGTTTTCCTGTTCCTTATATGAATTAGAGAACATGTGGCCTGTTTGACTAAAATTTTATTTTATTATTTTTTATGATGGCCTCTAAACTTAATGTGTGTGTCTTTTTGTTTCTATTTTTTATTTTATTTTTTATTTTTATTATGGTGACATTAGTTAACAAAATCCAATAAGTTTCAGGTGTACCATTCAACAATAAGGCATATATATATTGCATTGTGCGTTCACCTCTAACAGATTTCTTCCTGTCATCACATATTTGACCCCTTTTACCCCATCTACCTCTGTCCTCCCCACTTACCTCACCTTCTGGTAACCACTAGTCTATTGTCCATGTCCATGAGTCTTTGTTTGTCCTGTTTGTTTGTTGCTTTTAGGTTTTCATCTCACATATAGGTGATATTATGTGATTTTCAGCGTTTTCTGTCTGGCTTATTTTGCTTAGCATGATTATCTCAAGATCTATCCATGTTGTCGCAAATGACAATGTTTCATCTCTTCTTGTGGCTGAGTAATATTCCATTGTATATATGTACCACAGCTTTTTATCCAATAATCTATTGTAGGACACTTTGGTTGCTTCCATGTCCTGGCCACCATGAATAATGAATGCTGCTATCAACATCGGTGTGCAAATATCTTTTCAGATATACATTTTCAAGTCTTTGGGGTAAATACCCAGTAGATTGCTGGATCATATAGTAGATCAATTCTTAGTTTTTTGAGGAACCTCCATACTGTTTTCCATAGCGGCTGTACCAATTTGCAGTCCCACCAGCAGTGTATGAACATTCCTTTTTCTCCACATCCTCTCCAACACTTGTTATCACTGGGCCTGTTGATAACAGCTATTCTAATAGCTGTTTGACGAAAATTTTAAAAGAGAGACTAAAATAATGTCTTTTCACCATGTTTTGTAAAATTCTTGTCCAAGTTTCTTAGGTATGAAGGATGCAGATTATGTTTGGCAAAAAGGGAAGAAATGATGGTCACATTTCTATTGTCTTAAATACTATCCAAATACCTGTTTCTGTGATGGGGAGGGCGGTGGTCAGGTTAATCAATACAATCTCCTCCTTTCATGCTTTCCTCTTGAAATTTAATTTACTCTTCATTTTCTAACTTACTGGTTGCTACCTTTGGTGTATCAGTAACTCTCTGAATTTGGTTTCTAGACTTCTAGAATTATTTCCTTCTCCGAAATTCTATCACAGTGAAATTTGGTAAAAGGAAATCAAAATAGCTATCTCTAACTGCACCTTCTCATTCCATGTTCTTATTACTTAGGCATTTATACTTACCTTCTTGTCTCTATTCTGAATACTTCTCAATCCATCTTATGTGCTTATGTCAGGTTAATTTGCTAAAATACTCCTCTGTTAAAACACATTGATGTCTCCCAATTATGTATAGGTAAAGGCACATTCTATACTTAACATTTAATATCTTCAATATTCTAATCTTAATTTCCCTTTTCAGTTCTATTTTCTCATAATTCTATTTTATACTTATTTTTCTACTCCAGTGAAATTTGTTAATCCCCTTTTTAAAAAAATGAACTTCCTGTCATTTTTTTAATTTTGTCCAGAAAATTTCTTCTCATTCTCTCTTACTATCTAGATTCTGCTCAGTCATCAACTCCTCTGTTTCAATATTGGATATTTTCAGGGTTGGAGCTGGGATTTTGTAGAATCCTTAGCTAGCGGAAATAAGTCTAGGACTCAGGAATCTTTTAGGAAGAGCCGCTGAAACAGTGCCCAAGGCATTACCTATGCAAAGAAAATCTTATCCATAGATTCTGCTCCAATCTATGATCACTACTCTTCTTCATCCATTTCTTTGTGATGGATTCCAAGTTATTTTACAGAATAGCTTTACATCATTCTAAGTTAGACCGAGTTTAGTTGCAGAAGCAAATCCTCATATGCCAAGCTGCCAAAACAAGAGACCTCTTGTTGAATCCATTCTAACTATTGACTATACCTCCATCTCTTCTGTAGCTACTATTTTTCAAAAGCCTACCTTCAAGAAATATTTCCTTTGGCTCATTCAGCACATTATTATTGATCACCTATAATGCAGTTTATGCTGTACTAAGTTGTATTTTTCTGTGTAACAAATCTCACACTATTTAGCAGCTTAAAACAGCAATCATTTAGAATCTTATACAGGCTCAGTAATCTAGAAGCAGCTGAGCTTGGTTATTAAGAGATTCCTAGCAGGAGACATGGTTAAAATCTCCTGTTCTCAGAACATATCTGATATGCTCATTCTTATGATCCAGTCAAAGTCGACATGTCTTAGGAAGAAATTATGTGCAACAATGAAAGCATATACACAGGTTATTAAGTAAGCTGGCTTTGCAGAAGTCTAAACACTCTATAGATTAATGGAAAAAGAGTAATGAGGACATTTCTTGAGCATTAAGAACTAGTTTTGGGAGTGCTTACTGAAGAGGATTCACTTGTACATTGATCAGGAAAACTCCTTTTATTGCACTAACACTCTGAAAACCATAAGCAAAATGCATGATAGTAGGAGTTAAAAAATACAAACAGCATAGTAAGCATGTCAGCCAAATATCAGGAAACAAGATGAAAGTGACATTGTGGTATTGGAGTCCTATTAAAGCTGATGTTGGGCCACTCCTGACATAGGCAGTTATTTCGACAAAGAAAGAAAATGACCAGTTGAATATACTAGGGTTAATAGTAGTCATAAATAGTCCACATTTTATGTATATATGTATGTATGTATTTATTTATTTATTTTAGGCGAGGCAACTCTTGGTTGACCTCACAGTTTGCAAGGACCTTATCATCTTACAATCCCTTATTTTTTTTTTTTTTATTTTTTATGCCTACAGCACCTGAGCTTCCTAGGTGGTCTCCCATCCAAGTACTAACCAGGCTCAACCCTGCTTAGCTTCCGAGATCAGAAGGGATCAGGCTTATTCAGGAGAGCGTGGCTGTAGACCCACATTTTAAATCAGAAGCAAAGAAATAGAGATAATTTTCACTGGGTCTGAGAAAATTTTTTTGATGAAGACAAACATTTTCAGGGATGTGACATGCAGTTTATGTTGTCTTTAAGAACTTTCTTAAGAAGGTAGTATGCTATATTTGGGGATTCTTAGGTAAACAGGACAGCAGAGGCCTCTGCCCTCCTAAAGACTAGTAGGACCAGCTATTTAACCTCTCTGCCTACAAAGCATAGCCTTGGAAGAACATACTGCAGTTAAGCTTCTGAAGAGACACTTTATTGGTGGGCTCTTCCTCTCAAGAAAAACACTTCCTCCTGAACCTACCCCGCAGAGCTTTCATGCCCAGCAAAGAGTAGGAAAGTCAAGACTGATGAAACAGAAAAGCTCTTGCAGAAAGATCAAAATTTAATTGATTATTATGGTTTTTTGGTCTATCAGAGTAACTCAATATTCCTAAAATTCTATTCTGAATTTTAGCTAGTAAATGAAGATTGCTCACTCCCAGATAAACACTTCCAGTCCTCACTTCCCCTCTGATCATCATACCAGCATTTCCAGTGGCTTACTCAGCATCTCCACCTGGATGTCTTATGGACACTTCAAACTTACATTACAAACTGAACTCATCACTTCTCAACCTCATGACCATCTATACAATTACAGATTAAAACTTTGAAATGTATCACATGCTTACTTTTATGACCTAATATGTTTCTCACCAAATTCCAGAAATATCTCTCCAGTCAGCATTGTCCAATAAAAATATAATATGAGCCATGCATATAACTTAAAATTTTCTATTAGTTACATTAAGGGGGAAAAAAAACTTCAGATGAAATGGACTTTTAATATATTTTATTTAACCCAATATATCTAAAGTATTATTTTAACATGTAATAAATATAAATTTTACTGTTTTATTTTATTTTTTAATTGAGGTAAAATTGGTATATAACATTATTTTAGTTACAGTTGTACAACGTAATAATTTTGGTCTTTGTATAACTACAAAATGATCATCACAAAAAGTATAGTTACTATCTATCACTATACAGTTGACCTCTTTACCCATTTCACTCACATCACAATCCCCTTCCCCTCTGAAAACCACCAAATCTATGAGTTTTGTTTTGTTTGGTGGTTTTATTTTTTAGCTTTCAATTATAAGTGAACCTATGCAGAATTTGCCTTTCTCTGCCTGATTTATTTCACTCAACATAATATCTGCAAGGTTTGTACATATTACAAATGGCAAAATTTTCTTTTTATGGCGGAATAATATTCCATTTTTTATGTATATATGATATCTTCATTATCCATTTATCCATCAGTGGTCATTTTGGTTGTTTCTATATCCCAGGTATTGTAAATTATGCTGCAATGAACATAGGAGTGCATATATCTTTTCAACTTAGTGTTTTTCTTTTCTTTGGATAAATACCCAGAAGTGGAATAGCTGTTTCACATGGTAGTTCTGTCTTTAAATTTTCGAGGAAACTTCATACTATTTTCCATAGTGACTGCATTAATTTACATTTCTACCAACAGTGGGAGAGAGTTCCCTTTTCTACACATCTTATCCAACACTTGTTATTTATTGTCTTTCTGATAATAGCCATTCTAATAGGTGTGAGATGATAATATCAGTGTGGTTTTAGATCCTCTGCTCATTTTTTTTTTTTTTGCTATTGAATTGTATGAGTTCTTTATATATTTTGGATATTAACCCCTTATCGGATTTATGATTTGCAAATGTTTTATTTCACTTAGTATGTTGCCTTTTCATTTTATTGATAGTTCCCTTCGCTGTACAGAAGGTTTTTAGTTTGATGTAGTCCCATTTGTTATAACTCCCACCTACAGGAGTCATTATGCTCATTTAGGGGCTGCTCCTTAGTGGGGCGGGAGGGAAGGAGGGAGTGTGAGGCACAGAGCCTGGTCCTCTACATATAACTCCACTCCTCTCCCTCTTTTCTGCAAGAGCATTTCTCTACTCCTCACCTGCTAATAAGGCTGTTTAAGGATAGGCCTAGACTTCCTGTCAGGCTACTTGAAGCCCCACTATAATATTCTTTAGGTATTTTTTTCAAAATTTTTTTTTTTTTTTGTGGTTATTGGGAGAAACTGATTATCTATCAAAATTGTATACACAGACACTTAGTAATTTGCTTCTCCAGGACAAAGTAAAGCCAATTGTCTTTAAAAAAAATTGGCGCAAAAAAAAAAAATACCTTTGCAATTATTTTTGTAGTCTTTGTACTCTTTTTTTGTTGTTGGTAATTTTGTAAACCATGAAAAATTTCAGATTCAGATAAGTGTGTAAGTTCCTATGGCAAATTCTTCCTTCATGTTGAACAATGTGATGCTGACCAGCAAGCAGTAAGCCTCAAGAGGAGAGGGACTCTGATCCATTTTGTGCACCTTTGTATTCCAAGAGCCCAGCTTGAGCCTGAAATTTAGCAAATGAGTAAATATTTGTTGAAATAATCTTTCGGTTCTAGAAGTCCCACCAATTTAAACTGTGTGTGTACATTCTGAAAATGTTCAAGGGCAGTAAGTAGGTCAGTGCTGTTCCAGTCAAGGACATGTCTACTTTAGAAGTTCGTTTATATTTAACAGTTAAGGGTGAGGTAGAGATACATATCTGAGCTAACAATTAGCATTTTTCCAATTTATTGGTTGCCTTTTTATAGATTTATATATTGGGACAGGAAAAACCATTAGCCTTTACTGCAAATAGTTCAAAAGCCAAACTCATTGGCCAAACTACAATTAATGTAAAATGTGGGCTTATTTTCCGGGTTCATTTCCAGCTACTCACCACTCTTGCTTACAGTCATTTCCTAAATACATGCATTAAATAAGCCTTTTTTTTTTTTTTTTTTAAAGCATCTTCAAGATATTGGGAACGAACTCAAAGGAGGCCGACTTTTGGCCTCAAGTAGTTTAGAATTTAATGGATAAATTGCATTCTAGTAGCACTTAGCCACAGAATATAGACATAGACTGATATTTCAAACCATGCTATAGAAGCACAATTATGTTTTAAAACTCCGTAACAGTTTTTAAGTGTGGCTTTTATTTAAAAACAAAAAACAGCAGAAATCTCATTACTGTTCTGTTTGCATATATTAGCCTATCTAATAGTCATAAAAACCCTATGAGAAAAAAATATTATCCTTATTTAGTTGATGAGGAAAGGAGGCACAGGTCACTCAGCCAATAAGAAAAGTCAGGATTCGAACTCATACTTCTAAGTCCATGTGCTTAACCTCTGAACCTTATATAAGGTTCGGCAGGTAAGAATACAGAAGACAGTTTCTCATTAGGTTACACCTGACAATTCTGCCTTTGGTCTGCTTAATACAGTTTTATAGAGTCTACAACCCCAGCTTTTAGCATACCACACATCACATGAATCACAAACATTCCAGATATCAGCTACATAAGCCATTTTCTCTAGTTAAATAATCACATAGCAAATCATCTGGTTGACTAGTTGCCTCAAACATTTTGTAGTTAGCTAGCTAGCTTTTCAATTAGTTTAATTTGTTAATTTGGAGCATACATCATTTTAAAGGCAGAGACTCACAACTTAAAATATATATTTGTACCAATAATGGAATTGACAATCAGCAAAAATAGAAGTTCAAAGTGCCTTTGTCCATGCTCATTTCTCTTTTTGAAGTATTTCTACTTTCTCTCACTTCTATCTGCCCTCTTCTTCCTTCCTTGTCTAGTATATTTTTATTTATCTTCAAGGCTTGGACCATATATTTTATATATTTGAGAAGTTTTCCTTGGTTCCTTAGGGCAAAACTAATCATGTCATTCTTGGTACTATTACAGCACTTTGTTCTTTATTGTATTACCAGGGTCATAGCTATTTCCTTATGTGCCCTTCTACCTCATTAAACTGTGAGCACTTCATGGTCAGTGACCGTGTATTATATATCTTCATACCTGTATTTCAGGCACAGGCGTAGTTGTTATTAATACATAATAAATGTTTACTGATGAAAGAATGCATAGGTGAGTAAATGAGGCCTTTATTTTCTGCTTTTGACCTTCTTTCTCCTCCTGCTAGTAGTTTTCCATTGTAGTGCAGGAGCTCACATGAAGAGTGCTCTCTTTGGAGCACAGAATGAGGTAGACACCCAAAGGGAGAATGGTGAGAGCATGTGACACTCTCCTAAGACTCCTCATTTACAAACTAGGAAGGCTTACACACTCAAGGTAGGGGTCCGAGTACTGCGGCCTGTCATCAAATGGATTCATTATCCACATAGTATTTTCTCATGGAAGGAAGATTTCTCTCATGTTAGATCATTGACTAGCTGAACTTCCTGGTTCAAATATTCCAAACAAGTAGTCACTTCTTTGAGATTTAGTCTAGATGTGCTTCTTACCTTCTGTCTCTTATTTTGCATACTTATATAAAAAATCTATGATATATCCCCCTACTTTATGACTTGATGAAAATAAATTAATTGGAGAATGAAAGAAAAAAAAGTCCTCTTGGTAATCAACCCTCATTTATTCAGGGTTGTAAAGTGTAATCAACCTAAACTACCCTGGCGATTTGACAATCCTCTTTTTTTTTTCTCCTACTCTGCCAACCTCTGACACTTGCTTAAATGATGGAGATGGAATCAAATCTCCATTTATTAAAAAAGTTTTTAAAAATGATTTTAATTAATATATATTAAGTGCTTGAAAGTACTCAGTTAATTATCTTAAGTAGGATTAATCTCCTCCTCTGAAATCAGGCTTACTCTATTCATTTGCTTAGTAAGAACGGTAACTAAACAATACTATTTAGCATGTATTGAATACTTACTATGGACCAAACACTAAACACTTTGCATAAAAATTATATTTTGCTTAATATTCACAAACCATTGAGGTATGAATTATCTCACTTTTATAGGTGAGAAAACTGCATTTTAAAATAATTGACCCAAATCATATAGCTATTAAATAACTGTGTTTGTATTTGAACTAGTTCTATCTGATTTCGAAGTCCCATTTTTCTTATGTGCGGAGGAAAATTTCAGGCTAGCCCAGCCACTTTTCATATCATTATACAATCCCAGTTACCCATCCTAAATCAATGAGTCTTTACTTTGAATTGCATTTGGGATTTATTAACATATGTTCACAAGCTGGAACTCTGTGTCCCTCAGTGTGAAAGCACTAGTATAATAGAGTGCTATAATATAGAATATGATGTTTTGTATCAAATTTCCTTTAATGAGTGGAATTATAGGTATCATTGCTATTTTTTTGAGTTTTACTTAAATGTAGGGCTAAACTAATAATGCCGTAGCATTATGGGCCTAATGTGGAGATGAATATAAAAATAACTTGTACTCTGCAAACTGTGGCTGGAACAACAGCTTTCAGCCTTTCTCCAGGTTTTAAAGCTTATGCATAAAGCCAAGACAGCTTGACCTACTTTTTTTTTTTTTTTTGCCAAAAGGCAGGGTACAGTCTCTGTGTATCTCAGCACATAAATGAGGGGGAAGAAAAAGAATTTGTCTGTTGTTTATCTCTCTTGCTGATTGGATACCTTCTTGACAGAAGTGTTCAAAGGAAAAGTATGTCATCCTGTTCATTATTGTTAATTAGCAGTAAAAGCAGGGCTTTGGGGCTCCGTATCTCACAGGACATCAGCAGAGAAAAGGGGTGGAAATTTTAGCAGTTATATGTGGAGTAAGGTTAGGCAGTCTGCTATGTAGTTTTCAGAACTGAGTTCATTTGATGCTTAAAAGACAGGCATTGCAGAGAAATTTCACATGGTAAAAGAAAAAGCTATAAATTCTAGTGCCCCTTCCAATGCTTTATTCAAGACTAGTGGTTAGTTGGTCATTTGTAACTGGCTGTTGTAAAGAATGTTAGGTAATGTTTTTTGCAACGTAGATATTGTTTATTATTATGTGAGTAACATACTATAATCATTAGATTTATAATTAGCTTTTCAATGAACTTTCTCTTCAATAGACTGTATTTATATTATTTAACATTTTTTTTTAAATTTACTGGCTTTTGGGGGGATTCTTCTAACTGTATAGACATAAACTGGATTCAGTAGATTAATGATACATAGAATTGGGCCCATAAGGCCAATAATATTTTATAACAGGCTGTTCAGAGGGAGTTAAGTTTTATTCGTTGTCCTTTGTCTCTATTTACTTTCCAGGGAAAAAAATATTCTTAATAAATTTTACTTTCTTAGATCATAAAAGTACTTATTGAAACATTTAAATACAATGATGAGAATAAAAAGTATAACCTGCCTAGAATATATCAACTTTTTTACTGTGGTATCTAAAATTCTAATCTTTAATTTTATGTATATGTGGAAACATTTGTATATATGCTGATTCACCTGAATATTCTTAAAAAGGACAATGTGTTTACATGACACAAAATATTCTACAACTTGATTCTTATTTAATACATTTTGGACATCTTTCTACTTTAAAGCATATAATCTCATATTTACCTTGTAGTATCCTATCGCACACATATACTGTAATCTATCTGACCATTCTATGATTGTGGGTGCTTTGTATAATATTTTTAGAATTTTTAGTATTACAAACTGACAAAAAATTTTTAATCTCATAAAAATATTGTTTTACATGTATGAAAAAATATTTTTAGAGAGATGAGTTCCTGTAAACAGAAACAGTATTTTATTGCAAAGTCGTCCTTCGAGAACATTGTATTGTTGAATACTCCCACCAGCAAGAATATAGAAATGTCACAAATTGAGGCATTTTATTATAAATACAAACAGGTCTTATTATTTCTTAAAACATTGAGCTCCATAGTATGATTTTACTTTTGGGCCTAGTAGATTTGAGTTTATGTTTACGTTTAATAATTATGCTTGTTTGAGGTGATGCCAAACCCACTTTAGCTTGAGTCACAATTTTTCTCATATTCCGACATCATTCACAGAACAGCAGTGGACTAAGGAAGCTGGATAACAAGTGTGTGAATCATGAGGATCTTCTTAGGAAAGTGGCAACTACAGTTTTCTGGGAAGAGCCAGGCACACAAGAGATTAATATCCTAGCAGAGGCAGTGGTCAGTTCTGCCTTTTGTTCTTCACCTTCTAACCATTCCATAATTCTTAATTTTGCCACTAGTCACTTCTTATTTTGATCATGCAGTCTCTAGGACTCATGCAACAGCAGTGGAAAGTGAGAGGCTTTTAAACATATTAATATTGTCAACATTATTGTGCTTAATCTTAATATTACAAACAGTAACAACAGATGTGTTCTACTATTAAGCATTTAGTAAGGCATAGATTTCTTAGTTCTTGATAGCCTATTTAAACGACAAAGTTCTCGAGCGCAGAGTAGATGGATTACATCAAGAGACTAGCTCGTATGTTGTGTGGCATTGATAATGACTAAGATGAAATTGAAAGGAAATAAGATACTCAGAAGAGAAAAAAATGTAGCTATTTAAGTTTACAAATTCTACACATGATTATTTACTTTAGTCTTATTGCATCCATTGTAAGCTAAATCACAGCTGATAGAACCACACTTAAAATTCGACATTTTGTTTAGCTTGCCAATTTTTTATTAGCAATACATGAATATAATTTACACATGTGAAATATAACCAAAGATGATAGTTTTATTTGAACTTTTAAAATTGTTTCTAAGATGCTACCACCTTGAGTTTTACTAATGAAAGGTAAAATTAAAATATATTACTGTGGAGTTTAACAGGCAACTGAGAATATTTGATAATGCCACGGCTGTCTATATCATATTCACTAACATATTTAATAGCTGAGCAGATGCTCCTTGCTATGGTAACACATGGTACTGAGCAGCAGGGAGTCCCATTTGACAAGTCAGTTTTTATTTTATTTTATTTTTTTTTAATCTCAAAAACATCTCTAATAATCCCAGATTTCAGTGTGTTTTGATTTTTTAGGCAGCAAGCAGATAAAAAGGCTGTTCTCTGCTGTTTTTTCCAACAGGTTGTTTGGCTTCAAGATACAAAGCCCGTGAGATTCTAAAATAAAATAACTGGGTGAGATTGGGTAGGACACATAAGTGCATAACAACAAAATACATGTATCCAATAAAGTACGGGTAGAGTAGCGTCTTCAAGGAAGATCTGCCATGCGTCATTAGATTAGTAAGAAAATTCTAGCAACCCTCCTCAGTAAATATTAGTTATATGGTAAGCAGCTTTTAATTGTGATGGTTTGTATATATCTTCTAGTTGCCTTACTTAACTAGCAATAACTCTTGTCAGCAGAGATGCCCAAAGGAAATTGGGGTTGTTTGGTGTTGCAAGATTTGCTCTCTGAGGATCAATTCTTTGGAGCTTTCCATGAGCTATTTTCCAATCCTTTAATTGCTTGTGTCTGGAAAGAAAACACCTGATATACATTCTAAAGCTAAAATAAGAGGACTGTCTAGCTAATGTATTTTGAGATTCACAGAAAGATGCAGAATTGACAATGGGTCATTTGAAATGGGTTTTACTAAAGATCCTGTACAGCTATGTCGAACTTTGTAAAATTGTTGAAATTGGATACATCTTATTGAACTTCAAGGATTTCTGGTATAATTTGTCTGGTAAGGGAATTATTCTAGCCTGGAATCTAAAATCTGAAAAAGCTTGGTTTAAATCTTATGGATTGCTCTAATGCAATTATCAGTTAGCTGGATGAGACAGAGCAATTGTAGTTCAAGGCATTAAAGCATCATTTCTAACCATCCCCTTTAGCAGAGTTTGCATAATCCTCAACTAGGATCTCTTTAAGCAGTCATGGTGTTAGTCTTTTCCTGGCTCCATGGTTATTATGTACAATCTGTCTTTGCTTCAACAGTCCACACTAATCCAGTGAAGTTAGAGAAGTCCTCTAGGTTTGCATAACGGGGAGAATTAATTGCTTTCCATTGCAGTAGTGGTGAGGTGTTCCCTGGCTGAAACTTCTCTTTGTTGTAATGGTAAACCTCAGGAAGCTGTGGTTGTGAGTTGGACTGATTATGCTTTCTGTTAATGGGACTCGTAATTCACTCTCAGCCTGCCCGTAAGAAAATATTCCAAAAGAAGTAGTCACTAAAACATCTGTTTTCTGGCCAAAGGGACTGAAATGCTGAGCTATCTTAAAAGTGAAACAATAGCATGAGAGATTTGCAAACTCTTGACATAACCTTGTTTTTCTATTTTATACTGAAGATGTGAGCACCTAAATAATTTATTTTACCCTTGATTTGATTGTTAAAACTGAGTTAATGTACACCTGATCTTATAGGGCCTTTTCACCAACTAGGTTTGATGACAAATTATTTTGGGTAAAATTCTCATATTTCGACTATGTAAGAGTTTTTATTTCCAGACCCAGAGGGACAGTGTTATATACTAACCAGAATATTTCTTTTTTTTTTCCCAAAAATTGGAAGACAGTATTTCAAATAGTAAAAACTGTGTAGATGAGATACATATATAGTGCAATCACAAAATAGATTATTATCTTTAAGGAATTCTAAAGTTATTTAGATGACAGGACAGCTAGCTGTAGCTATTTGTCTTCTGCTATGCCTGATGAAGAGGTGGATCTAAGCCCATTTGACTATAATGAAGGCAAGTCACTCTAATTTAAAATCCAAATGAATTTTTGAAGCATAACTGTTCATTCAGAGGAATAAAAACCTGTAGGCACTGAAGTTTTTGAAACATTTACAGTGAAGCCAATACCTGAATTCATTGACAGTAGAGAAGAAAAAATGTAAAGGACTGTTGGTATGTCACTTTTTATAACTATTCAAAAAATTTGGAACAAATTTAAATATTTGGGAATGGATACCCTTGCTTACTTTGTTTTACATACATAAAACTGGAATTTCTTTCCTTATAAATTAAGAGCAACTAAAATGTCACTAGGTATAAAGTTGAGATTTTCAGATCCCTGATAAGTTTCAAGACCTGGAAAGGTAGTTCTCTTAGAAGTTCACTTGTATTCTATCCCCTTATGCAAGACTAAGATACTCTAATTTTTAGAAAGTAAATAATCATACTGTTTATAAGGTATGGCTTGCTGAAGGCTTGGTTTCTGTCTTAGACTCCAAGATAAAAATGAAAAATGTCTTTCTATCCGAAACCTTGGGGACGGAGGAGGCTATAATTGTTGTAGTTGTGTGTGAAACATACTGAAAGACTAAGGGATCTGAAAGAAGAAATATATATCTTTAAAGAGAACACAATCAAGTCTCTAGAGTAGTGTGATAGACATTACTGTACTCTGAGAGTATCATCCACGTATGACAGAGATGATGGGATCCATCCATATGAGGAACCAGGTAGATCTCTCTAGAAGGATGTTTAGAGCTAATAGACATCCACTGCCCACTGGAGGCAGGGATTCTTTCATTCATTTATGAATCATTTCTTGAGGACCTTAAAGTGCTAAACTCTGTTAGTTTCACTGGGTATAAATATGGATAAAATATTTCATATGCTTCAGTAAAACTGAAGAATAGTGAAGACTACATTTAAAGAAACAATTTAAAATTATTTAATAAAGACAATAAAAGAAACAGAAATTTACAATAGTAATATAAAAAAGAATTATGAATTTTACATTGGTGTTTCAGGGGTACGTTTGCAGAGGAGGTAGTGTCACATAGATGTGAGTGAAGAGTTTGCCAAACACACAAAAGTAAACAAAGAGGACCATCAGAAATAACATAAACTAAGGTTACATACAGTATAGTGTATCTTATTAATTGTGTGTCCTTGGATATAGCCCAGAGTAGACATCAGAAAATGTTTTCTAAATGAATGGTTAAATGTAAATATCTTATGTGGTTCTTCAATAACAATACCTTAGACTGAAAGAAAAGCAGCAAAAAGATTTTAACAAGTATGCAAGTGATGTCGTAGTATAGGGAGACTTAAGGGAACATCCTAAAGCTGTACTGTAGGTTGCTTTCAGAAAAGCACTCTGAGTTGTAAAGGTTGTAAAGATAACCTTCAACTAGGCATTCTGGTGACAAAAGTGCTGCACAAACCCATAGAACGCAGTATTCCATGCTATCCAAGGATATGTTCTTTGGGTCACCTGTTATAATTAGTCTTGTCCTTCTTTTTAGGTATTTCTGAAAGTTTATCCAAATTGAGAGTTGAGCCCCTATTTATTAGAAGAATTTTGTATAACTATGCAGTTAGATGAAGAATTTTAAAGTAAGTATAGGTCCAGCCAGATAAAGTTCCTGTGATTTTAGGGATTTTTCCAGGCTTTGTTTTTTTCCATTAACTTGGCTGCCTGACTAATTCAGTGGGCACAGAAGTAGCAATAACAATGGTGTAGAATTATGCTTAGTATTTTCCCATAGATATGATATGCACATTGAACACACTGTTAAAAGGTGATTTTTAAAGATACGATTGAGAAACAATTTACTACTTTTTAAAATACTCTTTGCTGTTCTTATCAAAAATTATTCTGTAAAATATGTTTATTGTGGTGCTCTTAATCAAGGATTGGGAGAAAAATTGCGGAGAATATCAGTAGTACAGGAGTCACTGCTTATGCTATATCTGTTTTGTCGTAACACTTCTGATTCTTTTCTAATTACCATAATAATCTTCACTAGTATCTGACCCAGGTATTATACCAGGATTGCCAAGAACGTGACAAGGTCATTGCTTTTGACCCTTCAAGACATTACTAAGACGTTATTTTTAGCTACATATTTTGGAGGCTGCTAACATATAAAATAGGTTTCGTCATAGATATTTCTTTCTAAAAATAATGACATCTAAAATAATATTTCACAATATGCTCAATTTAATTTATACCTTGTGATTATTCTGGATTTGAATTCTCTGCTTTGATGATGGCACTTGCATGTCTGGTGTTACCTCTAAATCTGAAATCTGATTTTTGAAATTATGTTAACATGGTGCCATTAAATCCTGCATTGAACTTTCCACCCTACAACATATGCAGAGTTGAACTTTCCACTCCACAACATATGCATAAAATTAGTGTGGCAGTTCTGTTGTTCCTGGAGGCTTCCTGAGCTCGATGATGCACTCTGATTTTTTTTTTTTTTTTTAATGGCTGGAAAACAAAAAGCTAAGAACAAGAAAATATCCTACAGCATGTCTCAGTCTCATTTTCATTTTTGAAAAAATGTAGATCTTGCAGAATCTCTTCATGGTATCATGAAGATAAAAAATGATTCAAAGAGATTAATAATTCTGTTTTATAAATCTGGTTTGTAAATAAGATATATGGCTTAAAGCCTATAATTTCAGTCTCTTCATGCAATTTCAAAATCAAACTTTTTAAATTGGACCAGTTTTTCCATGCCATGTTGCTATTTCAAAATAGAGCATCTAGATTGAATAAAAATGTAATCAATGTTATAATGTTTATAAGCATCAAAATAGTAAAAATGTAGACACAATTTATAAACTCATTTGGCTTAAAGCATAAAAAAACAACTTTTCTCAAACTATCTTCTCTTTCACTCACTCTGTTTTTGTACTTAGAAGCATATCTAGTGACTTTAAATATTGAACCATTTTAATCTGGTTTAGCCACACTCATTTGTGAAATTGACTTTTATTTCTGAATATTTTTGAAATTTTATTCTCTAAAGAGTTATCTAATATGATTAAAATATTTAAATTAAAAATTTGGACAGATTTCCAATCTGTGTACCTGATATTGTAACTACTTTTAACTGTCCTATATCTATAACTCTTATTTCTAAAAACAGGATTGTTTGTTGCATTTGTTCTTAACACCTAAGGCATCTGAATATTAACTGGGGAACCATAAGAACTGTGCCGATTATGTGCGTGATAAGATTTTCTTTGGACAATTCACTTTGCATAAGGTCTTATGGTTGGCCACATGATAGGATACATACTGTTAAACTGAAGAGCAGGCAAAAGTAATAGCTGCTAAACAAAATTTTGGCTATGTAAGAATCATTCCTTAGTGTAGTTTGTCTTGATTCTCACTACTATTATTATTTATAAGATCTCCTATTTTACATATTATTTTACAATTCAAAGTATTTTACATATAATCTTTACAACAACTCCAAACAATACAGAAATTAATTTTTATTGTGCATATTTCATGAATAAGGAAACTAAGTGAGTGACATGATTAGTAAGAGGATGAACAGTGATCAAAATTCAGGTCTGATTTCAGGTCTGATTTCAATCCCATCGCTTTTCTACCATACTTTAATTTGTAGGTTATGTGCTTCCCCCAATACTCTTTAATTGGGACCATCTTAGGTACAGGGAGCTGTAATATTTATAATTGATAGAGGTCATGTTAATATGAATTGGATTCATTTGTTGACCTCAAAGAAGCACATTTACCCATAACATGTGATCTTTATTTACAACTAGTCTTTATTTAAAAATGTACCTCAGGGGTATAATAAGGATGTAAAATTCTTTGCTTTCAGAAATTCTTATAACCTTTTTCTTTTAGTGCAAGACTAGAAAGAGGCCAGCATATTCAATCAGAAAGGGAAATGGGAGTAGAAATGGATTGGAGGTGAAATATACAGGGACAATAATGCCATCGTAGAAAAAAAATTAAAAAGTACCCATCAGAAAAAAAATAATCCCAACACTTGAGAGAACATAGAAAGGTAATTACATAAATGAAATATTATCTGAATTGAATTTTGCGAGAGTTACAGGCACCTGTCTCATTTCATTGATATGTAGAATTCAGATAATGATCTGGCTGCAAATCAATCAACTGGCTATATTAAAGTGAGCTAAGTCCTAGCTATGCTACATATTTCATTTTACCTTGCATCAGTTTATAAAATCAGGTTAATAATACTTTCCTATATACTTCAAAGAATTATTCTAAAGATCAAATGAAACAGAGGATGTGAATGTATTTTGGATCATTGAAAGCATCACAATGCAACATAAAGTTATATGGTTTCCAAAAATTCTACAAGAAAGCAATTTTGTTATCTTATAATCAGACTTTGTGAAAATATAATGTAGGATATATTATGACTTTGCATGAAATCTTGAGAGATATTCTTAAGAAAATTAAGAATCAGAATTAATCTTCTATATTTAAAAGCTAGAGTGCCTGCAATAATTTAAGATTCAAATTATCTTAAAATACTATTTTATAACTAGGTAATGGATTTTTTTTTCTATACCTGCCGAAATTCCTACTAATATGGTTGCTGCCATTTGTATTAGTCATGTTAATGATGACATCAATCCTTTCCTAGGCAAAAAAATATCTAAATTATTTGAACATCTACCCATTAAATACTGAAATATGGAAAACAGAGTTGCAGGTTGGGTTGGAAAGAGCTGAAAAGATTTAGTCTTACATATATGCCTATGTGTCTCTTCTGCACGCTACTTGAAAAAGATAAAGATGTATTCAAGATCATCCCATTTAGAGACAATAACTGGCTATATTCAAGATAATATTTGGCCATAAAAAATGAAATTTTACCATTTGGGACAACATGGATGGGCCAAGAGGGTATCAGACAGAAAAAGACATATCATATGACTGTACTTACATCTGGAAACTAAAGAACAAAATAAATGAACAAACAAAACAGAAACAGACTCATAGATACAGAGAATGAACTGATGTTTGCCAGATGTAAGAGAGGTTGAGGGGCTGGGTGAAAATATGAAGGGATTAAGAAATACAAATTGGTAGTTACAAAATAGCTAAGGGCATGTAAAGTACAGCACAGGGAATATAGTCAGTAATACTATAACTGTGTATACTGCCAGGTGGGTACTAGACTTATTGGGGGGATCACTTCTTAAATTACATAAATGTCTAACCACTTTGCTATACACCTGAAACTAATATAATGTAATAATGTATGTCAACTGTAATTGAAAAAAAAAAAATCATTGCACTCACAGTGAGAGATTCCTTGGTCTTCCTAAAAGACCTTAACTTTTCCCCAGTAACCTGAATGAAAATGCAGAAGATTTTGTAATTCAATTTGTAGATGATATGAGAATTGTAGTTATGGCTAATGTATGAGTATTCCAAGTTGGAGTGAAGTGTCAACCCCATAAACATTAGAAAACTATGAAAATGTAGGCCCACATTTCAGTATAACACAAAATAAACAGCAAATGACTAAATATAGTCAGTATGAAGTTAATATGTCAGTAGTGTTATGAGGCTACCAAGTTAAACTAATAAATCTTAGGACACATTAATTTTTAGGAATATAGATGTTGTGAGTCCTTTTTATCTCTTCTGATCACTCTTCTGAAGTTTTGTGTACTGTTCTATTTGTCACACTTTCTAAATAGAATATCTTCAGATGAGAACAGGAAATAATAGAAAAACATGAAGCCAAGTTAAATTGTGGAATCATCAAAGAAGTTAGAAGAAATCAGGATTCTTGGTTAGGAATCCCAAAGAGGAGAACTTGAACCAGGAGACATTATAATTATAGTCATGTGCTACATAACAACATTTCAGTCAGTGGTGGACCATATATGTAGAGGTGATCCATGATACTATAATGGAACTAAAAAATTCTTGTCATCTAGTGACATCATAGTTGTGGTAAGGTCATAGTGCAATGCATTACTCATGTGTTTATGGTGATGCTGATGTGAATGATCCTGTTGCACTGCCAGTATTATAAAAGAATAGGAAACATAATTATGTATAGTACATAATACTTGATAATGGTAATAAATGACTGTGTTATTTGTTTATGTATCATGCTATACATTTTTTCATTACTTTAGAGTGTACTCTTTGAGCTTATAAAGTTTTGTTGTAGAACAGCATGCCATGTTAAAGCTGGTAGCAGCCTCATTTTTCTCATTTTACACTGTCTTTTGGTTGCATCATTTTCTCTTGTGCTTGATTTAATCTCATTTTTTTTGTACAGTAACATGCTGTACAATAGGCTATACCATATAGCCAAGGTGTGTGGTAGGCTATACCATTTAGGTTCATGTCAGTACTCATTTTTTTTGTACAGTAACATGCTATACCATATAGCCGAGGTGTGTGGTAGGCTATACCATTTAGGTTCATGTCAGTACACTATGATGTTTGCACAATGATGAAATCACCTAATGACACATTTTTCAGAATGTGTCTCTGTCATTAATCAATGCATAGCTATAACTGACTTGAAGAAATATCTAACAGTCACAATGGTTTAGAGAGTGAATCAAGTACTTCAAGAGGTAATGAGTAGTATAAGCAGTCCCATTCGTGGAAAGTCTGGGCAGATTAAAGCTTTAGCTAGCTTCTGTACTAAAGACCCTCCCAATCTTATTATATTTTCTTCTTATTATTTTATATTGAATAAGTACATCAATTACAGCAGAAATTAAAAAGCTATAGGTGACATACAAACTTAAAATTATGGAGGATGAGATTTCCCATTGTTGTTCTATAAACCATATATTCACCATAATTTTTCTTTCCTTATATTCTTAGTCATAGAGCTTTTATTCATTATCCAATTTATTCATAATCCAATTTCTATCATTACAAGAGGTAAATGTTACTCAACAAATGTTAAGCAAATGCAATGTGTAAAGTATTTATAGAAGGCAAGCTCCACAAAGGAGAAACTTTTGTCTGTCTTATTAACTTCTGTATCCTCAGCCCCTAAAACAGCGACAGGCTTATTGTTAAGTCATATATGCACATAGATAGATAGATAGATAGATAGATAGATAGATAGATAGATAGATAGATAGAGATGTATAAAAGGTTATCCTACCACTAATTTTACAGATACTGAGACACAGAGAGTTAAAGACCTTTCTCCACAGTTTTAGAGACTGACTTGTTGCAGGCCAGGTCCAGAAGTCAGGCACTTTTGGTCCTACCTAGAATTCTTGTCCACTGTTTCTCAAACTAGAGTCCTTGGGCTGTCAAGTGTCCTAATGTCAAAATTACAGCAATCAGCTCCTGTTGATTATTGTACTGTTGTTAATTTCTATTAACCATTATAATGATAAAACATCTCTTAGGAGACTTAGCAACTAGGAAATCATTTCCAAGGCAATATCTTTATATAACTTTAATCGGCATTTCTCAAACTGGAGTCGGCAGGCACATTCTTGTAGTCTGGAAATTCTCATGATTAAGGACTTTATTATCATAAAAAATTGCAACTGGCCCCTACTGCAAGTTTTGCAGAGATATTAATTCACATGTGGTATCTGTTTGCCTTTGGAAATTTGTATCATGCAAGCAAATTAAAGGGTAAAGGGGCAGAGTGGTATCAACAAAGCAACCTCATTCTACCTCCTTACTTCTTTTCCAGATATCTAAGTAGCATATTTTTGTTTCCTAAGAATATGCCTTTCCCTTTTTTTTCCACTTATTATATTTTGATCACTTTTGTAAAACTGTTCATGTTGATTTTCTACTTTCCTTGTGAGAGTTTCTGACATTTATAATGAAGATAGTAATATGAGTTAAGACTTAAAAAAGTATAGATTACTCAGAAACTTTTTTTTTTTTTTAATTACATCTTTTGGTTTGGGGAAAGTGTGTTCAGTGCTTAGTGAATTCCAAACTTGTAAATTAAGTCCTAAGGGGACAGTTCAAGGGACAAGAAACTTTAATAATGAACATAGAGTAGATTCAGTTTGCGAATAAGCAAAAATTTGAGTGTAGTTCTGAAGAAGTATTAGGCCTTCATATTGATTTACTTCCACGAACGAGCAAAAGGAAATGTAGGATTTACAAGCATTGCAATGATAGCATATTCCTGAAATTGTCAAACATCATAATTATTAAATGAATAAAAAAACAAAAGTACCTGTTTTTCTTTTTCCTTTCCTTTTTCTTGATGAAGTAAAATTACACATCAATAAGATATTTGATATTTGACTAAAAGATATTTGATATTTAGAACTCAAAGTGATAAATGTTCCGTGTATAATTTATACTTCAGAAGTTTGGCTACAGAAAAATATTCTATAATGATGTTTTGAGTTATATCTAAACTTTCATCTTCATTATGCTACCATTTCATTGTGTATTTAGTACATACTAGTAGGTCTAATTAGAACTTACAAATATAAGTGTCTATAGATTCCAATATATGTAAAAATAAATGTTCATTACAGTCGTCATTTTTTGATATTACACTACAAATCATATACATATTATAATTGTTTTTATTATCTTCTAACATGGAATTTATGAATTTTATAATTTAGATTACTAGTTTTGATACAGAGGATTAATTATTTTTTGCTGCTAACAATATTTTCATTTTAAATACAAATAGTTACTCATTAAATGTTATTTTGCATTCCTATTTCCACGTGTACTATCAAATTTAAAAGACAAATACTCTCAAAAAGTAATCAAAGTCTTATATAAATGTAACATATGAGTGTCTGTGTGTGTGTGCACACGCATGTACAGTAAACTCATCTACCTATTTAGAAAGTTTTTAAGTAGTTTTCATAGTTAATCGAGGTACTGGTTTTCTTACTCAAGATCTAAGAAGGACCTTTCTCAACCAATTTTCCTCCAAAATGAAGTTTGCTTGACTCCATTGGCTCTTTTTAAATTATTTTTAAATCAGTTTGATATATACAGGTTTTATCACAAGCCATTTAGAGAAATGGATAATGATGATTATTCAAAAGTTTTCTTTTCAATAGCACTTAACTTATTTTTATAAGTGCATTATTTTGGTTGTTTGAGGATTTTTGATAATAACTATTCATCACTTAGACTTGATTAAACCACTTGAGTAGTATGTATTTATGTGAAGTATCTTACTGTTTTATGAGCATATCTGAAAGCAATGACTAAAAATTTTATTTGTTAAAAGTCAAATATCTTTTTTATTTGAAAGACATCTTAAAATAAGTATATAATGTATTAATAGAATTAAAAATGTTTCGATTGTGTTTCATATAATTTTATATCTAGTGTACAATCTATTTCTTGTTCTTTAAATACATATTCAGCAAAAATGGATTTTATTTATAATTCCATACACCTGTGAAATACATATTCCTACTAGGCTTCAAAGGAATGTTGTTTTTAATCGTCTCAAAAGTATCATGAACATATGCAGTCTACATATAAATTAGTACATGGATCAATAAATTTATTACTTTAACAAGGCCTACTCAGTGATCACTATCAGTGATTATTCAAAATTACAGTGCATTTTATACTAATTGCAAATTATTACTGCTTTTCCAGGAATAGCTATGACCCATAGAAAATACTTCTAATTAATACCTGCGAATATGGATGCAACTAAATATTCATCAGATGTAACTTTTAGAATAATGCGCTATCAATCCTCTTATCTCCAAAAATACCAGTAAATTAAAATTGGATTATTCTAGTTAGGAATTTGAAGTTCATGACTTAGAGTTTTTTGAATAAACCAGAGTACTGGTCAAATGTTATTTGTGTAATAAATTCTCAATATTCAAGTTTTAAAACATTTGTGTAATTGGATGAAATGAGAAAATAACACAAGTCAATGTCTTTAGGCAAAAGTTCATACATGAACCTGTGATTGGGTCTCATTGCCCAGGACGGACTAGACCAATTTTGATTTTTTGTTTTTAATTTGATTTTCTCGTTTGCCTACAAGTGGTAATATTTACCTAAGAAATTGTAATTTTCTGTTTGGTTGGAAGAAGGAGGGATATTAGAGAGTAGAAAGATAAACAACATTAATAATGTTGTAGATACAGTATTATAATAGTACATAGAGCATTAATAAAGCTATAATACAGTATTATAGTTATTCGTTAATACATCATTAATATTTATAATGGTTGCAAAGTGAATTGTTGCAGAGGCTTTAAGTACAACTAACATTTAAATCTGTGATATTTCTCATCTTATTCATTTTTTACTGGAACAAACATAGCAATTTGAAAATAACCATATCACATCTATTATTTAGCTAATGAGACTAAATCAAATACTTGTTAGACATTTTTCATATTTTTATTGAGTAATAAACATACTTCAGTGATTAAGAATGTAGGCATTGGGTTCTAATAGAACTGAATAGAAATTCCAAAAGATAGTGCTTATGTTTGCTTTATTTAAGTACCTTAGCCTTTGCCATGATGGACAGATGACAGCTGTAAGGCAGGCCCAGTCCTGGTTTCATGTCTCCTGATGGCCACTGGCCACCTGGAGCAGCTGCTTCACTGTGCCTTGGCTCCTCTCTGCTCTCATTCAGAATTTGACTGACAGAGAATACAGGGCTTCCTCAGCAAAATGTCAGCAGAGAGGCCCTGCTCTGAACCAGAGACAAAGTGAGTGTCTGTCTCCCTGTTCTTCCAGACCTATGAGCAGGCTAAGTCCCTGAAAATTAGGATGCCTGGGTCTTCAGATGTTAGGATTGTCTGACCCACAGGGGCACTTTGACAAAATGGGTCTCAGGAATATTAGAGGATTGAATGTGTCTGGTTGAGGTTTGGGAATAAATAGGACATATGGGAGAACCTCTATACCTCTATATATGAGATTTTTTTTTTTTTTTTTTTTTTTTTTAGAGTCAAATAAGAAATAGGCAAGTACCAGGCACAAAAATATATCCTTTCTGTCTTTTCTCAGTGGAATTTGATCTTCCAAGATATTCTCGTGCCAGATTCGCCCTGGTAGCTGGTCATGGCTCCAGTCAGTATGATGTACTTTGCAGATCCCAATATGATAGATGGTCAAAAGCATTAATGAATATAATTATGTTAATGAATAAATTTGAATTATGATTCTAATAGTCTCTAATCTACCTTTGTAATCTTGTGTTACTTGGTTTTTATACCTTAGTCTTCTCATTTGCAAAATGAAGGCTCTAATATTACCCACTTCTTTGGGTTAGCCTGAAATGAAATGAAATAATGCCTGTGAAAGTCCTGGCATAATGCTTGATGTACTGTAAGTACTGAATAAATAGCAGCTATTCTCATTTTCCATTAATCACTCTTGAATTAGACTCTCAGACATTTGTTTGTATATCAGTCCCCCTGCCAACCTGAGATAAATGAAACACTGACTTTGCTAGGTTTTTTGCTAAAATTATAATTTTATCAGAGAGCCGGAACACTCCAATGGTGAAGGCTATAGAGATACTTAAGAGTTTTTGCTCTTTTATCGTTTACAGTAACTTGCAATCTTATAATGTTGGTCCTATTTGGAGTGTGGGCATGGAGTCTCACACTTTTTTGACTTGAAGCTTGGGCCAGAGCAATTCAGGATAAAGAAATAAGTGGTGTGCAATAAAGTAAAATGGCACATTTGCTGTACATATGAAATGGAAATTATATATATTTAGTCCTTATATTAAATAGTGTTGGTGTGAGAATTCTAATCACCTTGTATAGCTTGTTAAAAGAGATAATTAAAAATAGCCATATGTTTTAACATCAGATGTGTTGATACAGGAATGTTAACACATTTTCAAAGATATCTAAGCTAGATTTTAGAAGCCAATATGAGTTATAATCAGAAAAAAATATTGTATTGTAGTCAAGTATAAATGAATGTGTTATATGCTTTTTCTTGTTATCTTTCAATGTATCTCAGGCCAAAGCTGAGAACAGTAGGTAATTGAGACCTCCACATACTAAATTAGAATTTCTGGGAGACAAGATGGACCACAGCCCCTCCAGGCTTCTGGAGTGGAGCCGGGGCCTTTAACCACCAACACCGCCTCACTAAATTGAAATACTGAGAAAACTGGGACAGATGGGTTTTTAGTGAATATAATGTGCTTGAAGAAAAGCTTTTATCCCCTTTTCAAAGACAGAACATGATACCCTTTGAAAAAATATATAGCGATTGGAGATGGCTGTCAGATGTGGGGACCAGCAATGTATATCCTCATTTTGATGTTTGCTTTGTCAGTAAACAGGTTAACAGAGGCTTGGTAGTGGTAGAGCAATCTGCATGCTCACTCTTTGGGGTGGTGAGGATTTGTGTGTGTCTCATTTGCTCACAAGACACCTCAGTAAGTTGCTAGCAGTGAGTCCATTGTGCTGGCATGCAAGAGGTCCATACATTGAAAAAGGGCACTCCCAGTAGCACGAATTACTATCTGAGAAAGTATAGAAGTTGTTGAGCAGTAATCCAGTGTTCCACTGGAGAGAACTGTGCACTGTATTGCAGAACATCAGCATTTGGGCACCAGACAGTGAGTTCTTCTGCCAACCACTGAGGCCAGAAAACCAACTACAGCCAACTGAAGGAACTCTAGAGCTGACCAACTCTAGAAAGTAAAGATTTGCTTTTGTCTTCACCTCTTTCTCACCCAATGTCTAAAAAGAAGCTAGCCCTAGAAGGGGAGAAGGTCTGTAGGTCAGATCCCAACCCAGAATTATATCTACCTTACCCTGCATGGGTACACCCAAGACCCAAAATTGTGCTGGGTAAGTAGCAGAGAATTGCTTCGCAGTGGCTGAAAAATGTTGACCATGGGCCAAGATACTAATAAAAGAGATCTATTAAATGAAAAGTTTGATTCAGTATAGTATAGATTATAACAGCTATTAGAAGAAATTAGAACATTCAAAATCGTTTCTTGAGTTTAGATACTTTAATAATCAGAATGCTTTTGTGGAAACAACAGGTGCACTTGAGAGAACACAGGTAACTTTTAAAGCCTAATATTTCCTTCAAATTTAAGTTGCAACATATACTGGCTATGGCACCTTAAGCAAATGATCTAACATCTGCATACATCTGTTTCTTTATTGGTAAAATTACAATAATGATGCCAATCTCCTTTAAGAAGATTAAGGGAAATAATATAATTAAGTTACTTTAAGAGCATAACACATATCAATAAATATCAGATTTTTTCAATGTGCATAAAGGATTATTCAAAAGATGAGTTAGAGAGAGATTATTTTTAAAAGTTCATCTCATGGCAAGGTAGGAAAATGTGAAAAGTACTTCAACAGCAATTAAATAGTACTATCCTGGTTATATTCCTAAAAGATTCTTATTTCTGTTCTCGCCTGAGGTCATCAGGCAGATCAGTTTCGGTGAACACAATCTTACTGCTCCTAAAATTTAGCACACTATATTTATGAATCTTGTTTACTTTCTTTCAATATATTCATGGTGAATTTCCACATCTAAAATACTTTTCTGAATTTATTCTATGTACTTTCTCTGGGAAGAGACTGCTAGTAGAGCAGCTATTTTTAACCTAATGTATACTTAAAATATAGATTTCAGTATTGAAAATGGCCCTAAAATAGACAATACCAAGGTTCACTGATGTATGTACACCAGGTTCATTGAACTGATGATATATAAAACACTATATATTAAATCTACACACATAATTTGCATATATCCTATATATATTATAGATATTTTACATAAATTCATGTTAACATTTTAACAAGTGACAAATTTTTAAACATTACTTGAAAACTAGATCAAGGCTAAACAAATAAAACCTTGCAGATATTATTTCAGATTCTTAGCCTAAGGACACATAATAGCTAGACTTATTGGAACACCATGTTGTGCTGAGGTGGGATTATTGAAGAGGATGTAGTATACTGGTGTTCACTCAGGTTTAGGTAGAAGACATGACCTGCGAGGAGGGAAAGGAATTAGGCTGTCACAGGACTATCAGGAGAAATGGATTGAAGTTAAGTCAGGACAATTTCAGCTGACTAGCAAGAAAAAAATTTTTCTCTGAGATCTTATTATCTTCTGACATTCTCTTACATGGGAAGTCGCAAAAATGCCAAGAATTAGATAATTTAAAATTGATATGATCATCTGGTGAAGATTTTTAACTGTAAGAGCCCATCCTAAAACTGGTTTTCAAAGACCTAGATGGATAAAAAAATCAATGTGTGTGTGTGTAATGTAAATTTATTATACTGCATGTGTGTAAATTCATACATATAATCTTTACTGGGGAAAATTTTGCAATAAGGAAGGTTTTAAAAAAATCAGTGGTGGTAAACTGTTTCAGAAAGCTTTATTGAGATAATTCACATATTGTGTAGTTCACTCATTCAAAGGGTACAAGTCAGTGTTTTTTAGTATATTCACTGAATTGTACAACCATCACCATAATTGAATTTAGAATGCTGGGATTATAAGAAAGGGAACACATTTTAATACCAATCCTTTATATGTCACATCACCTTCCATATTTTAGTACTTTCACCCACTTTTTAGGACAAATATTATTATATCCATTTTGCAGATAAAACTAATATACAGAGCTGTTCATGAGTGCTCAAGTTCGCATGATGTGTTAGTGACAATTTCCATGCAATTCAATTGTTTGATTTTTTTTAGTTCATTATATCTGGGTTCTCATCTCAATTCTGTCACATGTGTATGACTTGGCTGAGATCATCTTTCCAAGTGTCATTTTCCTTATATTTCTTGATATTGATAATAATACTCACCTCACGTATAAGATTTTCGCTAGGTTACAAATGGAACAATTTATGTAAAAATTTGTAAATTTTACATGTATAATAAGTGTGCAATAGAGATTAGTGGTTGGAGTAGCAATAGCATCATAAGTAGTAGTAGCAGTAATAGTAGTAGTAGTAGTAGTAATAATAATAGATCAAAACTCTGATTTTATAACTAATCTAAATTTTGATTTGGTATGCCAAACTACATTTATGTAATTGGCTTGCCATTTGACTGTTTCTGGCTACTATGTGTGCATAATTTCATACCTACTCTTTGGCCAAAAATAATTCAAATACCAAGATTTATTCACATAAATGAAATCACACACATCCATATACCCACTGAGTGGCCAAAAATAAGTAACCAAATGACAAGCCATATCCAGGTTTATGCACATACACACAACTAAAATACCAATTCATGTAACACTTCACATTTTTAAAGCACCTTTTAAAGGTCGATGTTCTCTCTGTACCCAGGGAGCAGCACATTAGTTAGTGGTCTAACTTCTCTGAGCTCATAGAAATAAACTTGGAAAGCTTGAAGGACTAACAGAGTCAATATCTACACTTGAATTAGAAGGTAGTCTTTTGTATCTTTTAGACATTTTCTTGTAGTTTTACACACACACAGAAATATATCTTATGTATTTATTTTAAATGAATGTATTTTTTATTAAAGGAAATTTGAAAAATTAAAAGGAGAGTCAGGGACAGTACCATCACTGAAAAACCAACCTATTTATTTCATTTTAAATTTTGATTGCAGATAATTGGATTATATCATCTCTACAATTTTGAATGTTGCTTTTTAAAATTAATTTCAGGCTCTCAGCATTTTATGTTGTTGTGGTCCTTGCTAACATAAGGTTAGAAGCTGATCGTTGGGAGTTGCGCTTTCATGATGGATTTCCCACATAGGTTTTAGGTTCACTTTAGTGATTTTGCTTGGAAGATGCATAACCCATAATTTGAAATTTGAAAATTTGTGAAAAACATATTTTCTAAACATAATATTAGTTTTAAATATTTTTTTCTTTTGGAATTCACAATTATTTTTCCCCAGGAAAACTGACCCAAACATGGCTGCTAGGATAGAAAAAGCCTAATTTCATATGATGAAGCTGTTGAACAGTTTTCAGCTTTAAGGGGGAAAAAAAAAGAAGAAGAAGAAGAAAAGCACTATTGATTTTTGTAGCTATTTCTTTGAAATGCCATTTCGAAAGTATAATGCACGTAATGTAACACAAATAATAGGGCATATATCTGCTCTTGTCTTCCATCCACAGAGCTGAGATATATGAAGTTAATCTTTTCATCCAAAGAATATGGACTTATGAAACATTTTGATATCTCTTGTAAATTAGAAATAGAATTTCCATGATGTCTAGAGTAGAATTGTATGCATGACTACACCTGTGTGCCAATAGATAGTATTCAAAGAGCAAGGCAAGAATTAACCAACTACCTAGAGTAACCTCAGGAAAAATTGGTTTGTAGAAATATAAAAAGGTAAAGGATTAAAAAAATGGCAATGCTAAGATTTAAATCCACTAACAGCTTACTCAAACGTTATGCTCTTAACTGTTATAGTATACTAAACTTTATCACCCATTTCTCAAAAATGTGAATGCCATAAATGGAATGGCATGTATGGTTAATAAGAACTACATACAAATCCAATCCAATTTAAAACCTACATAATGTCCATCTCATTAGGAAAATGAAAAATGAAGTAATTTAAAATCATAGTTGTTATAAGTTATTATAACATATTTCAGTATGTTAATATTCAGGCACAAGACAAGAGAAGACTCAATTCAATAGTCATCTGCTTGCACCTTTACATAGAATCACCGTGAATGTGATTAGTAACTCAATTACCATGTGACATTGCAGTCAATGACCTGATTTTCTGATATAATACAGAAAAACATAAAATAATAACAAAAGTATGTTTCTCTTGATTTATACCATAGATGAATTCCTGGAAAATCCATTATATATAAAACATTTGTGTTTACATGTGAAACAGGATTAAGGTCTAGACTGAGATCATTATAAATGGATTTTTTACATATATAAATATCCACAGGGAAATCAAAGGTTATGTTGGATGTGGGACAGTTTTTTTGGCAAGGGAGGGAGGCAAAACCTTGACAGGCATTGGATTAGGTCTAGGGTACCAAGTCTACTTATTACATTTCAATATATCCTCCTATTAATATAACTGTACAAATACAGCCTAACATTTTCAACAATGCCCCTATGGACTGGTGGCACCGTCAGTGAGGTCCACTTATGTATCCTGTACCATAAGGTTTTTGCTCATTATTGTAACTTAGCACCTACCACTGTGCCTGGCACATAGTAGGAGTTTAATAAATAGTTCTTTAGTGAATGAACACAGGTATTCTTTTTACTCACACAGCATTTTTCATCTTCTCTATGATAATGACTCACAAATTCATATTTTCAGCCCTGGCCTCTCTTCTGAACTATACCGCCCCCCGCCCTACCCCACCCCCCAAAAAATCAGTTAGAAATGGAATTTCAGCCTTAGATTTATACTATAAAGAGGAGTTATTGACTGGTGTAAAGGTACCTGACCCTTTCAAACACAAACCTTGGTAAAAAATGAAGTTAAAACACATTCAAGAACATGAAGACCCATGTCACAAACTGTGGAGCTGGTTTGATTGTTGGTTTTTCAGGGTTTGTGTTTCCTGTACTACATCGTTAAGGAAAAGTTAGGCCAATTTGTCTTGCTGTTGTTACCTTTGTAAAACTTGAGGAGAGTTGCTATTCCTCTTTGATTTCAGTCTAAGGAGTCTGAGTTTTCAATCTTTGACCCTAAGAACTCAATTATTACTTTAATTCAGTTATCAGGAGGCCTGACAATAGGTTTGTTAGCTCTTCACCTGCCCTGTGACCTTGGTTCTTTTTGCTCTTCATACTTTGCTGTTCATCGTACCCTTTCAGGCTTCAGGATATCCTTCTTGTCATTTTTTGGACTGCCCTTTCTGGGACCTTCAATTCCTTCTCCCACTGACATCCAGTGATTTTTTAATCTTTAGGCTTGCCTTCTGTTTACTCTTTCCAATCCACTGCCAAATTGTTGAGTGTTGCCATAGAGTTAAAAACAAAAACAAACAAAAAAACCCACCAAAAGCCATAGTGACTTGTGCTACTTTAAATTCATACTTTTCACATCCTATGGAAAAGACAATGTATTTAGTTTCACTATCAAGGTGGAAGCCGTTTGGTCAGTCTTCCCTAATCTTTCCCCATATCTACTTATCATTACATACACTTGGACTATTTAAAAAATATTCTTTATATTTATCTATCAGCTCCTCCTTAATATGTCTTCTTTATCCTGTAAACATATTCATTAGGCTAAACATGTGAGATAGGATAACAAAGGAACCAGTGGTCCCAGGAAAGAAATTCAAGTCAAATATCTTTTACTTACCCTTCTTGCCTCTCAAAACTCACATTTATCGTCAGTGAGCAAGTTCAATGCTAATTTATTTTTTAATTCCTCCTATAGTCATTTATTTGTAATTGTTCTCTTCCTTTCATTTATGGTAACCTTTTGTGTGTACTGTCTACCATAGTACACCAGATATAGTAGCTGTCTATGAGTACAGCTTTTCTTTAATTTTTGATATCTTCAACAATGAAAAATAGGCATAGTACCTCTGTACAAAGGTACTCTGTACAAGGTACTCTGTACAAGGTACTATGCCTATTTTTCATTGTTGAAGATATCAAAAATTAAAGAAGAGCTATACATTTTTTAAAAATAAATTTATTTAAGTTAGTTTCAAGTATACAGTACATTGGTTTGACATCTATAATGTTCATAAAACAATCCCCCCAAATGCACCCTCCCTCCCCTGGTCCTCCAATTAACCATCATATTAATGCTAACTGCATTCTCTCTGTCATGCTCCCTGTGCCCAACTATCAACTACTAATTTCTACTTCTTTACCTTTTCCCCCCATTCTCCCAGCCTCCCAACCCCACTCCTCTCTGTCTGTCACCAAATTGTCCACCATGTTTGTGAATCTGTTTTGGATTAGTTTGTTCTGTTTATTCCTCAGATACTGCATATAAGTGAAATCGTATGATATTTTTCTTGCTCTCTATAACTTATTTCACTCAGAATGATAACCTCTAGGTCCATCCATGTCATTGCAGTGGTAGGATTTCATTTTTTTAATGACTGAGTAATATTCCATAGTATATGTGAACCATAATTTCTTTATCTAATTCTGTTGATGGGCATTTAGGTTGCTTCCATATCTTGGCTATTGTAAATGGTACTGTCCATGACTCTTCTTTTAATCGTTCAAATTTCCTTTAATAAAAAATGCGTTCATTATCGTATTCCTCATTTCTGTCTGGCTCATTTTTATGGTTTGTGTCCTTTTTATTCTCTCATAGTGCTCATCCATTCTCCCTGTAAGTTCTTAGAGCATCCTAATAACCATTATTTTGAACTGACTCTGGTAGGTTGTTTACTTCCATTTCATTTAGCTTATTTTCTGGAGTTTTCTCTTGTTACATTTGTGGTATGTTTCTTTGTTTTCTCAGTTTATTAGCCTCTCTGTGTGCTTTTCTATGTGTCAAGGATATTTGTTTCGTCTCTCAGCCTTGGTCAGATGGCCTAATGTGGAAGGTGTCCTGTGTGGCCGAGTGGCGCACTCTCCCTGATCCCTTGCTCCCTTGCGCTGGGAGCTCTGGACAAGACCTTTGTGTGGGTTGTGTGTGATCTTCTGTTGTCACCAATCCTTTATTGTTGTTAGTAGATCAGTGGGTGGGATTAATGCTCAGGCTAATTGTGGGAATTGGCTGCACCCTCAGGGTAAGAATTGTTGTTTGGGGGCTGACCCCACTGAGTGGGATTTGCCCTAGCAGGACTGTGTACTTGTTGCAACCACCCTTTGTGTGTATCACTACTGGAACTAGTCAGGAGTTGCTCCATTGTGGTCTGGTGCCAGCCTCCAGATGCATTGGTTTTGTGGTCGCTTGGGAGGGGCTCCCCCATAGGCCAAGGGCAGCCGCTGCTGTTGATTGCTCAGGGCTACCCGGTGAGAACTACAAAGCGATCTGCTGGTTATTGCCTATGCTGGATCTATAGATAAGTAGAAGAGACAACGCTGTAGGCAGCTCTTGGTTATTCCCCGTCCCTGACCTATAGCAGTTTAGCAGAGGGACCAGTGCTCCTCAAGGCCTGATACTTCCTATCAGTTGCTTGTGAGTCTCTGAAACTGGATGAGCCTCTGAGTGATATGCGTGTCGAGTTGCACAGGGACCCTGGGAGTCTCCTGGGTCTAGTGAGTAAATTTCTCCCTGCCACTGCAATGCCAGTTTACGTGTCCACGCTGTCTCTATGGCTCACTGTACAAGTTTCCACTTGTAGCAGTCAACTACTGCCCACCCTGGGGCTAAATGCGCTACCCCAGAGCAGGGGCAGCTGCCTTTCAATGTGCAGTGGGTACTTTGTGTACTGGATAGGGCAGGAGCTCAGGGAGTTAAGGGCCATCAGGCCAATACAGATCCCTGAAATTTCCTTAAGAGATATTGCATCTCATATTAGGCAGCAGTGGTCTGTCCACAACTGTTTTCTTCGAAATGTGCTCACTGCGCTATCCAGGGTCTATTGCCTGTGCTAACTACTCCACCCCAGAGTGAAGCAGGGTACATCAGGCTGCTTCTCAATGGGCTGCAGGCACTTTGCAGCTTGGGAGAAGTGGGATCTCAAGGCGACAAGGTCCGTTCGGCCAAAACATCTTCAGTTTTGCTGCAACTTCTACGCCTGGGCATTCCAGCTGTAGACCCAGATCACAGTGAGACCAGCTGCCATCAGGGGTGTTCTCACAGACTCCTGTGCTCCCCGGACACAATGTTGCAACTCTTACAGGCAGCAAATGTCCACCTGCCATTGATTTCCCTGCAGTGCCCATCTTGTGCCCGCCAAAGTTTTTTGCCTGTGTGGATTAGGTGATCAGGGGAGGGGAAAGGCAGGGTTGTGTCAGTTCACTGTCAATGGGCCACCTGGGGCAATCTGTAGGTAGGGTATGGCAGAGTCTCAGAGAGAAAATGGCAATCAGATCAATATAGCCTCAGTCTTGCTGCAAATTTGGTAACTGTTGTGAGTTCCCACAGAGGACCCAGATCACAGCAAGACTAGCTGCTGTCTGGGACTGGCCCACAGGTTCCCGATATCTGCCCAAGTTTGTGTAGGCAGCAGCAATCTGCCCCATTTCAGACCCTATCTCTGAAATGGGGCTCACAGCACTGGCCCTGTTGCTGGGATTAGTAAAGCAGCTCACAACAATGGCCACCCCACTGCGAATACTTGACTCTGAATCCCTCCTTTCAGGGCTTTGCAGCCATCCAGGAACAATTGCCCCCTGCAGTCTGAGGGTTAGGCAGGATGGGCTGATCCTCTCAGACCAGTGCTTCCTAATGGCTCTGTGGGAGGGGTCTGCACAATCAAGCTGGCTGGTCTGTAGGTTACCCTGTAGCGGGCCGGATTGAGGCACAATGGTGGCTGCCTTTCCAGCCTTCCTCTGACTCCAGGTAATGGAGACTTTTTCAGAATGAATCTCATACGAGCCTCTGACCCATCACCGATGTTCCAGGTGATTGTCCGCAGGTCAGAAAGCCTTTAAGCGGGTCCTTCAAAGGGATGTCTGGGGGCTCAATCGCCTTCTGTCTCATCCAGACGGCCAGCATCCCCTCTAGTTTCTACAGTCAGAGTTATTGGAATCTCCTCTTCTCTGGGCTGGGACCATGTGCTGGAGAGCCCCCAAATGAGACCAGGACCCCCCTCTCCTTCAGGAGAGCCTCTGCAGCTTCGCTTTTCCTCCGGGTGATCCTCCACCACTTGAGGGTGCAGGTCCAGCACACTTCGCAACTTTGCCCCTCCTACTGGCTTCGATGTGGCTTCTTTATATTATCAGATGTAGGTGTTATGATCAGCTGGACTTCAGGTGATTCTCCATGTTGATTATTTTATAATTTGGTTATAATTTCAGTGAGGTCCTGGGAGGAGATGAACCCTGATTCAACCTAGTCCACCATCTTTTCTCTCTCCTGATTATTACATTTTTTATGTTCCCCGTTAGATACTAACTTATTTCGTAGCAGTGGGCATACTTTCATCTGTTTGTATAGCATTAGCACAGTGCCTTGGATGGAGTAGGAAGCAAAATAACTCTTTACTGATCTCATACAGCACAATACACCTTGGAAACAATACTTGAAAAGAGATTAAATTATCGGTTTCAGAAATTACTGCACATTAGCAATAGGATTAAAACCAGAGAAGAGCTAGTGAAGAGAAAGGGCCAGGGAAAAAAGAACAGACATTTTTCAAAGTGACACATTCTTATTTAGTGTAAATTGATAAAAAGAAAAATGAAAAAATAAAGAGAGAAACGCAAGGATGAAAGGAGTAAGAGTAGAGGATGGGGGCAAGACATTACAAGTTTCATGGTCCCCATAAAGTCCTTAGGAATGATTTTAAATTTAGTATTCTAAAGTTGTTCTGTTTTTGAAAACCATAGCTCAGTGCACCAAGATTCTATTCATTCATAGTGCCTGAGTTATATTTACTTCTTGTAGATATGGTAGAGGAAACCAAGTGATAGTCTTCTTGATTGCTACAAAACCTTTGATATGTTGGTTGATTTTGACATTAACGTTAGCTAGTGGGGAAAAAAGAGCTATGAGATTTTTAGACAGTTATACCAATGAGAGTCTGTTCTGCTTTCTCCATTTACACTCAGTAAATTGTATGTAGCTATCTGCAGGCTTGTCACAATTCTTGCCAAATCATTTGTTACTTTATGTTATTGTTGGAAAAGTTCAGATTCACAATTTCAGTTTTCTCTTTCTTGTTTCAGGTCAAGACTAGTCTTTCTGACAGAATATTATTACTTTAGAAGACTGCATTTCATAGTAGAAAAAATTAATGAGGCAGATACATTATGATTCCAGGCAGTAGATAAAACAGTAAAAGCAGCAGAAACGATGTTAGGTTTTCAAGCAGTTATTTTAGCTAAGATTAAAGGTTCATCTAGATTCCAAAGAAATAAGTCTAGTAGTCAGCAAATGATATAATATACATTTATGGGCTGTTATGTATTGCAGAAAGCTTCCAGTAGGTATTGTTTATTGATGCATATTTTCATTGCTAAATCAAAATATTTATAACAATAGATAATGAGTAGATTGTCCTTTATAAACTGTAGAGTAATAAAAATGAAAAATAAAGGGATCATTAGCTGAGTCCAGCAGTATGGTAACTGCCTCTTAATGGGTTCTTCCCTCATCTACTTTCTCATTGCAGACATTGCGAACCATAATAGAAGCCTATAGGGATGTTAGATAAATTTGTCCAGAAACAGTAATAAAATTATAGTACTCTAATGATTGGGATGAATTTTCCACTTCTGTTTTATGGGATTGACCAGACAAAGAGAATAAATTACATTTAGTGCGATCTCTTAGGGAGAAATGTCTCTCTTTTTTTTAGGAAAAGAGAAGTGGACCATCTTTTATAATTCAGTTAGTTAATGTACTTGTTCATATACCTCAAAGTGATATCATAAATTATAAAAATGTGATGGTATGCTTTCGCCACTCTTGGAAAGAATTCATAGAAAATCCTTCATTAAAATAGCATTAAGAGTTCGGCTTGTACTGGAAAATTTAAAGACTCTTATATACTTATTTTTCACTTGTTAATGTCAAAGAAGGTGGTTTGTAAGGGAGAGAGACAGAAAATGAGATGTTACTTTTTCTTTTTGGTTTCCAAAAAGAATATATTTCTCTGGGAGGAGGTGACTAAATTAAGCAAGCCTGATTTCAACATAAGATTTCAGAAATACTAGTTTTAAAAAAAAAAGTCTTTGCCGAAATTCTTGTAATGAAATCATTGTAATGAAATCTGGAGCCAGTGATGTGTATGTAAATGTTTCGAGTCATTCTCTCCAAACATATTTCTGACTAGAAGGAATTTCGTTTTATATTTTATCCCACTAAGGAGAAATAAAGTTGTCCTCTCAATACAATTTTGTGTGACAGGGTGCTTCCAGATAACAGTCCTAATTGAAAGCTCTACGAACCATTTCCAGAGTAGCACAGAAAAGAGTGATTGTTCCATCCAATCAGGTCCTCAGCTCTGGGCGTTCTTAGCTCTTCGCTCTGATAATGCAGCAGCCATTCTGCAGCCAATGGGAGTGTTGGCTGCTGTGCACCTCTGCAACTCTGGGGACAAAGTCAGGTCTTTTGTCTTTGGAGATATACCTATGCTGTAAAATTTACTGAATATATGTACTGACAACTAAACACATGCCCTAGAAGGTTCTTTAGAAGAAAAGAATCATCCAATGTAACTACATAGAATTTTCAAAACACCTGAGACCATGTAAAATTTGAACCTTGGGACTTCACTGAAGCAAATAATTTAGCGTGATCCATACTAAGGGCTAAGTGTTTTTGTTTTTGTTTTTTTAATTCTCTACATCTTAATGGCATCCTGAATAATAAATGGATTCTTTGGTGCCTTCAGTTGTCTAGAATAATGGTTCTGATCAAAACTTGGAGGCAAAATAAACAGGTTAAAAAATTATGTGTATATATATTATACATATTTTAAAAATCATCAAGTTACTCTTAGAAAACATAGTTGCTTCTAAAGAACTATATTTTTTTCAGTTAGGCTGTGGAGATCCAAGAGTTTGGAAAATTCAAAAGGGGTAATTGATGACAGAAAAATACAAAGGAGGATTTGGGAAGATGTATGCTGTAGCAGGAGCAGCACTGGAGTAGTGTTCCTTTCCTGCATATACCTCTGGCTTGCTGTGTGGCCTTGGACAAGTCACTTTACACTTGGGTGCCTCATCTTATGGGATGTATAGTCTGGATTAAATGATCGCAGTGGTCCATTCTTTTTGTAACAATCTAAGACTTTATATGAATGAATATGCCTGCTTCTAGATTCTTTATTCTTTTGAGCCTTTTATAAAAACCTCGGGAAACCTAAAGCTACCATATTTTAAATTTCTATTTGGTGAAGACAGTGCACCATGGAAGAGCTGCGAGCTTGGCTTTAATTTAAACCATGTTCACAAGGATGCAGGTGAATAGTGGCATAAGGGGGGTAGGAAAGTTACCATAGAATAAAGAAGAATAAATTGTCTTGAAAGTTCTAGTGTAGCTGGATATAAAAACTATGAGAAGACTAGAGCTTTGACTTATAACCAATTAAGATTTATTTTTCTACTAAATAGTTGCCAAATATGTGTGGAAAGATTAACTTTGCATAGTTTTATTATTTGCTACAAAAATGGTTATAAATAACAAAAGATCTATAAATCTGTGCTATTTCCTTTGATACATTTTTTTTAACGAAGTTGAGTTTTAGATTCTTTAACTAGGAATGCTAAAATGCAAAATGTAGTTCAGTGACCAGACTTTCAATAAGGCATTTAAAATATCTTTACTTTTTATGTTGTAGTCCACAAGCTAATGAGGGTTTTGGTAGGGTGTTGAGCAGCTGTGATAGCAGCATGTCTCTTTATTTATTGATGAAAATCCCAGGGGTGGATTGTGTCTGGAATAGAGAAATAGCTCAAATCATGTCTGTGCTGGTTGGGAGAAAATGTGCAAGGGGGAATAAAAAGCTAATAAGAGAGAATTAAGATATTGCTTATCATTGGTATCATCTTTAGAAAGAAGTCATCAAGGATGAAATATGACATTTGGAGATTAGTGAACAAATAATAATTGGATAATTATTTTAGTCTCTTTAACATAGACATCAAAAACATTACGTTTTAAGTGTATTAAAAGATGACTCTAATTCATCAACTTTTTGAGCTGGAAGCTCTCCTACAGACCTCTCTGATTCCAACTTATTCATTTTTGTATGAGATAACTGAGTCCCAAAGAAACTACCTGATTAAGTGTTCGTCATCAATTGATGGGTTAATGGGCAGGTAAGAATGAGTCCTCAGACAGAACTTCAGGTTCTTAGTCAGGTGTTCACAATGCTTTCAGCAAAGCTTTCCTAGATGACAAAATAGGGTGAAAAGTTATTTATACTGTTACACTTCTCAGAAAACAAATATTGGCTATTTGACCTCAAGTATTTTTTCTCTTTTAAATTTTATTAAGTGCAGTAAAATTTTTTGAAAGCCTAGTAAGAAAACTGTACATTTTATTACAACACTTAATAAAGTATCTTAAAGTAGAGAAGTAGGATAATAAAGAACAATATTAAACAAATCTTTATTAGTTGAGGGAATAAAGATACACCTTCTATATATATGAAATGTTTATGTACATATAACTATATGTATTCCACTATCTCACTTCCATACTGATTGTACCAATATTAAATGTATCTGAGTTCCTTGATTATGGTTCATTGTAGGAAGAAACCATGGAAAATTATTTGATCTAGAGAATCACAAAATGTGACTAGCATATTAGATGATAATCCAGACTTAAATTTGACAGGATATAAATATGGATTCTTTGTCATACCACTTTTGATGGTGTTAGAGGACTTCTCTGGATCCCTAATAAGTAACAGTGTTTTAGTATCACAGAACAAAGGCATCTTAAGGCAATTTATTGGCTGCAGAAATTAGAACATGTGAGTGACTTCAGGAAGTGATTCTGCCAATAACACAGATATAGTAAGAATTGACATCTAAGGAATTGACTCCAGATGGCATCTCTAATTTTATATTCTGCCTGTACTTTTCTTTCTTTAGAATCAGAATAGAAACTGTGTTAATATCATATTTTGAATCATTAATAGTATTAGTTGTCCTAATAGTAAGGGAAAGTTAGATCATTGTACTATTCCATTATCAGGTAATATTTCTTTTCTTTTCTTTTCTTTTCTCTAAAATAGTCACCCAGGCACTGTTATTACTAGTTTTTTAGTCTGTACAAGATAAGAAGCAATTATGGAAATGCCTGGCTGAGAAGGGAGAGAGGAGTAAGAATCAAAAGTAATGCCAGTAGAAAAAGCTTTTTGTAAGATTACCAGTTTTCCATGATATATTAACTTGTAAATATTTTAAGTCTATTTCTCCTTACTATCTAAACAGAGTACTACTATTTATAGGAAATTTAAAAAGTGATATTCAAAATATGCAGAATAAAAGACCATTAGCCTATAAAATGAAAATGGCCATTGAAGTTTAGTACAAAATGCAAAATCAGTATTGAAACTCTGCAGTTTTTTTATATTATGAGAAAAGATCATGCATAATGCAACAAGAAAACAGGGAGCAGCCGGATCACACACAATCATTTAAACTTTATTCTATGGACATGAAGAATTGATCTTTGAAGTGATATCTGATGAGTTTTGGCTGGGCCCAAGTAGCTTCTCTAGGGGAATGTGTTTGGGTCTCGTCTTGCATCCTCTGCATATTTATAGGATACAAAGTAAGAAAGATTTTAATTATGCATGGACTGAACTTTAGTCCAGGATAAATTTGAGGTTTACTGTTCAGGTGAAAAAAGACTTTTACAGATTATTCAATTGCTCTTGCAATGGGCACAGAAAATGGCTCTGTGTAAACCCTTCCATCTGCAGAACCAGTATTAACTTGATGAAACTATTTTTTCCCCAAAGATGGCCTTAAATTAATCACAGAGTAAAGTTTTATAGCTTTCGCTTGTCAATTAAAGTTGTTTTTAGTAAGTGTAGAAACATTTCAAGTTAGTGGTTGTCCTTTAATGAACAGAGAGAGGAAAATAGCAGATCACTCAAACAAATCTCTCTATATCAGGCTCGTCCATCGGTGTTTCTTTAGATAGCCATCATTAAATGAACTGCTAATTCATCTTGTATATTTATAAAAATGTCTTAGAAAAGCTCACTGCTGTGGAAATCACAGTTAAATTTTCCAAATTGAGTAAAGTAAAACCCAGAGAGTTTAAATAACTTATCCACTATCACAGAGCAGAGATGAGATTCAAATTCAAGTCTTCTGACTTCCAAATATTCTCTTTCAAAGAGAAATGTGACATCCTTAGAATGCTAGTCCATATATGAATTGTGGCACTTAATGTTATTTTAAAGTTGGAGAATAGAAGAGTAAAGAAGTTGAAATAAGTTTTTGAACTTTGAATAAAATTTAAGGGAAATGTATAGACCCCTTTTGGTATAAGAACAGCTAGAAATTCAAGATTCGTATTTTTTAGTTACTATATAGTATTTAGCCTCTAGAGTAAGCTCACAATATGGTGAAGTAATGCTTCAAGCATCAAGATAATGCCTATAAAAGATAGATGGCTACCTACTCTTCCATTAGCTGCTAGAAAACTAGTGAGCTATTGCACCTCTTAAGCTAAGCTGTTAATGTCGGCATGGACAAGTGTGAAAATGGGTAGCCTTGGGAACACAAAATTCAGGTGGAGATTAGTCCCAAATTAGTGTACATTAGGATGAATTTTTGTAATATCTATTCTACCACTATGTAATTGGAGCCAGACTATCCGGTTCCAAGTCCAGTTCCCTCCATATGCTGATCATATGACCTCCATAGCCAGTTAAATTAATAAGCATGACATTTAACTCATGAAGTTGTTATTAAGACAAAAGAAGTTAGAGTCCATAACAGATAGATAGTAATCACTGCATAAATATAAGCTGCTACTAACATTAGTAGTAGTGGTGGTTTTATCAACAAGTTAGGATCTACATTTATTTTCTTGAAGCAGTTGGTTACAACCACTTTGAAATTACCTAACTTTTTTTCCAAATTAAAGAAAATATATACTTGAGTTACATTTGTGGTCACAATGATAATGGATACAAAATAATAAGAGAATATTATACCAGTAATTGACTTCATTATTGCCTAATTTATAAATGATAAGTTTCTAATTGAAAAGAAAATTAAATATTAGTGGCACCATAAATTAGAAGCTTTATTCATGGCAATAGCAGCAGACGTACAGACGTAAAAATTTTTAGATGTTGCCAGTCAGGGCAGGAGAGGGAAAGGTCTATCCAAGGCTATATGTAATATTGATCAGTAATATGCCATAGTTTATGGCATTTTATGTTTTTTTTTTTCCACTAAAAATTATGAAACAAAAAACAGGAAGTAATGGTAAATGGCTGAGCAGTTGTACATACAGCTACTTTGTTCAGTAAGTGAAAGAAGAAGAAATCATAAGATTTTAGTGAGGCAATATTAGAGCGGGCACAACTTCTAAATATTTATAAAAACTAAATTTAATATATTTAAAGAAACTAAGATTTTGAAGCCTTTCATTTTCATAGTTTTGGTTTTGAAATACTTTGTATATTCAGTATTATACAACCACTAATTCTGTTAATGAAGATATGAAGGAACTTCAACAAATGAATGATTTTTTATAAGAGCAAATGAGACAAACATGTTAATTTATTAAATTAAGTACAGCTAAATAAGAAAAAGAAAGTAATATTACTATACAAGAATGCTGACCCTGTAGCAAAAGGAAAATACTACTTTTATGTAATAGTTTTCTTGTCAGACTTAGTTTAAGTCCCTTTTAAAGAATTTCAAAAGTAATATTCCAAACAATAGTTTAAAACGTCCCTTTTAAAATATTTATTTTTAGTACACAATAAGTATATAATCTTCCAAATGTTTTTATGCCTGTATCCACATACATGCATTGTTTTATAAATAATATTATATTATGGAAACTATTTTGTAGCCATCTATGTCATTACTAATAGCTCAAGAATATATTCTCATGTCATTACTGTGTGTACTATTATCATTCTTAATTGCTGTGTAGTATTTTTTGAATGTATGTTCACTAATTTATTTAATCAAATTAGTTTCAATATGTATCTGAAAGATAATTATTGTAATCATAGCAAAGTTATATTACAGTCTATAGTCAGTGTTTTAAAAAAAAACATTTTATGCTTCAAAGACAATGATACTATAATAATCAACTTTGAAAAAGCTCTTCTCTATAGTAGATTTCTTATTATATTGAATAATCTAGTCTGGTATGTAAGTGAATTAAGTATTGAAATTAAGAATAAAATATTTATAACTTTTTCTGGGATATAGAGACAATTTCTGCAGCTGCAAATTGAGCCACTAATAGGATGTATGACATTTTTAGATCTTAGTAACCAAGTTCCATTTTAGGTAAAATCCTATTTTAAAATGTTTTTCAAACGTTATGGAAGCATGGTCTCTCTTTCTAAACATCTTGATTTTATAGTGTGTGAAGAATCAATTCTTTATACTTTAGAAAAATTATTTTGGCCAATGTTTGCATTTTTAGAAGGCTCCGTATTTGAAAAGTAAACCAATTTGTTTAACTATCCATATCATGGAATACTATGCAAAAATAAAAAAGAACAAACTATTTATACATGTAACTTAAATAGTTCTCAAGGGAACTAAAAAAAGAGGTCCATCAAAAGGTTATAGACGATATTACTTCATTTAATAACATTCTTGAAATAACAGAATCATAGAGGTAAAGAAGTGATTAGTGGTTTTCCAGAGGTTAGGGATGAAGTGGCAGGGATAAGGGTACATGTAGCAATAAAAAGAAGTAGCAAGAAGGTGCCTAATGATTATAGAGTAGTCTGTACCTTGAAGTGGCGGTAGTTACATCTATGTACACATGTGATAAAATTGCAGAGAACTGTACACACACACACACACACACACACACACACACACACACACACACACGAGTGACTGCATGTAAAACTGGTAAAATTAGAATAAGCCTCTGGATTGTACCAATCTCAGTTCCCTCATTTTGATATTGTACTACTGTTATGCAGAATATTGTCATTGGAATAATTAATCAAATTAGTTGATTTGTGAAGGGTACACAGGACCCCATGGTATATTTTTGCAAGTTCCTGTGAATTTATATTTCAATGAAAAAATTAAAATAAATAAATGAAGTGTTTTAAAACTTAAAAGATTGTTAAGTGAGCTTAATGTTAGGGCTTGGAGTAGTTTGAAAGAAGAGAGATTAAATTCATAGAAAATAGTTGTTTGTTGTTGTTGTTTTATTTTGTTTTAAGGCATTATGCTGCTATCAATAGTGCCCTAGTCAATACTGGGAACTGCTTAACTGTTGATCCAAATTCAAAATATTTTTTATGATAATTGCCTATACACTTGAGATTTAAAATAGCCATATATATTTTAGACAAAATTGTCTTTGAAATTAAAATATCTCCATGAAGAAAGTTTATATGTATCCTTGAGAAAAGTACATAAAATGTTTAAAGTGTTATCCTTTTTTTCATTTATGTATTACAATTGCATCTCTGCTTTAAGAAAAAAAAAGGGTATATAGTAAAATGTTTTAGTAGTTTAAATACATTCTTACTCTCTTTTAAAGATAAATAGTATTTAATTGCAAAACCTCTTATAATAATCCGAAATAATAACTTAAAATAGTTTGGACTCTATAGTCTTATGAGTTGGACAGAATGAGGATTTATTGTTGCCATTTTAAAAATTAGTACCCTGAAGTTAAAAAATATATATGTTAATGACATTGGTTTAGAACTCACTCTGATTTTAATAGCAACCTTTTCTACTAATCTATTATTCTTTCATTCAAGATATTTATACTTTGTTTCACTTTGGTTCATGAAATTTAGAAAGGTCAGTTAGAATATATAATCTGGGCATCTTCCATGCACAGACTATATGAAGGAGCTCAGGAAGAGACTCAACCAAATTCTTGTCCAAAATCTACTGACAAACTAATTCTGTAACTCAGTAATTTCATTCCCCTTCAAGTTCGGTTCCCTCAAATATTTATAAAAGGAACACTACAGTTTGCTTCAAGCTTCTGTGCTGTTCCAATACTTTGTCAAATCTATATTCCTTTCCTACTGTGTTGAGTTATAATCTCTTATATTTTGGGATGATTTATTTATTCTAGGAGGCTTCACAATTGATCATTTACCAGAAAACTGTAGTGATTTTTTGAGCTAATCTTTATACATAATATGAAGTTATGCTAGCTAAAAACACTTCCACTTTAATTTTTCTTTACCACTATATTTTAGGAGAAAGGTATTTTACATGTTTGGTTGTCAACAATGATATCCAAAGTGTTATCAATTTTTTATTAATCTTGGAATCTTTTCTTCACTAACCTTTAAGATAAGAAATGAGCTCTTTGTAGAGAAGGTGGCAAATTTATTTTTAGTGCTAATTAGAATATATCTACATTTTGACCTTGGTGTGTCAAGACTTTAGCCCTTTTCTTTTTATCCAACTTGAGTTTGTGGGCATATGGTCAAAACTTCCAGATGACAGCTATTTCTCAGAATATGTAATGTTTATGGTCCCTGGGTTTTAGGTGTTATGCTTATCACCTTGGTTGTCTAATTTTAAAACCCAGACTCAGTCAATGAGTTTATGATTTTATTACTTATGATTTTATGTTGTAAGGTATGTAGATCTTACCTCTAGAAATATCTTTCCTTTTCATTCATTATTTTGCAGATTTCCTTTAAGGTCAAGGGCCACATCTGATTTTTCTTTATACATGGAACATTCATCAAAAAACATGTGGGTTTAGTAAACAAACAGCTGCAGAAAAATATATTTTAGATACATTTTTGAAATAATCTGTATTCTAAAAATTTGAGTTGAACCATTTTGTAATTTTCCAATTATTATGTTTCTTAATCCACAATTGAAAAGTGCAGATTAAGAGATACTATATTATCTCAATAAAATACATAAATATTATATACCTATGAATTCTGGTGGCTAAAGGAAAGTTTAGAAGAAGGTACTGTATGTCTTTTGAGCCTTTAAGCAAAGTATGCATGATTGACTTCAAAGGAAATTATTGAGTGTCTTACTGTCAAGATTATAAGGAGTGTAGCCAAATCAATCAATAATCTTTTAGTTTTTAAACTGAGACATTTGGAGATGAAAAGGTTATAGGAGAATGTACTCATCTGCCAGGGCTGAGTAATACACAAATTGTTCCTGTCCTTCTTGGGACTGAACCAGCACAAACAGAGGACCGTGGAGACATAACTTCTAAAAGAACACAACAAATTTATCTTTGAAATCCTGAACATAACATTTCTTCCAAATACTTTTTAAGAGGATATGTCCTCTAGAATTAGATCTCAATTTATAAGCATCAAAAGAGCCCTTCTTAAAATGTTGGGGCTTATATTAATTTGCTAATTTGGTAAAGGGGTAACAAAGTAAAGATTTCCTTGTTAGTTGTATGGTAATATTTACAGAATGGGATAGTATTAGTATTAGAAATTTCTTTATGAGAGTTATGACCACATGAGTCAATTTTTTTTGTCATGTTTATTCAGGTACTCCAGTCAAAAAGGAAAAAGTTAAGGTTTTACAACAGATGATTTCCATATATTTTACTTAGATTATAGATGTTTTCATCGGTTGTACTGGCCTTCCACGGGTTTACAAATCAACATTTAACTGCTATAAATATTTATGTCTCTATAAGTTTTTATAACATTTGAAATTATATAAAAAGTATTGAAGTGATTGGAAGATAGGAGAGGGTAATTAATAGGAAAAAAAGATTTATAGATAACGAGGCTTGTAAAAATTCTTCTGGAGAGGAGCATAGTTTGATTAAAACTATTCTAAGCCAAAGTAATTTCGAGTTTAAGAGAAATCATTTTGGTCACATGATGGTATACATTCATATTAGCCAGCATAATGAAAGCTAATTGTTATAAGAAAAAACTCAAAGTTTCAATTGCTTTAATATAATAAATATTTATTTCTGGCTCACAACATAATAAACCATAATTTAATGTCAAAGGTGGAAGCTTTACCCCATGTAATAATGAAAGGACCCAGGTGCCTTCCATGTTGTGGCTCCACTATCCCTTAAGGATTGAGAATCCTCCACTGTATTCAGATCTTCTACATCCAGATGTTAGACAACTCAAGAAAGAGAGTACAGATAAGATATACCTATTTGTATGCTTTTTGGGCTGGAGATGTCACACATTCCTACACGTGCATTATTGGTGAGAACTAGTGATATGGACTCACTTACATAGACATAGATAAGGAAATGTCATCTCGCACTGTTTCCAGGAAGAAGAGAGCATAGCATCGCCTCTGTTCAACATTCAAGAAATGCAACAGAAATACAGTAATAGCAATTCAAACCTATAGGCAGAACCCAGGAGATACAGCTTCAGAGTCCATGCTCTTCAATTGCATTGTACACTTCCTCTTCTTATGGAGAATAAATAAGTTATATGCCATAAACAGATGAGAATAAGGTATCAGATGCTTTTAATTCAGATCTAACTGGTTTTGGAGTTCTATTTCTAAGAGATTTCTAGGTAATGCGAATTCACAGATGGAGCAGCTGATCCCTCCTACTCTTGGGCAGCTTTTCCTTTGATTTGACATGAAGCCTTTCACACATGTTCTTTCTTGTCCAAGGTCACACTCCGCAGACAGGCCTGAGATAATTATGAGGTTGTGATGAAGAGGAGAGGCACCCTACACAGGGCTAAAGAGCAAGGCTTCTGGAATAACCCTGTCTTCATACAAGTCCTGTCTCTACCACTTACTAGCTGTGAGACCTAGGCTGCATGCCTTAGTTCCATCCCATTGTTTGTAAAATATAGGTAGTATGTATATATATATATAATAGAGTTATTAGGAGAATTAAATGAGTTTTTACTTATAAAAAGACAAGTGTCAGACATATTCTAAGTGCTATACAAGTATTTGTTTAATTAAAAGAGACACAGAGACAGAGGCACTGAGCCCTTTAAAAAATTCAAATAGAGAGAGAGGTTTTTTAAGACCTTGATTTTGAAATGTTTTCTGATTGAAATGAAAATCGCCATGCTGAAAGTGGAGTTTGTCTTTCTTAAATTTCTTCTTAGTGATGTTATGTGCCAAAGATCAATTTTATTGGAATAATATATATATATATATATTAAGGTTAGGGGTAAATCAAACATATATATAGGTCTTGTAGCTAATACATATATATATTATAATATATATATGTATTAGCTACAAGACCTATATATATGTTTGATTTACCCCTAACCTTAATATATATATATATATATTAAGGTTAGGGGTAAATCAAACATATATATAGGTCTTGTAGCTAATACATATATATATTATAATATATATATGTATTAGCTACAAGACCTATATATATGTTTGATTTACCCCTAACCTTATTCTCTCTTTTTTTTTAATTTTTCATACGGTAAATAGAACTTTCCCTGAAAATATTGCATTAGATGACATTTTTTAAGCAAGTAAATATCAATATGAAGTACCTTTCTCAATGATTGAAAGAGAATAGATACTCAAAAATATATAGATCCTTGGTCCTTATTCCTGGCCTGAAAGTAGTTGTTTGTATTATGTAGAGTCATTAAAATTATTACTGAGAAATGAATAATCTAAATATATTATTTGATTTCCATTTTTGGAAACCACCTTTAATTTGAAAAGTGACAGAGTAAAGGTTGGGATAACGGTTTTTAACATTTGTTGGATAATAAAATAAGAGCTTGTGTGTATATTTAGAAGATTACACCCAAAGAAGTTCCTGACCAATTTTAAAGATTTATTTTTATGACCCAGTTATAAAATGTTGTACATAGAAACATATTCAGCATAAATGCTGACACCAACATAATTACAACAGTGCAAATGTACTTGCTATAATTCTAAGCTAAGGAGTTAGAATCTGTTGTTTAAATAGCACTTCCTTAAAGCATGGCTAGTACCTGTATGCAGCTCCAACAGAACACTTCTGATGGAAACCGTGGTTTGGAAATTCTGTAAACGCAAACCCATCTTTAGTCTAGATTTATCCAATCAATTCCTTTAAAACAAAGTATGTAAGTATCATCAAATAGGGTCAAAATTACCCCAGGTTGAAAAACACTTCCTAAAAATATTGGAACAACAACAAAATTCCACATTTTTTTATATATTATTTTTTTTCAAAATGCAAGAAAAAATTTTCAATCTTTTTTTTTGTCAAAGTTTTTTTCTATAAATAAAAATATCATCTTTCTGAAATAGAAGTTGTTTTTTTGAAAAAACAACATCTCTAAAAGCATCTAACGTTAACAAACAGCTGTCTCTTTGGCAGTAGTAGAGTCAGGTTCTGATTTTTATTATAGTTGTCAGTAACAAATTGACAGCTGCTAAATATGAACACTGTAATATAATAAACCTTTGAATTAACTTTCAAGCCTTAGTTGCCAATTTTTATTCTATTGTGTCATTTAAAAAGCAGATGTTTCTGACAAGTTTTCAGTGTTGTCCTAACAGAAAAAAAATAGATGATAGCTGTATTCCATATCTTTTCCTCCCTGCTCACATCTAAAATCATATTTCACAAAATTCTTAGCTTATAAATATCTTTTAAAATTGGTTGAAACATTAAGTCACAGGACATTGCTGGTCATGTGACTTCATAATGCCTGTACTTAATTGTAGATTTAGATTCAGTGCCATTTTCTCTATGGTATTTATACATTATTAGAACCATATTTTAATGACCCTTGCCATAACAGACTTACAGTGAGATCATTTAGATGTTTTAGCATCTAATGCTCTCACATGGGCTTTGATTAATATATATATTTTTATTGGATTTTACTCCACAATGAATAATGTGATAAAAATAGTCTGGGATCTACTCCCAAAGTTTTCTCTTTCCCAATAACTATGAAATGTAGAATATTGCGGTTCTTATTTGGAAGAACTTTCTTCATATGGACACTGGTTCTATATAATAAAAGTGTAGATCTTTATGATGTATCTCCATAATAATATTCATAGTTGTGAATTTCCACAATGAATGGAACATGGTGACATTCAGCTAGAAGAAAGAATGAGCAGACTTTGAAAGGATGAGAGCCATTCAAAGGAACAAGACACAAGTCCAAGGGCAGGGTACACCATATATGGGCAAATTCATCTGGACAGATTGGGAGTTATGGTTTCAGTGACTAGATAGTGAAATTTAAGAGAGAGAATTTCAACACACAGAGAGCAGTGGATTATGTGAGAATATGGCAAATTTAAGGAGAAATATGAGAAGGGAATGAAACCAGAGCATGAGAAGTGACATAATACAGGAGACGGTCATCTTTACTGACACCCACAGACATTAATCTAGAATTTTAAATGTCATTCTTTTCCAATAAGTGGTATCTTTTTTGATCTCGAAGATCAAAGGAAAAGTCTTATAAACAAAACTTAGCTCATAGAAATAGGAAAGATTAGGGGAAAGGAAGAGGACCTAACATTTATTAAGAGTCTCCGATGTTCTAGGTCCTGTGTCAAACCCTGAAGGAGAATACTTTATTCAAATAAATTATTTGGATCATGAAATACTAAATATTCCTTAAAGAAAGTTTGGAAAATACATAAATATAAAAGAAAGTCCCTATCGAGTTTATACACAAATACAAATATTATAAATAATGCTGTTTTGAACATCTATGAGCAGAAAACATTTTTCTATTTAAGATAATTACTGTAAGACAGAGTCTTCCATATGATTAAAATTACTGGATCAACCCTCAGTATTTACAAGACTTCAAAAAGGGGGTTATAGGCATGCAGGGACTCCATTTAGATGTGGGAGTTCTGCTTCAAGGGCCCTCACCCAATTGGCTATTATCATTAAATATAAAAATTGAACTTTGATGAAAATTGCTTGAAAATGAAAATGATGAAAGATATTACCACAAATAATAATGGGATACAGTGCTTAATTTTAGAATCATGCTGTGAAAAGCAGAATGATCACTTGTCGGCAGTGTAAG
>NW_006434709.1:16937474-16972092 GCF_000325575.1 Pteropus alecto
GACTAGGCAGTGGATCTGCTTGTATGTTTGCATCTGGCCTAAGCACCCCTAAGCACCCACTGTTTTTTATTTTTCTTTCTTCATATTCCTTTTTTTCCTTAAGAGCTCTCCTGGAAACTATAAAGAATGCTCCAGTAAGTATAGTGTAAAATTGTGTAAAAGGAGTAACCATTTAAACATGTAATTTATAATGTGGGGGTTGCTATTATTGAGGTCATAGATTGGTAGTATGTTATAATGAGATACTGTATAATAAGCTTACTGAATTCACAGAAGCTCCTGTTCTCCTGATTAATACCTTTGTGCATGTTACCATAGAGTCAATATCACTTTCAGAAAATAGCAGCTAACCTTATAGGATAGAAAGGAAGGAAATGAACTCCCAAGTTCAGCGGGTCTAATTTGTTTGTTTGTAAATGATATTCATAAAATCATTCTCATTTTTTATGAAAAAAATCACCTCAGGGCATAAGGACAAAAGAAAAACAGGTAATTAAAATTAATGAAACAAAAGCAGTAATTATGTACACAGTTGATCAACAAATCAATTCAAGTGGTCCCTGAATTTATTTATCTTGTTTCTCTGTGGCTAATATATTGATGTGCTTAGACAGGTTAGGGGTGTTTACCTACTTACATCTACTGCCTTTTCCCTGGGAGCTGTCCTGAAATATAGAACAATTTCATCTTTTTTTATGAAGAGAGAGTTGCTTGCTATTTTTGAAGTATTTCATGAGGTGTTTCCTATTAATTCCTAAAGCCACTGTTCTCCAGTTGTTATCCTGAATTATTATTATTTTTTTTTTGCTAGGCTAACAACGAGGTTGGTTCCTTTGAACCATGAAGCCTGGGAATACAGTTTTCAGGATTTTATTTGTTTTTATTATGAATATAAAATATTCTCAAATATTCTTCCTTATTTCTCATTACAAAGAGGACATTCTCTGTAATGCAGACAGGGAGAAATCAACTTTCTCTCTGGACCTTCCATAATCCCAAGAGCTACTGCCTTATTTCAAGTAGCGTTGTTACCTGTATTTTCTGTAGCTGTAAGCTAACATGCTTCTTAAAGCTCTTTCCAGTGGAAACCACCAATGTAAATCATGGCTAAATCTTATAGTAATACTTTATGGCGTAGCTTTTTACAGCTCAGATATGGCGATAGGTAACATGAGATCTTTTACCTCTATAGAAACCTACAGATGTCTTTTTTTTTTTCCTTTTGTCTTAATTCTAGCCGGTGAACTAGCAAAAAGGATTACTGTACCAGCTGGCCATTTATAATCCAAGTTTCATTATAAACTTCTAATCAATTTCCTTCGATCCCTTTTTGGTGTTATAAGTCCCCAAAAGAGAGAGTAGAATGTTTTTTCTAACCTTGTGTAACTTCTGTTTTTGGGACATGTCTCAAATTATACACGGTATTGTAGAACAAAAGCATGAAATCATTGGCAAGAATTGTCTTTTAATGAAGATGGCATTTATCACGAACTGTCCCCCTTTACAGCCTGTGAGACAACTAAGGAAAAATTCTAAGCCTTCTCAAATTTAAAGTTATCCCAGGCAGAACATCAGATAGGCCAGATTGAGCAGGCTGTGTTGAAGAGATTTTTTTATGCAGTGCCATCCAGCCAATCTGTTCTTGGCATCACCAGAGATACTCAGGCTAGCTGGCCAAATTGTTCTCAGAATTACAGCCCATATAGTTGGTATTAGAATGTAATTTAGCTCATTTAATTTTTCTCAGAACTTTAAAATCAAAATGTCTCTCCATTTCACTCATTTGAAATACATTGAGGATTGAAGATGTTTAAGGATCAGAGATTGTCTAAATTGTTTGAAATATATGTACCTTCTAGCCAGCCCTCAAATTTTACAAATGAAAAAGCTGAAGCTTGGAGAAGATATGAGTTTTCTCTAAAATCTAAGGTAGGCCCAGATCTCGAATCAATGTCTTTCTCTCAAGGCTTGTATTCTCTTTCTCTGAACTGTGATACTTCATTTAATTTCTTTTTTTTTTCCCCCCCATAAAAGGTACTTATCAGTTCGTGTGTGTGTGTGTGTGTGTGTCTGAGTGTCTGAGAGAGAACCAGATCCTTTTTACATGAATATGATCTACCAGAACTGGTTAGCTTAAAAGGCCCTCTGTGGTAATGACCCTACAGTTTGTACAGATTTAATACTTGTTACCTGTAATTTCTCTAGTATTATCAAGTCAGAAAACATTATCTTAAGTTTATGCTCATTATATTTTTAAGACCTATATATGTCATGCTTATAGGATATCTATGTAACATATGTGTTCAGTGAAGTTTCGGAGTAGACAGGGGTTTTTAATCAGGGCTGATTTTACCCCCAGGGGATATTTGGCAATGCCTGGAGATATTTTTGCTTGTCACAGTTGGGTTGGGGGGTGCTACTAAAATATAAAGCATAGAAGCCAGGCATGCTGCTTAACAACCTAAAATTCACAAGACAGGCCCCATAAAAAAAAGAATTGTCTGGATTAAAATGTCAATAGTGAAGAGGTTAAAAAAACCCTGGTCTAAAATGCTGAGCTGTTGGAACTCTTTCTAAATTGCCTTAATAGGTTGTTTACTTGTAAATTTTTTAAATTTTCTAGACCAAAGAAACATTTGGCCTATAAAATTTGGTCCAGAGCTGAAACATATGTGAAACTATATATATTGGACCAACAAGACATGTCAAAGTTTTTTTTTTTTTTTTAACATGTAAGATGAAAAAAGAAAACATTTTAATCTTTTATTCATGGCCTAAGAAAGTCAGTGATTATCTTAGCTCAGGCTACCATAACAAAATACCATAAACTGGGTGGCTTTAACAACCAAAAATTGATTTTCTCACAGTTCTTGAGTCTCAAAGTCCAAGATCAAGGTGTTACATGGTCAGTTTCTGATGAGAGCTCTTTTTCTGGCTGATAGTTGACTGCGTTCTCTTTCTTCACGTGGCAGAGAGAGAGAGATACAGAGACAGAGAGCCTCAGAAAGAGAGAGAGAGAGTGAGTGCACTCTCCTGACTCCTCTTTTAAGGATACTAATCCCATCATGAGGACCCCACTCTCATGATCTCATCAAAACCTAATTCTCTCCTAAAGGCCCCATCTGTAAATACCATACCATCACATTGGAGATTAGGACTTCAACATATGCACTGGAACGGGGGAGGGACACAATTCAGTCCATAGCATTCTTAGACTTAATGACACTAAAAGTCACAGCTTTCCTCTCCTTCTCAGTGAACAGTAGGAGAGACTCAGTTCCAAACACCTAACACAGTGCTTAGTGGGCTAAGGGTTCAGTAAATGCTCTTTGATCACTTCCTTGTCTAAAAGCTTTCATGAGCTGTTTCTTCCCAAAAGACATGAGAGATGGCTTCTCTCTAGGAGGAAAAAAGATGTGCAAAATGGTCTGAAACCCAAAATTTGAGAAGAAAATCATAGGTAAAGTAAAGAGAACTGAGAAAGGGTACCTTGTCACAATTTGTGACTTTTTTTTCCTCCTTAATAACGTGTAAATTCTGAGTTGACTGCTACCTGGTCTGGATAAATATAAAATCAAGTTATATGGTGTTTCTTTGTTATAAATGAAGACGTGTGTGTGTGTGTGTGTGTGTGTGTGTGTAACTATATATATATATAACTATATATAGTTTTATATATGTACATATACGTATATACATACATACATATATATGCATATATACATACATATATGAATATATGGGTTTGTATCCACATACATTCTTTCATTTATGACAAAAACAAAACAAACTTAAAGTGGCAAAGTCTTAATGCTTGTATATTTGCATAATGCATCCTTCTTATGACAGTGAATTTTATCAAAATATAGAGGAAAATTGCCACAAGGTGATGGTCCCCCGCTGTTAAACAAATCTCACCTGTTATTTGCAAAGCCAAGAGCACTGAAGGTATATATTAACTGTCCCTTTCTGTTGTGTGTAATTAGAACTATCTTGAATTATCTAAGCCACGGGGGAAAACAGCAATTAAAAACAAAATAAAATCATTTATTTTTCCATAGAAGAGGCTGAAAAATCAGAAATCAACTGAATTTTTTAAAAACAACTTATTCATGAAATGCCACATCCAGTAACAACAGCAAGTCCTCCAATAATGTTCTTTTGTTTAACGTCCTTTTGTTCTAACATTGATGAGAAAAAAAATTAATTCCTGGCTGGAGGCCCTTGTCTATTGTGGAGTTTCTATGTTCTCTCCACGTTGTTTGGGTTTTTTCTGGGTACTTCGATTTCCTCCAGCATCCCAAAGATGTGCACATTAGATAAATCGGCGTGTCCCCGTTGTCCCAGTCTGAGTGAGTGTGGATGTGTGTGTTAGGGTGCTCTGTGAAGGAATGGCATCCTGTCCAGGACTGGTTCCCGCTTTTCACCCTGATCTGCGGATAGATTCCAGCTACCTGAGACCCTGGACTGGAATAAGTGGTTTGGAAAATTATTTTTTATTATTATTATTTCTTAAATGTACATATAGCTCATATTGATTTCAGTGTTTAATATTAGTAGTGTTTTAGTTCCTTATTTAGAAGTTTGGTCTTCTTTTGTGATAAGAAATAACCGTATGAACTTCACTCTTATTTATATCAATTAGCCCGTAGTAAAGTGGGTTTCATTATATGTTGGTTCAGTTAAAAGACAGTTTCCAAGAACTTATCGATGTCATCAAGTGAGGAATTAATAGTTAACCGGCATAAAGGGGAATGTGAAAGGTCAAAAGCAAAAGAAAACCAGACCCCTTTTCACATGGATATGATCTACCAGAACTGGTTAGAACTGGTTAGCTTAAAACACACCTACACACAAAGGACCCTATGATTTGTATAGATTTAATAGTTGTTACCTGCAATTTCTCTGGAATTAGCAAGTCAGGAAGCGCTGTGCTCTTGATTTGTGGGTTCAGGTTGTCTTGTTTCAGGAGGGATTTAATAAAGATGGATGTTGGGTGGCCTTGCTTTGGAGTTTGTGCTTTGGTCTTTGAGAAACAGTATAATAGAAAGGACACTGCAGCAGGAAGCCACACCTAGATATTAGCCCTGATTCTACTATTAATTATTAAGTGACTCGGCAAGTCACTGATTTCTGAGCTTCAGTTTCATGAAGTATAATATGAAGATAATCAGCTATAGTCTACCTATGCACAGGCTTATGAAAGAATTCATATTGGATAGCTTATGTGAGAATATAGGCAGACAGTAGTATGCTACATCTAAGCTAACTGTGGTATTATTTTAAATGGTTATTATGATTTTTAAAATATTATTATTTTAATGTCTATTAGACTTGTTCTGTTGCTCTTCTGGAATTTTAAATATGTGGGGCATTTTTCTCTTCTGAACTAAATTGAAGAATCACAATATCAAATATTTGTCATGTGCTTAAAAGTACCAGAATTTTTTTTACTAAGAGTTTGACATATATTCACTTATTTAATCTTCCCAATGACACTATAAAGGAGGTAATATTATTCTTATCCATTTTATAGAGATGTTAAGAAAATAATGAGTGAAACAGCTAATAAGTAATAGAGTTAGGATTTAAAGCCAGATCCTTGTTCTTAAGCATTGTGCTATGTAGTGACATTAATATGAATATGACTAGTATAGTGGCTGGTTGAATCAGAATTTAAAATACAGAATTTAAAATAATTTAGAATGCCACCCACATCCATAACTGGTTTTTAATAGTAACTCTGAAGTCATCTCTGTAGTAGTAGTACTAGTAGTAGTAGTAGTAGTAGTAGTAGTAGTAGTAGTAGTAAACATGTTGAATAAGATGCATCTTTTACTATGAATCTTCTGGTAAGTACTCTTATTGTCTTTATTTTGAATTGAGAAAACCTAGGCTTTCAAAGAGGTAAAACAACTAGACCAGATTCACATAGTAGCTGATGATTGAATTGAGTCTGATAGAGATTGGTTCTAGAACCTTCATTCCTAATTACAACTTTATATTGCCTCTTTTAGGTATTCTTTTTTTTCCCCCAATACCTTGTCACATTCCTTTGACTTGTGTAATACTGGACAGGTTTTCTGAGGCAGTTCTAATCGTAATGGCCAATTTAGGGAAAAGCTTTATCTTATATATATATATATATATATGCAATGTTGATATAAATCAGTTGTGGTTTTTGTTTATTCTAGTGGGGAAGAGGATTGATATATTCTTTTAGGAAGGACTTGTGGTAGGATCTATCATTTGAAGACAGATACTTAGTGCATATGCATGTTAATCTGACAGATGGTCAGAGTTTAGAGCCCAGCTCTTACTCCTGCATTGCTCATAATAAATAAACCATATTGGAAGATTTAAGTGTACAGAGGGAACACAGAAAATTGATTTAGGACTACTCGGTAGATGACCTTATTTTACATTAATTTAATATATCGACCAAATTTTAAAAGTCATGCCCTTCATAAAATAGCCTAAGGATGTGTATGCGAAAATTAAAACATTAATGCAAACACATAAAACATAAAGCAGCAGCAGTATAAAACACACAGCAGGAAAATCCTTTGGGGTATGCTAACATAAAAATGGACTCGTTATGCATGTAGGTATGCACTGCTCCTAATGACTTTAAAATAATTTGCATGCCAAATCACTACCACAAAAATACTCATTATGTCATTGGCTCAGTATTTGAAACTCGCTCTTTGTGGGCTGAAGGTCATTGCCTTATTCTAAGGCCAGTTTTGGCTGTCAGATTCCATCTGAATATTCGTTAGGCTCACTCATTTCTTTACATGTGACCTCTTTTGTTTTTGCCTTTTTTTCTAATTAAAATTAGTGCTAAAAAATATACAAAGAGAATAATAAGAGTCCAAATATCCTTGAATATTTTAAAATTAGGAAATATAATAACCCAATAACACCAAGAATATTATTAGTAATTCTTAATAAGTTTAAAACATTTCAGAAGGCATTATTTCCTTACCTGTAATAAGCTCAAGAAGAATTATTTCAGGAGCCTGAGGGAGCAGTCTCACCTTCTGTTATTGAGGAGATACTGAGTTCTCTTCTGATAACTACCAGGCATTTGTATAAGAGTGGATTGATCAGAGAAAACCATGACTATTCATATGTTGCTAATAAATTTTTGTAGGCTCCTCTTCAGAACAACCTCATGTGTATTTAACATTTTATTCTTAGGCAAGCAAAGTGGGATTTCACATCGTTAGTGACCAGAAAGATAAATCTAGATAGAGTCTGAAAGTGGCATCATTTATTTTCTGTCCCTCAGGTAGGTATGTCAGTAACCCTACCAAGATAACTGGTTGTTTATTGAGTTTTTAAAGATGTCCAAGAAAGAAGGTGCTATGACTGTTCCTTTTATCATTCTTCTAATATGGAATTTTCCCTTTCATGGAGACTCTGAGTTATTGAGTTTATTCTTTGTGGCATCTAGCTAGACTTGTTTTTCCATTCCCTGTCCTCTTTTCCTAAGCTTGAAGAATTATCTCCTTGCTCCCAGTCTGTACTTCAAAATCGTCTTGAAGTGGCTAATGAATGCTATCAGTATGACCCAGTTGAGTGAAAAGTTAACCTTTTTCTCCCATGATCAAAATTTTTTGCTGATCACCATATATTCCCATAGATTTCCAACACTTGTAATAGTGTTTTTCAAACTGTGGGTTGTAACGCATTAGTGGGACCTAAAAATGTATTTAGAGAGTCCTACTAGTTTCCTAAACAAACAAGCAAACAGACTAAACTGGAATAGATATAAAATAGAATAGAAAATAGAAGTACATAGTAAGGTTAGTTATTTTTTTCTTGAAACTTTTCATTCAATTTGAAATCATTTATATATTTGTATGTATATGTGTGATATAGATATATATGCATACACACATACGTATAAATGTACTAGTTTTCATGTAAAATGTATTTTTTTCTGTGTCCTGGTCAAAAACATTTGTATTTATTTATTGTAAGATAAAGTTTAAGTACTCAGTATGATACTAAGACAGCTATGATCTCTTCCCTCTTTGCCTAATACCATCTTCCTGGGTTAGATCTTATCTTTTAGCCATACCAAATGTTTGTTTAACAGTTTCTTTTACTTATGCTGTTCCCTTTGCCATGAATTCCATTCCCCTTGCTCTATCCATTTCATCCATGTAATATTTATCTAACTTTTTTGTATAGCTCAGATAAGAACTCCCCCAAGAAACTTCTCTAAAACGTCCTTTTCCCAGCAGAACAGTGTGCCCCTTTTTTTGCGCACACGAGACAGATCCTCAACAGCTAGCACAGTACACTAAGAGAGTGGGCTCCTTGGGGCCAAGTTGCCTAGGTTCCTGATTCCTGACTCTTCAACTGCTACCTGTGTGGTTTTCAGCAAGGTCCTTAATTTCTATGTGTCTCAGTTTCCTATTTGTGAAATAATAATAGCATCAAGGTCACAGAATGATTGATTAAATGAGTTAATATAAGGTGCACAGCAAATACTCAACAAATATAAAACAGGCATTATAGTAATTCATTTGCTTCTGCCTCTAATAACATTCTCCACATGAAAATTTGTATTCCGTTTGAAGATGCCTCTGGCAAAAAGTATTTCCATCTACTCTTATCTGAATGCCTCAGAGTCATAAACTGTTTATGTTGTGTTGGAAGAAAAGCATACAACATTCTTTTTAACGACCAGTCACCATTGGGATAAAGAAATTGTGAAAAGAGAAGAAAATCACCATTGACTGCCTTAAAATTCATGGCAAAAGTCTTGGATAGATCCAGCTGCTGAAGAAGCATATGCAGGTTTTTTTTCTGGGCTGCATTTATATAAGTCCTGCTTGTCAACCACCTTATACAGAGGTACTTTGTAAAATGTAAGTTTGGACTTCAGCCTTCCAGTTTTTTTAAAAATATCAGTAGACCTGCCAGCAAACAATCTTCTTTAGGCCCCAGGATTAAAAGATTCTAACCATAAAAATATTTCAACTGATTCATCACCAATATGTATAAGAGAGTGAAAAAGAAGAGAAAATGGAAAATGGAAAAAAAAAATCAAGTTTCCATTAATTTTAGTCCCTCTCCAATAAATGTACTTTTTAATAGTTTCCCTTACTCAAGCTTCCACTCCTTTCTGTACAATTGATATAACCTTAAATGAACCGTGATTTTTTTAAAGGCCAAAGTTGCACTGTTATCCAAATTTTAGCCAAGATAAAGTATAAAGATACCTTCAGTTGGATATATTCCCAGCTTGGAGTCTTTAATTCCCTACAAGTAGTATACAAAGTAAATAAAAGATTGCTAAATTTGCTACTTTGCCAATTAAGGTTGGTTTTAAAGCTATAACTATTAATTTTCCAGTTTCCAGGATTCATGATGCCTGGTCTTAATATCTGCCTTACCTCTCTCAAGCCATCATGAACATCCTTGGGCCACTGTCTGCCATCACTAGACTTTATGGCATAATTTGTAGCATCTATCCCCAAAGCAGAAATACATCTTATTAAAAGGAAGATTTAATTTGCACTCAAACAAGACATTGCCCCAATGTAATCAGAAGAATTGGGGAAAAAAAAAAGAATGTTGCTCAAAAGGATCCATTCTTCAAAAAATGTTAATAATTTAGTCGCCCCAATGAAATCAAAAAATTTGGAAAAAAAAAAAAAAAAAAAAACCTTGGGAAAAAACGGGCATATTCTGATTAAAGCATTATTCTATGGCATGTTCATTTTAAGGCAAATACTCATGGATTTTGGTATTTTGGAGAGCTCTAGAATCCAGTCCTTTCTAGTGGAGAAGATAAACTGAACTCATCATTGTCTTTCTCCAAGAGTGGATTTGATGTGTAATTCTGGGACATGGCCCAGAGGCAGACGTGTCAAGACCAGTCAATAAATAGATGTGAGCCACCTAGCCACATATGAGAATCACCTGGTAAGTTCTTGTACACTCACAATGCCTAAACTGCACTCCAGATCAGTTAACTCAGAATCTTTGAAAGGAGTGAAACACAAGCATCAGCATTTATTAAAGATCCCTAGTAAATTCTAATACGCAATCAAGTTTGAGAACCATTATCCTATAAAAACTTAATAAATAAGGCTTATAAATTCAATTATTTATAAATTATTTTTGACAATAAATTTTTTTTATGATTCGGGAGCAAGTGATATTCAAAAGATCATTTTTACTCCCATTCCTTCCTAGGAAAAATATTTTCGATTCTTGTTGTTTCTTAATCTTGTACTGGTTGCCAGTAGTACCAGATGCCAGCGCAGTAGCTGTATTTTTAAATATTCTAATGTCAAATATGTGTTGTAAAAATAACAGGCATGGATGGAAGCAGAACCAGAAGCAATGGCCTTTACTTTTCTCCTTCGTGCTGAAAGAGGATTTCCTCCAAGGAAGGATAATTAAGTTCCTAGGAGAGTGTTCTTTATTTTATTCTCTAAAGATACACTAAAATAGGGATGTTCTTTTTGGCAGTGGATGATGAGATATTATAGTACATGAAGAGAGAAGCAGGGGAGCAGATCTGATTATCTCTGCAGTTTTGCTTTAGTTCATCATCAATGTTCTTGTCTCTTAATCATCTGAACTACTGGTCTACCTCTTCTTTTAAGTGTTCTGGGACTTCACCTTATGCCACAAAACTAGCATTTCATTGTAGATAATCTACATGTTACCAGCCTGTGAGTAAACCTTGGCAGTTAATGACCAAATTGTATGGTATTGAGCTTCTATCCCATTTGACTGTAGCTCTTACAAAACTTCACTACCACCAACAAATATTTTTGACATCACCAGGGGTGCTTATATGTGTCTGTCAACTAATCCTATTTGTAGTTAGTCTTCAACAATTTTTTCAGGTTCTAACAATCCAAGATTCAAAATTCTTGAGAATTTGCAACTCAGATTTTATGTGAAATGTTTCTTGACATTACATGTCAGTTCCTTTGTGGATATTCAATAAATAGTAATAAATAGTAAGTAAATAGTAAATTTATTAAATTAAGTAAATAATTTGTAGTATCTGTATTAGTTTGCCATTGTTGCAACATAATAAATTACCACAAAGTTGCATCCTAAAACAACACACGTTTATTAGCTCACATTTTTGTAGGTCACGTCTTGGTGGGCTCAATTTGCTTCTCTGCTTCAGGTCTCACAAGGCTAAAATTAAGGTGTCAACCAAATGATGTGACCTTATTTGGAGATTCTGGGGATAAAACTGCTTCCAATCTCCTTCAGATTGTTAGCAGAATTCAGTTCCTTATGGTGGTAGGACTAAGGTCTCATTTTCCTTACTGGTTGTCATCTGGGGGCAGGGGTATTCTTAGCTCTTTGGGATGGCTCTGACATCCTTGCACATGGTGTCCTTCATCCACAAGCAAGCAACAACATGCCAAATTCTCTTCCTGCTTTGCATTTCTCTGATTTCTTCTGCCTGATTCCAAAGACACTCCTACATTTTAAATATTTTTTAGGGTAGCACCCCACTTCTAGTAACAAAATCTGTTAGTTTTCCATTGCTCAATAATAGGTTAGCACAAATTTAGTGGCTTAAAATGATACTCCTTTATTATCTCACAGTTTAGTAGGTCAGAAATGCATGTAGGCTTATGTGAGTTCTCTGCTCAGGGACTCACCAGGCTAAATTCAAACCATCAGCTGACCTGGGCTCTTAACCAGAGCCTCTGGGACAAAACTCTTTTACAAATTCATTCAGGTCGTTGATAGAATACAGTTTCTTGAGTCTGTAGTTCTGAAGTCCCTGTGTCCTTATTGGCTATACACAGAGGGGCTGTTCTTTCTTTCTAGAGTTCATCCACATTATATCTCCTGTGGCCACCTTCATTTTGAAAGCAGCAAAGGTGCACTGAGACCTTCTCATGCATTGCACCTTTCTGACTTTTACTTTTGCTACCATCTGGAAAAAATTCTCTATTTTTAAAGAGCTCAGGTACTTAGATCAAACCCACCCAGTGTATATGCGCACGCGCGCGCGCGCACACACACACACACACACACACACACACACACAGATCACATGGGTATGATATATCATCATATTCACAGGTTCCACTCACACTCAAAGAGGATGGGATTGTACAAAGACAAGATTTATTTCAGGTCATATTTGGAATATGTCCACTATAGCACCTCTAGGGAGTACGCAAGACACAAAGTTTTTCAAGACTCTAGCTGACCTAAGAATGCATGTAATATGGTAATATAATGTGGGCAAAGTACGAAGGTAGATGTAATATATATTAAGTAATAATAATGTTGTTTGCATTAAGTAGTCATTTAAAATAACTTCTAAAAGCATTGTCCAATTTATTCTCCACAAAAGCCCCATGAGGTAGATGGAGATCATTATTCTCATTTTACAGAGGAAGAAACTGAGGCTCGAACCCAGATATGTTTGATTTCAATATGCTTAAACACTCCATGCTGTTACTTCTCGTACTTTTTATACATAGCTTTTGACCCTCACTTCCCCATGAAGGTCTCCTCATTTGACCATTATTGGACCACACCATACTGTTCCCATCTTCTACTTCATGTTCCTCCACATGAAGCCCCATTAGCCACTGAAGTCTTCATCACCATCAGGGAGATAAGAAGAACCAGAGGAGCCCTTTCTCCTTTATTTCTTACGTTCTCTTACCACTAGCACAGACTGCTCCAGCAAGCCTCCTCCCTCCAGAACCATCTACGTGAGAAGCAGGCATCTCTCTCTTTTCATGTATAGCCCTAAGCCACAGAGACCCTGTATAAAAGTCAGTGTCAAGTTCTTCAGCTGGTTCTGCTTCACTCCTATTACAGTTAAGTGCACAAACTTGGCAGTGAAATGCAAGTGCTATGATTGATGAATATAGAGAATAAAACCTATGTATTCCTCGTTAAGAATACTTTGTCTCCTTTCCGAACTCTCAAATCAACTCATATAGGTTAGAAAATATATTGGGGCAGGGAGGAGAGGTGTTAGGGGCTGCTGTTGATCAAAGCCTGGCCAGGAGGTCTGACTCCATAGTATTTTTAGAATATGAAGTGTTTATTTCTTTTTGATCCTCATGGTTATGCTCAAGCTGCCAAAGCAAAGGCAACAAGATAGGTACCATTTGATAATCTGATATGTCAGTTCAGTGCTTGTTTTATAGTATATGCACAATAAATGCCCATTAAAAATAGCTGTTAAAGATTATAGTGTCACTTTAAATAACTCTATTGAGAAATAATGACCTCATTTTTTTTCTGGCCTTTTCTGTCTTCTTACCAACAGTAGATTCCATTCCAAATTTCTTTAATCTTATGCAAAAGAGAAAATATCCTAACCATAGAATGAATTCCTCCAAGTTCTGTCAATCAAGCTAAATCATTTCAATATGGAGAGTAGAGTATGTTTTGCCACTCTTGTACTGAAACAGTATTTTTTTTTGTCATTGTGCCAAGTGGCTCTTATTTGAATTCATAAATAGAATTTGTTTAAATATGTCTAATTTATTATGTAATTGCAATAAATGTTAATATAATTAGGCGATATGACAATATTATTCAAAATAGAACTAGTTTTAATAAGTGTAAATCAAAAATTACTAGACAATGTGAAATTAGTCTGTCGTGAAATCCAAAATAGAAATATAAATCACTATGTCTTAGTAGGGGATAAGAAAATCCACAAGATTGGATAAGAGGATTTTCTTTCAAAAAGCACAAATAATTTTTCCTTCAAGGTTTATGAATTTGGTTCAGAGTGATAGTTGCAATAAGTTCAAATGTAAATGTTGTCTCCATATTGCCATCTTGCTTATGAACTTGGTTCGCACTGAAAATTCATGTTGTCTTATATTTGTGCAGTATTAGTAATGAACGTTTCGAAATTAATAACATCAAGAACAGACCAAAACATTTGCTTATGGTTGGCGCACATCAAGAGAAAGTAAACACTTACTGCATTTTTTTAGATTCAGAATAATGACTAATTTATATTTTACTAAGGTTTTGAACAGAGGAAAGAATTTTGAGGGCATGTTTACCAACAAAAGCGAAAAGCAAGCGTTAGTTCTCAACTGCAGAAGAACATATACAACTATACAGAACATACTTTTTTAGCTAAATGTTAAAGTGGATTGTGACACTGAGGCAGAAGTTGGCCAACAGGACTCAAAAATTAAAACATGTGAGCAAAAGCAAACAGAACCCAGATGACCAGATTATCAAGTCAGCCTGTTTCTCCCCTTGAGTTTTTGCCAGTTATGGAGGCCACTTGTTTTGAATGGGGGAACTCAGTTGTTACTCATGGGTGATTTGTTGGAAGGAAGGTTTTTTGATTCTACTCTTGACTGGACCTGATTGCTCAAAATGACTGTTAGAGAAGTTCGTATGAATATATATGAAGTTATTTTTTGCTCAGTATTTGAAATAAAAATGTCTAATTTTAACTCAATATTTAAGATAAAAATTGGCAGAGGTATATTTCATTTTTACGACTATATCTCCAGAAACTTTGGGAAGGGAAAAAAAAGAACAAAAATAATAAAGAAGGATGTTGCCTACAAATAGTAAAAGCTAAGATTACTAGTGTAATTAACAGGTTGGTGTTTTTTAAGAAAGGAAAGAGATTAATGCGTATGTGTGTGTACTTCTAATTTTAAAAATTTAATTTAAAATAAGACCATTAAAAAGGAATTTATGCGGAAAATATGAAATTTATAATAATGCTCTAAAGTGTATTTTTCCCAAATAATGCCTTGCAAGTATCACAAGGTTAAGCAGAATAGTAGTAATTATCACTTGGAAATGATTTGTATATGAAAAATATATGAAATCATCTTCAGTGCTTCTTATAGGGTTGAGATTGGTACTCTTTTCATTACTTCATACTTTATGGTCTTATCTTAATCTTCTGGTTCCGTTCTTGCGACAAAGGTTATTTCATAGTTCATCGTTGCTATTGATTTTTTTTTCTATTTCTTTCGCAGAGTAATTCTGCAGAAGTTGCTGTGTAAACATCATAGGAAATAGAAGCAATCACTCTGTTTTAAGATGAAATTTTACCCTGACAATGTTTATAAGCAGAGTTTTACATTTAGAAGATTGTGAACTTTATATAAGGTTTATGAAGAACTTCAACAACAAATTCATTTTTTTTCATTTGAGTTAGCTTATCAAAGAAAACAATTTTACTTGATACAAGTGCAAATAATAATGTTTTCTTCTTAATACATATAAAACACTGCCTAGTTCTTATGTAGCTTACTGCCCTGATTGATAGATGAGTTTCTTGAAACCAAAACATAGAAATCAGTTTGAATGAATGAAGAGCAGTTTGGGTACAACTTAGGTCAAGTTACTCAGTTTGTTACTGAGTTATATTTAAAAGTTGATCTCTTTAACACAGATTAATAACTGATAATTTTCAAATCAATTGGCCAAATTTAAACTTTTACTCATTTTCAAGGTAATGTTTTATTACACTGACTTCAAACATTTTTCTTCATCCTAAACTCTTGTGCATCATAGACTGAATCAGTAGAGTGATTTGCATGAGGAAGTTCCAAATGTCACTCATTTCTTTCTTCCCTCATTTACCAAATTTTACCAAACAACTTCTATGTGCCTGACACTAACCAAGGGAGAGCCTAGTGTCTAGACATTATAATGAATAATCTATAACATACCACTGTCCAGGCAGATAAATCAAAAATTTATTGACTATTTCAGGTACTATAACTCTTTGCTGACCAGAGAAGCACTTTTCACCAAGAAAGAACTGGTCTGGGTCTGTAAGGAAATGTGGTTTTCCTGACAAAACTCTCTTCATTCTGCCTTTGCTGTTAAGGGCTCATCTGAAGAAAAAAGAGTAAAGATGTGCCTCATTTCAGGGACATATGCAGTCATAGTCATCCTGACATTTTTAACATTTTTAACCCATGTCTTGAGTATACACATCGAATTGAGTCCCTGGAAATACCAGGCTACTCTTGGGAGAAGCATGTATTAGTTTGTAGCCAAATGATTTGAACAGGTGTAATAATTGAAATGAGATATGTCAAATCTAATTGAATTCTAGTTCAGATTTTGCCGCTAATTTATTGTTACCTCATTTTCCTTATAGTGGAATTTAGTTCATAATCCTTGTTCCTCCAAATTAAAGGGCCATTGTAAAGATGAAATAATACAATAGATGAAAATATTCTTTTTAAAGTTAAATTCATTATGCAGATGGGCAGTGGGTGGTGGTGACATTAGCTGTAAAGTACCACTGAAGTACTACAGACAGTCCTGGCAGTTACAATAGATTATGACAAATGATGTTTCTAGAAGAGGTGTATAAATTGAAATGAGACATGTCAAATATAATCCTTCCCCAGAAATGCTATTACAATAGGAATTACATTTCTAACCAATAACCTAATGTCCAAAATTATAGACACTATAACACATGCCATCTGTAATCAAATATTAAGTCAATTTTTATGTTAAAGTAGGCCACTATTCAATGAAGCACTATCTTCAAAAAATGGTGTATATAATTTTAAGTTTTGAAAGCCCAGGAAATAATCTCACACTGTTGTATTTAAAAAATACAGTGAATTATATAGAATTCTCAAAAATTTGTCTTATTGCAGCAAATAAACAAAAGAAAAATATCACAAATCTGAGTTAGAGTTCTTCAGATAATGTTCGACAAGTCTCACTGAGGATACTTTGGGACATTCTTTTATCCATTTGAGTCTTTTTTGAGCAATTCTTTAAGATATATTTAGGGTACATTTACCTGCTTACATTTCCTTATTGTAAATATTTCTGTAACAAATCGCTGATAGATTTCATCTTAACAAAAAGGCTTTTTTTCCTCTTTCGTTATCACCTCATCAGTACTAGCAGCTCTATCTAACCTGATAAAAGAAAAAGCATAAACTCTTGATCATACTCAGTTTTGCACCCTGTGATTCTTATTGTTTCATATTAGAAAAGCCCAAAACATTCAACTTGATTGTAGCCAAACCCACGGGTTATTTATTGCTGAGTTTGATACAGAATCTTCACAATCAAGTCACAAATCCTGCATGTTATCTCATCTATCAAATTATAATGATCATGAAAACAGTTTTTTTTTTCTTTGTAAACATTTAGAATATTTGGCTGTAAAATAATCAGGACATGTTTTTCATAATGTCTTAAACATTGAAGAATTTTTTTCTTCCACAGCATAATCATGTCAATCAAAATAATTTTGCAAATGTCTCCAGCATCAATAAGCAATCACAAAGTAAAAGTCCTCATTATTTTGTAACAGTGTACTACCCTTCTTTTCCCAAGATTATTCCTTAGTTCATTGCTTCTTTTGCATCTCCCCTTTCATAGCCTTTTTTTCTTACAGGCAGAGGATCCCAATGAAGGACAGGGCTGCATCCTTGAATGTTTCTTCAACTATCAACCGTGTAAAGCATACATTTTATCTACTTGAGATCTTCATACTAGTTGTGTCAGCTTTAATGACATAAATTAATTTGAACCATTAGCTGTATTTTTTATTGCACCTATTGATAACTCAGAGATAATGCACAAAAGTTGATCTTTTGCAGTAGGTCTGTTTTGAGAGGTGCTTTGGTTCAGTGGGGGCAAAATATAGTTTGAAACTTTCCAGTGATAGAATGAAAAATTAATACAGTTTGTGATACTTCAAATAGTCAAGATCTAAAAATTGTTGTCTTCATGAAATTCCATTCTTAATATTATGCATTGAAACCAAAATAATTCACCAAGGTTTGAAAACAGAATGTCTGCCTTTGTTGGATTTGAGGCTACTTTTGAGCATCTGTTAGTTATATCATTGTTAAATTCTCTAAACACATCAAGAAGCAACTAATCAGTAATGACTGTGATCTTATCAAGTCTGGCCCTATTGCTATTTCAGCAGAATTATATAGCATATTGTTTTAACTTTTAAAAATGAAAAAGAGACTTTCAATCCTGGAAGCAGAATTTTCTATTTCTGCAATCAACATTGGCAGCTATTCATTTTATGCTTGAGTGAACTTAGAGGAAGGTAGTTACCTTGCATGTGATGAATGGTGGGCGATCTTTGGTTTTCCCCATCTTAGACAGTCTTTGTCTCATCCTGACCAGAAAATCTTCACTATCTCTGTGAACTTCTAATAATATTTTATGGAATCAATTGTTTCTTTACAAATGCCAGAAAACGTCTATCCTTGAATAAACAGTGTAACCAATAGGTGGTGGAGAAGGAATTGTTAACCTTTTCTATCTTAAGGAGACCGATGTCTCCAGCAATCAGTTTTGCCCTTATTACAAGCCATATTTCACCAGTGATGCCGTAAATATTATCCTGTAACAAAATACAGCTGTGTCTGAAACAAATCAGTGACTTAAAACTCAGCTTCTTAGTTTCTGAAGAGAAGGTCTTTGTTGCCTTCACAAAGAACTTTACTTTTTAATTGCCTTCATCAATCGGACACTTCAAAGTAAACCATTTGCTGAAAAACCGGAATTAGTACATAAACTTAGGGATAATAGTGTCAAGAACCTTTTCTTTCTCTTCCAATTATGCTAGACACCACCCTGTTTAAACATAATTTAATTTCTTGTGTTTTATGAAGTAAATGCATGTAAGAAAATGCACTGTCTATGAATGTCAGCAAATAGTGATGAATGGCTTAACTAGGAAATGTGTTACACTTAAATGGATGAAAACTGGAAAACAGACATTTAGTTGTGCACTTTGTACTACATTCACATCTTGCTGGGCTCTAAAGAATGATGCATAGACATGTAGAAAGACAAATGTACCAGTGGTGTAGATGCTATTTAAATTTTCAGAAACAATGAATATGGTATAGTGGAAAAAGAATAGATTCTTGTGATTCTTTCTATCCTTCTTCCTATTCCGACTTATTCTGCCACCCATACTTTTTGTGGATGTTCCTGAAGATTCTTGCTCCTTCAGCTTTGTTTCTTTTCCTATAATTCTTTTCCTTGGTTATCTTACTTGCTCCCAACAAGGCTTCACCTCTCTTCTTTCACATTACTCCTAAATTTATATTTTTAGCTCTAACTCAGTCATAAAAAGTCTCCTACGACCCCTCAAACTTAAACATGAAACATGTCTGAAAGATTTTGCTACCAAACAAATCTTTCTCTTCACTTTATTATCAATAGTATTTTCCCCAGAAATTCAGGCCGACACTTTAAAAGATATCTTTGAACTTATTCTCAACACAGATTCAACAAGACTGGCTGATTTTCTTTGTGTTGTCTCCTATAATATTTGTTCTTTCCTTTCCATTCTTACTGCCCTAATTTCTGCTGCTGAACTATACTTTTCTACCATTCTAGTAACGCTTTTTTTGCTTCTCCCACTCCATGCCCAAATTCATCCTGTACAAACCTTGAAACAAATATTCTCAAAAATACAGCTGTTAGCGCTTATTAAATAACTATTTCTGAGTGCTTATTATGTAAAGTTTTATAAATTTTAATTAGTCACATTCTGCCCTCAAAGGAGCATGTTGTATTTATCATATACGTAGAGTATGCCATATATTCTGTAATATATAATATGCATATTTCACATGTAAATATTATGAAAATCTATGTTTGTGTTTTCGTGTTATGTCTTTACACATACCATTTTCCCTGCTCGAATAACTGGTTAAGAAGCTTAGGTTCAAGACAGATACAATGCCAACTCCTCATGGAGGGAAATCAATGTGGAAAATATCTCAATTTGATTTCATTTAGAAATATATACATGCCTTATCACCACTGCTAAATGTCAGTATTCTTAGAGTCAGAACCTATATCTTTTCCATCCCAACATCCGTCCACATCACGTGACAGAAGGCATTTTAATGCAATAGTTAAGTACATGGTCTTTAATCTCCACACTGCCTCTGAACAGCTATGTGTCCTTGACTTGGCTACTTAATAATGCCTACTAATTATATTATTGTGAGGCTTAACTGAGAGAATACACACAGAGTCCTCAGCACAGCCCCTGGAACATCATAGGCATTTCATTGAAAGTGTTATTATTCTATTATGCTGTGTGATTAAAAGACAATCAAAAGGATATTTTTTCTGTAGCAGTTTTAGTGGCTTATGAATTGCACATGCTTTACTTATGACAGGAAGTTGAAACCAGTAGCTGTACTGTGTGCGGTCAGAGCTCACTTCTACCCAGTTCTACAGAGATGTTTGAGAAAAGAGGTGGAATTTAATATTACATATTCTTATACTTTCACTTCAGAGGGAACTAGAGAAGGATTAGAAAGTGTAGCATAAAACTTTATATTTATTGATTTATTTTGATTTCCTTTTCCTTTTGCTGGATTTTGTTACTTTGGTTTTCCAATTTCCTCCTTGTTTTTTTAACAATTATTTATAACATAAGCTTATATTAATGCTCTATAGTTAAAAAATATATCTACATTTATGCAGATATTTGAACATTGCAGAAACACATAGAGATGGAGGGGAAAGAGGCATTGGTATTCTTTTCTTATAGATAAAAAATAAAACAAGAGAAGTCAAGATCAACAATTTTCCAGTCATTTAACCATTAAATGGCAAAACCCAAGCTAAAACCCAGGCATCTGGAGCTGAGCCCTTTGCCGTTTTGCATACACTACATTACCCGCTACCCTATTTATTTAAAAAAGACCTCCAGAAAGAAAGAGCCATTAGGATGACTACCCAGAGATAGAAAGAATGCTTTATTTTTGGAGTTTCCAAGGTATATCCACACCCAATTTAATTACAACACATTATATGAATTTTATTTTTTTAATTTTAACTTTAAAAAATAGCATCTAATACTTATATCTGATTCCAAAAGTAATGTGTATATATTTATTTGCATATGTATTAATTTGAAAATGTTTTCTTTGAGACAATAGAAATATGTTATCCTATCTTGTAATACAATTTTTCATTCAGTCAACCATGAAAACTTTTGTCATCATTTTTATTAATTGCATATAGTTCCAGCATATAAATATATCACACTTATTTTATTCATTCCCTCTCTCTAGATAAACACATTTCAGTTTTTCAGTTATAAAGAAAAAAGATGGCTGACATCTTTTTAGAAAAATATTCTATATATGCATCATTTTTTATTAAGATGAATTCTAGGAGGGAGAAAAATAAGATGAAAGATACTGTCAAATCTTAAGGTGTTAAACATGTATTGTTCATTGTTCTACAGAAAATCATATCAATTTATATAATATCAACTTGTACTCAGAAACAGTGTATGAGAGTAACATTTTGAATGTCAATATATATAAATTTGTCAACATTTTAATTAAAATACCAAAATCCATCCCTTCCTTCCTTTCCTCCTTCTGTCTTTCCTTTCTTTCTTCCTTTCCTTCCGTGCTAATTCATAGGTTTAGTAATTTGTGATGAGGGAGCTGTATATGTGTCTATGAGGGCCTCAAATAAAACAGTAGATGAGTATACTTCCAAATAATTGCTTTTTAGACATTGTCCACACTACTCTAGAGACATGGGATTGCTGGAGGCATTCTCCCTCAATACTTTTCTTGATGCCAAAAATAACCATGGAATATATAAAAGGATTACATTTTCAATCATATAGTATTGAATATCTTGTTCCCATAATAAACATCTTTCACTTTCATTGAATTTTTTTTTTTGGGGGGGGGGAGTGTGAAATATTACTGGCTTTTTGTGCATTTTAGTGTGCACTATTAATGAATATGAGAATTATTTTGGTTGTAACCGTCAGAAATGCAGCCTGAATCAGTCAAACAATGAGAAAGATTTACTGGCTCTCAGAATGGAGAGAAGCCTTGAATGACCAAGCTGAGAGAAGAAGCGTGCTAAGGTCCAACCCTAGGGATTCAGGCACTGTCAGGAATCAGTCTGGTTTTGCTCTCAGCTTCTCTCAGGATGTCAGCTTCATTCTATCACACTACAGACTGCATATTTTCCTTGTGGTAGAAAACTTGATTTCTGATAGCTCCCATTTTGTTCCCTTAATCTTTAGCACCCTGTGGGAAATTTACCTGAATTGTTTTTGGAAAATATTGGAAGTCTAAATATCCCTGGATGGATATGGGGATAGATATTTGGCTCTAGATTCAGAAAGGTAGGTGGAATACTTGCCTCTGACCAATTAAATTTATTTAGGGAGTCACAGTACTATGATTGGCCCAATTTGGACTTGTTTCTGGAACTATCAACTCTGGGCTGGAAAGCAGGGTGACATAACAATGTGGCCGTTCCTAAGCAGTCTATAGAGGTAAAATATGAGGAGGATTAGGTCCCAATAGAAATGAGAGATAGTTTTAGTAATCCCAGAAGATAGAGGTAGTTATGAGTATAAATAAACAAAAATAGGTCTATAACACATAATGCCTGAATGATTCTCCTTTATCCTACAATACTTATAATCTCTTCACCTCAGAAATTGTAAAGATGTACAAAAGGACATATAAATCCGTGTAGTTGCATTTAGCAGTAATCTATTTTTGCTTCTTCAGAAAAATATTAAAATTAGCAGAATATAGAATTATCAACAGGTAAGAGCTTTGCACAAATGAATGAGCTTCATTCTATACAGAAAATGAATTAAATATCCTAGATAGACATTTTAGCACTTTTCAGTTATGCCCTTCACTAGTTCTGGTGATGTCTCAATGTAGATAGCACACCAAGAATGAGGACTGTGTTTTCCAAGAATATGAGTGTGTTTGTCTTCATAAAGCTCACTGTCTATTGCAAGTACTGTTTAAGTCTCCTTAATAGGAATTAATTAATATAGATTATTCTAAAAGACTGTGTGTTGGAATCCACCCATTGTTATGCTTGTCTCTTTGATAAATGAAGTGCTGAAAGATGATTAGCTCTAGGTCAGCTCACTGAATTGTAGTTTGAGCAAAGCTCAGATCGTCTCAAAGTGATTAAGCATGATTTCTTTAAAGGTAATTGAATCTACTTAGAGAATTATCAGTGTTCTCCAGGAATACTGGGGGAATTCATCAACAGAACAAAAATATATGTATTAAGAACTATAAAAGGCACCAGTTTCAGTCCCAGATTAGACCCAATGGGTGCTTTGAATTGCAATGCTACTTCTGTTTGGCATCAGTACTTCTACTGATAAGCATATTGTGATGTGAAGGTGAAAAGTTGAATAGTGAGGCTAATAGACTGAGAGTTCTTATGAGTGATAATGAAAAAAGACTAGGCCCAGGGTCCTAAGTCTTTTCTTGAGACAAGACTACTGATTCTTTTCAAGCAGATTAATCACCAAAGGTGTACGCACAGAATCCAATCAACATTCAATATTTTAAAATATTTGCTGTGTGCTTTGCACTGAGCTAAAAGCAGTATATACAAAGATTAAAAAAGATATGTCCAAGTATTTTATAGTTTTGTGGAAGGGCTAGTTGGGTAAGAAGAAAGTTAAAGTGCAGTATAGTAAATTTTATCAGCTATGTACGATGTGCTGTGGGAGCCTAGGAATACTAGAATAAATTCCATCAAGGTTGTCAGGTATGGCTTCACTCATGTGGTCACATTGAAATTATATCATGAGGATCAGAAAAAAATATTTTATGAAAAAGGGCAGGCCAAATAAAGGATGTAACATATGCATGAGTGGATTTATTGAACTGTTCAGGAAGTAGAATTTCTCTATGACCAGAACAATGTCTATATAGGCATTCTATCCAATAGAACTTTCTGCAGGCTTAATTAATTTAAATTTAAGGACATGGGACTAGTGGCTACCATATTGGGCAGAGCATATATGGACAAAGTCTTTAAGCCTCAGTAATTATGGGAGATAGAGAAAAAGGGTGGGGTCATAGAATTCTATGATTGAGCAATGCAGTAAATGATTCATTTATTTGGAGACAGCTCTGGTACCGGTGTGGAGATGATGGGCAACAGAGAGGAATGGTGGCAAGGAAATGAGTTAAGATCAGGAATTGGAAGTTAAGATAAGCTTGACAAGGACATGAGTCTGAAAGATGATGGGACACATTCTTTAAGATAATCAGTAACATTAGGTAACTAACAAATGTGAAAAATAAAGAAATTGGTTGTGGAGCACCCTTTGTCTTTAATTTGGAAAACTGAAAGGATGCCAATATTTAATATTAAAAAAAAAAAAGAAAGAGAAAGGGTAGTTTTTGTGGGAAAAAGAGTGACTTTAATGTTTTAAATATTTAGTTTGATGTAACAGATATTAAGATGCTAGGAGTTTGTGATGTTTTAGGAAAAAAAATGAACGTTCACAGAAGTTGAATCATTTGAAATAAGCTGAAAATGTCTGGATCTAGAAATATATATTATCTTAAAGTCTTTGTTGAACTGTTTTCTATTTTTATTCCGATTTAAGCTATCATTTTATTCTCAAGGAAACTTAATGAATCGAACAAGTTTATGGATAGATTAGTGAGTCGAGGAAAGGCCTGAGAAGTACAAGGACCACTCTAGCACTGCCATTTTTCTTTTCTGGGAGCTTTGCAAAGAAAATTTGCCTATTTTCTTAAATTTTTACAACTATTATAGATAAGGAAACATGGTTTCCTGTATCACTTGTTTCTCTAAGTATATAGAAATCAATCTGTTTTGCTTTGTCTTCTGTGTAGAATGATTATGTAAGTTATTTCTCATTATTAGTGACTCGTTTGAATATAGCTCTCCTTTGCCATCAGTTTCTTGGTGGTAACTTTAACAAAACGGCCACCCTTTGTCTTTGTGGCTCAGCTGTCCCCTGAATTCTCACTTTATTTCTTTCACAAGCAGGTGGCTCCAGTGACAGTAAAATACGTTCTATAAAGTAAGTGACACCTATTTGTGTTCATGATATAAATTTACCTAGGAATCACTTTTAAAAGTTACGTTTAACAAACAGTAAGTGGCCTCTTCTGTAGCAAAGCCTTTCCTCCTTTCTCTTATATTTTAGGCAAAAGCTGTACATTGTGTAAAGTTCTCTATTTTCACTACACAGAATTGTGTTCTTAGGGAAAACATACTCTTAATATGATCTTGGAAACCAGGCTTTCAAACAGAGATGACTGTACACACTGTATATTTAACCCTCTTTTGGTACATCCACACCAAAATAAAGGTCGTTGTTGTCGGTATGCACTTTCTCTGGGTGTGTGCCCTCCGTGGACTTAGGAATTATCACATTCCTCAGGGCTCAGGTGAATCCTCAGCCAACAGTTATTGGGCAGGCTTTAAAATGGCAGATATGTACTCATTCCAAATGATATCACTTTGTTAATGAGAATCTGATTGAACTTTGTGTCTCTTTATCCTTAGGCAGTGTGAACATTAGCATTAGGAACACTTTCTGATTGCACTTCTCAACTGTGTAAGAGCCAGAGAGTAAGAGAGGAGTATGCCAATGCTTAGAATCTTTCCAGAAAGCCAACTGGCACTCTGGATATGCAGGTACATATCTAGTACTGGACATGTGTACAGGAAAAAAAAACACAAACAAACAGCTAAACTAAATGATGTTGAGAATGGTAATGTGAACAATTTATCTACTAGAGAAATTGGACTTTGTTTTTCATGTATTTGTGTAATAGTACTAACAAGAGCTAAATTTATTGAGCAATGTAGTGAATGCTCTGCTTGAATAAAAAAACTTACTCTTTATATCAACTCCATTAGCCTTTGATTTATTAATGAGGAAATTCACAAACACAGAAGTTAAGTAACTTTCCATGTGAAACAGTCAATAAATGGTGGAGCTTTCTGCCTCTGGAGAACACACTATTATTACCCAAACAATGTTTCTAAGTGTCTGGGTTCTAAATGTCTTTTACAACTTTCTCAAAAATATATTACGTTAGTACTCACAGGTATCAGATTCTCATCTGTGCTACTTGCGTTCTATAAACATGTACCTGCTTTCGTAAATATATTATGAAAATGAATGTGAGAATAGGGGCACATGAAAGTCAGCAAGCACCATTCTCCCAAATCATGACTAAAGAACCTGTGGAACTCTATACAGTCGGAAATAGTCTTAGTTCCCAAAAGTCACATTTCAACCCAGTATCCATTTCATACCCAGACCCCATTTGTAAGCTAGGATTTCTTTTATAGAGGACAAGTAGCACATGTACATCAGTCGAACAGGCTTCGACGATAAAGCCTGAAACTTTTCAGTGCTTTAAAAGACACCATGGGATCTCCAGCTAAAACAATTTTTCTTTTTGTATTTGCTTTTTCTAAAAGAAGACACTGCATAGTTTAAGATTGTTTTTCATGGTATAAACTTGTTTTTAACTATGGTAAAGCCAGGAGTAATTGAATGGCTTTTTCCTAATTTTGCAAGTAGGTTAGAAAATGAATGCAGCCATTGGGAAGTTTTTGAAAGTAAGAATACCAAGTATAGTGTATGAATTCTGAATTTTATATGACTAGGATGGTGTTGGTAATATAGATTAGAGTTTATTTTTATTGTATGTAAATTCATATTACAACAAAGTTTTTGAGCAGTACTAATTTTACTAACAGTTCAAGGAATCACTTTTTCTCCAGGTATAACATCTGTTGTTCAGTTGCCTTTTCTTACTCTCTTTTACACTAGAGATGCAGGTGTCCAGAGGTAGACCCTACATATAGAGTGTACTAAAATATTTTATTTTCAAATGCAGTTATCTAAATATCTAATTTTCCAGAAATCTTAAGAAAAGTTATGTGGATTCTTCTACTTTGCCAGCTCTGTACCTGGTAGAGTGTGGCTAGAGGCAATCAACTATTCATAAAAGGATTTGATTAATCCTTTTGAATTCAATATTTAGTCCTTCTTTCATTTGTTCAGTAAACATTCATTTATAATATAGTTTACAAAGCCATGTGGGATACCTATGAAGGATACAGATAAAAATAAGGTGTACATCGTATCCTCTAGGTGTTTGCAAACAGCTTTACCTGGTAATCTTCTAAGACACTTACTTGAAAGAATGCATTATCACTCCAGTTTCCTCCTAGTAGTGTGCAATTATGGCAATCTTGATATGTAGAAATTTGTGTAACTACAATGCTTGCTGAAACTCTGACCTCCTAAAGGTACAAAATGTGAGAGGGGTCTTTTATCATTCATCTGAAATATCTAGTAAATATTTATAGAATACCCATCAAACATAGTATCTGTGCTTAATGTCATAGGGGAATCAAAATGAGATAAAACAATTTTTTTTGCAAGACATTCTTTATGTTGGAAGTAGACATATTTAAAAGTTAACACTATAAAATATATACGTGAAAATGAGTGGCACAGAGTATAAATGCTAAATATATTCAAAAGAGGAATAAATCGAAAGATTAGGATAAGGCTGCCCAGAAGATTGACAAAGTATGGGGATGTAGCATGTTAACGGATGAAAAGTGCAAGGAGAGGAATTTCGAGTAGGGTAAGGTTTTGGAACATGCATCAGCAAAGAGGATTATTCAAAAACAACTTGACTTGTGTATATTGGCTTTTAGCCTAAATATAAAAGCTTTGTTTATTTAAACTATATTTAACCCAAATGTAAAAGCAATAGAAATAAAAATCAAGATATAATCAGCTACTTTTGTTTGATATCCTGTTGCTTTTAGGATTAAGGCTCATACAGATAGCAAAATTAGATTTCTTTCTCACTTTTTTCCATCACTAATGCATTATTCATTCAGTACTTAATTGTGTCCAGCCTTGTGCTGTGTGCTTGACATTAAAAATAGCCCTAAAGAGTGAAATAACTCACCAAAGGAAAACATTAGCATCCCCATTGGGATTTGTCTGTAGCGTGATGAGACCATGTGATTCTACTGAGGGGTTTATGTACAATGTAATTTCAACTGTTGGAGCTACTGTTCCCTCTACTCCAGGCATTGAAACCAACTTAAAATTTACATGAGTCTCTCTACAATGGTGACTTGAGTTGAGCATATCTCAAGTTTTTTCAGTATATTCTAATTTTTACTCCCACAAACTTTTTCAAAGAGAGATTAGAGATAATTTTGCTTTTTACTACTAATTTATTTATTTTAATTATATATTACTCTATCAAATATCCCTAGGCAGAATCAAATGAAATTACTTTGTTTAAATCAGATATGCTAAGTAATTCTAAAGTGTAACTTTAGAGGAAAACTATTCTATGCTTAATCTTAAAGTGTCTGAACATCTTGAAAACTCAGAGAAAAATAAAATTATATTTTTGAAAATTATGACATTTTTGGAGAAACATTCTCGTGATAATGTATTAGCAGAAAAATGAAAAGCTGGAGTATTGGATGAGATCTCAGTGGAGAAGAAAGGCGAAGAAATGGAAGTATAAGGAGTATAGGGGATGACAATGTCTCTGTTATAAGGAATTCATAATGCAAAGAAATGGAATAGAGCAAAATATTTATGAGAAAAAAACAATTACTGAAGAAAAGGATGTAGAATGCAGAAGCTTTATTACAATATCAATCAGAAAAGGAATAATACTTCTCTTCCACGAGTAGACATTGTCTGCTCAATATTTTATGTTTTAATTGAGAATCTCATTGTTTATTGACCAGATCTCTTCTCACTTTCACAGCAACCTTAGGTGGCAGAAAAATTATTATGTAGGGAACTATAGTGGAATGGGTGACTTCCTCTCTTAAAATATCTAGTATAGTGTATATAACTCAACAAGTGTAATTCTTTGCAATTATTTTTCATTTTACAAGAAAACGCTCCCTCTGTTAACCTGATTGTGTACACAACTTTTTTTTTTCCTTGTATTTCTTGTCCTGCCACTCTCTGCAATCCTTTTTTTTTCTTTTAATTTTTATTTTTTAAGATGACATCAGGACATAACGATGTTACAGAATTTGAAATCTGAAACTCTGGATATTGAAAGTACCTCAGATTTAATCCAGAGTTCTGACTTGTGACATTAAATTAAAAGTTGTCAGAAAGAGAAATATTATTAAAAGAGTATTGTGTGTTGGCTAGGTGGAGGGTCAGGGGAGAGAAGGAGCAATTGGGGGGATCATTTTATGAACTATATAGATGTCTAACCAATGTACTATATTCTCGGAACTAATTAAAATAAAAAATATAAAGTATTTTTTTTTAAAAAAAAAGGATATTTTTTTTTAATGGGACTAGAGCTAGTCTTATATTTCAAAGTTTCTTTAGTAAGCAGCAAGACTTTTTTTCTCTTTAATTTTATTTTCTAAATCTAATCCTGTCACCCAATTGACTAAAAAGCCTTTTATACTTTTATTCCTCAGGAACACAATATCTACTCCTTCTAACCATTCCAGTGGAAAAATGCCGTGTTTTCTAATTGGACACCTAATCCTTTTATTACTGGAAGCTTATTAAGAGTAATTAAAATCATGGTTTTCTCCATTACTCCAGATGTTTTCCAGAATATAAGGTCAGGTTTCAGTCACCTCGAAAGTAGAGAGGATTCAACAGAGGTGGCAGGTTCTCATCAAAATTATGCAGTCAAAAACATGTTTTAATGATCATTTGTTCTCTTCTTTGTGGATGAGTAAGATCCTATTTAGTCGTCTTTCCTCTTTTTTTTTTTTTTACCCAAATGTGAGTTAAAGACATTGTGCCTCTTTTCCTTTGGTTTTTACATCTTAACACTGAGCTCAAAAAAGTGAAATAAACAAAATATTAAGTTTTTGAAGCGTGTTTGGGAAACTTTGCCGTGTCGGGTGGGTCACTGAAGTCTTACCAATAGATAAAAGGCTGCTGTAAGGCTGATTCTGTTGGTAGAGGCTGTCAAACTCAATGTATAATGGTAAAATAATACATAACCTCCATTATATAATAACAGTGACATTATTTATATTATCAGTGTATTATAGAATTAATTGTATTAATAATAACAACAACAACTACACATACATAGCTGATGAATTTTTCCATATCAAGAGCTTGCATAAGGGAATTTTTTTTTTTTTTAAATTTAGGCATCCCTTTCTGTTTTTCAGATTTAAGTTAATGGGGTTTTCATATAAGAATTCAAAAGTTAAAATAATGTTGGAGAATGCTAACATGAATTTCACAAGTTTAATGACTGTTGGTGCACATCCCTTCTAGCATCTCCTTGGGGCATCTCATTTATGGATCCTACCAAGAATTCTATTAAAGAGGTCAATAAATGGTGTTGGTAGAGATAGAGCTCCAAGTATTATGAGTGTATATAGCGATTTGGGGAAGGGGAAAAACCACCTTTATGTTAGATCAATGTTCTCTAACCTTCATCCAAAAAACACTAGTTTGGGTAAATGTAATCTACTTCCCAAGAACAAATGTTCTATGATCAAATGAGCTCTGGGAAATGAAATCCCATTCGGAGGATAGTAATGTACTTAGCCATATAGAATTCTGAGAAATGCCATTAAAAACCATACAAGTTAAACTTATATTAGCAGATAAGCCATCTAATTTACTTGCCATGAAATACTTCCCCCCACCTCCCCCCCATTAACATGACCTAGAACATGGTTTCTTATTATAATTATCTAGGATCCATTTCACCTCAAGGGCATAGTCATTTGAAATTTGCCATTATGAAATCTCATCCAAAGATTATGGTACAATGGAATCTAACTTAAATGCTCGGAAAGATATTGTTTTATTTCATTAAACATTAAAATGAATCACTTAAAAATATTTGCACTGTTAGAAATTATTATATATAATTACATCTTTCTATTTCATATTTATTATCTCAGCAAACATTTTGACTTTTTTTTTAAGATTTAGGGCACTGTAAGACTCTAGAATTCCATTCTGTCACTGATTACTACATAGATACTAAGCTAGAAGAAAGTAACCAGAATGTATACTTAACATATAAATATGTAAGAATACAGTTCTACTAAACTTTATTTTTTTAAATAAAAGGAGAACTTTGAAAAAAAATCAGTTCATAGAAGTTTTAGTCATTTGTATTCTGGCCAGTTGAAATGTTCTTTATTGTCCTTGCATATACTTCCTGATTTGATTCTATGACACTGTGGAATCTACTCAGTAACCATTGAAAAATCTCATCTTTGCAATGGACTGCCCAAGCATTAGATTAATATGGGGGGGGGGGGAAGGGAACCTGATTGAAATTTTTTACATTGAGGAAACTGACATAATTTAGTAATGTATTTCACCATATTAGGCTCAAAATGTTTGAAACATCATATCCAACTGTCTTACAATAATTTTTTTCTAAGTCATTTAAGGAATTTGGAATATGTACTTAGAAATCTATTTAGTTACTGTTGTAGTTAATACTTTTTAAATGAATTATGACTATCATACCACCAGTTTAACCTTCCTCCCTCTCCTCTAAGACGCCTATAAAGAGATTGCTTTTCAGTCACCTAAAGCTTATTGACCATCAATTTCACCAGTTGTTTTTCTGACATGATTTTATCATTTTTCCAGCATTCCAAAAAGTGTTTATCAAGCCTGGGAAAGTGATACATTTAGTTCTATCATGCCATAGACTATTGACAAAATTCCACTATAAACATATAAAATAAAACGTCACCTCTCCATAGCACCATAGGTAACTTACCAGGAGGTAAGCAGAAATTTCCCTGAGCTGTCAAATACATATCAAAAAAATCTGTCCTTTCGTTGTAGAAAAGGTCTTCAGTCTCTTATATATTGGATATTTAATCTTAGCCCATCCATAACTCCAAAATATTTTATTATGCTGTTACTGGGCCCAATATATGTTTGGGAAGTAGCAAATAAAAGCAGTTAGAAGCAGCCCACATTTCTGCCTTTTGGCTGCGATGGTAAGTGACAGCTGAGAGCCTAAATAGCTGAAGAAGAAACCTTTTTTCTTCAAAGACTTTAAAAATATATAACTCTGCTAGCCTAGATCTTATTCTGGAGGGGAAAAGTAGTATTAAAGATATATCTAGATTAATTGATAAAATGGGGATATAGATGGTAGGTTAGATCAAATAATGTCTTGTACTGTGCTGATGACTCTACTGAGATTATATAAAAATATCCCTATTAGGAAATACACACTGAAATATATGTGTGTGTGTGTGTGTGTGTGTATATACATATATATATGTATAGTTTGCTATCGGTGGTTAAGATAAGTGTGTGTGTGTGTGCATGCGTGCGTGTGTAAAGAGAGAAAAAGAACAAATATATGAGGGAAAATGTTAATAATAGGGAGTATTTGTGATTTGGGGGGGATTCTTTGTTATTTTTTTTTTCTTTTCTGGAGATTTGAAATTATTTCTAAATAAGTTTTTTAAAAACTCATGGTTCGAATGTTTATTATATAGCACGTATTTAAAATATGTTCTTTTATACTTTTTTATTCACTAATCCAATAGCATATATTTATAATGATGGTATTAATTACCAGGTAAATATCCAGCATCCCATATTTAAGAAAGCAAGACCTATATAATTCACTTCAAGGATATTCTACAACAAATAAAATATTTTAAACTTAGAATGTTAGAGAGGAAACCTTCAACCCTCAAACATCTTGGCTATAGACATATATCCCAATGGTAAATCTGATATTATTCTGTCTGTGTCTTTTTATTTTTTTTCTTATAGCCCTATTTTTTTACTAGCCCTGTTAATGAGTAATTTACATATTTTATGTATGTATATATATATACACACACACACATATAGAGATACATATATAATTATTCTGTACTCTAAATCAAAGGTGATTTGATGGTGTTAGCTTCTTACTTAGCCATGTAGTTCAAATATGTTTAATTTCTCCCTCATTGTGATAAATGAGATTCCCTTTTCATGAGATTAAAATGGATGATCTTAAACATGGTACTCATATAATCCCTGTAGGTGGCAGTATCTACCAGTGCTATTGTGTGGCACTACCTTTTCCATAGTTTTCTGTTTTCTCTTTCAAAGTGTTGTCTTTGGTGATCAGGAAAACTCACAGGGGGCATGAATGTTTACATGTATGAAATAAAAGAGCAAGGATATAGCCAGAGCAGAGAAGGTGAAGGCTCATGTAAGGCTTGAAACTAAAGAGAAAGGAACAACAAACAAATGTGAAGGTAGTTTACTGGTTGATACAGTGTGTCCTCCAAGTTAAAAAGAGCAGAAACTGAGGAGTATTTTGCAAATCCCAAACCTGTCTCCTGGGCAGTGCCTCCTCATCAGTCCTTAAAATTCATGTGGCTATAATTTGGAAGATAATTGTATTCTAAATGCATTCAAATGGGAATGATAGGGAATAATGTATTTCTTATTGAAGGAACAAAGATTATATTAGTAACTTTCAGAGGCCAGTATTTTGTTTTGGAAATCCATCCTAGAGATGAAAATGAAGAGGAGAAAAAAATATAGCCATAGTTTTGGAGAATGTTAAAATATTTTTTGTAGGATTTTAATGGAATCTTGTTAAAATTGGTATCTATAGACAGAGAATCTTGTTAAAATTCTATTGGAGTCTTGTTAAAATTAACTCTATAGATTTTATAGAGCTTTGAAATGATTTTGAAGGTTTATCAGCAAATTTATAAAAAAAAATCACTAAGCATTTACTCTAGGCAAAACATTTGAGTACTCTAAAGTGTAACAAGCATTGATGGTCATCAACAAAGATGTTATAGTCTAAATGAGAAGCTGAGACACGATAACTCAATCATTACCTGATAATAACTTAGAATAATGCAAGAGAGGTCACATGGTGAGTATGATATGAAGGAAAAGGACAGCAGTTACTCTTCAGGTTCTGAGACAACAAATTACTAGTTTGGAATTCAGAGTTCCAGGAGGAACTTGGCCATAAAGGATGAAAAGAATTGAGATTGGTGAAGAGAAGGATTTAAGGCATTTGAGCTTCGGTAAACATGGGACTGGAGCCTGGCAATAGTCTGCAAGCTTTGGTAAACAGTAAGTAGATCAGTCTAATGAGAATGGATGGCTTCTGTCTAGAAGAAGTGAGAAAAATGGTTGAAACATTAGGTTAGAGCCAGACTGTGGATGTCGAATACCTGACTTACAACTTTGGATGGATGGTGTAGAGTCATTTAAAGTTAGTTTTGCAAGGGAATTGTATGACGAGTGGGAGATTTTTAACAGAAGATTAATCTGGCTGTAAAGCATTTGCACATTTGCTGCTCTCTCTGTCCTTAGATAAAATAGATTTCTGAAAGTTACATAGCCTCTCCTTGGTTAGTATCTGGATTGATTTTAATCACACTTAAATCAACCCATAATAAATTAGTGTCTTCCAGCCAAAAGTGTCTCTGAATTCCCTTGATAGGATGATCCATTGCCTGAGTGTCCTCGTATAGCTATAAAATGTTTTAATATTATTTAACCTAAATTCTCCCCACTGTGTTTAAAGTACATTAGTTTCTGAACTATACCCACTAATGAGATCAATTGGTCAATGTTCCCTTTTCACGTGTCCTTTTGCATATTTATAGATAATTCTTACTTCTTCTCATGGTGTGGATTAATGTTTCCGTCCGTCCGTCTGTCCACCTTTCTTTCCTCCCTCCCTTCCTTCCTTCCTCCCTCCCTCCCTCCCTTCCTTCCTTCCTTCCTTCTCTTCCTTCTCTTCCT
>NW_006434709.1:16972156-17030004 GCF_000325575.1 Pteropus alecto
TCATCCTTCCTTCTCATCCTTCACTTCCTTCTCTTCCTTCTCTTCCAAGCTCATATTTCTTGGTTTGGTCCTCAACCTAGCATTGAATAGTATTCAGTGTTACCAGGCTTAAGAAGAAAAAACAAAATACACTTGCCATAATGTGTTTTTCCTTACTTTTTTCATGAATTTCTGTTACAAAGATAGGATGATAGTTGAGAGCAGGAAACACACTGGTTAACATTCGTAGGTTCTATGCTTGGGCTTTATTTTATTTTCATTCTTACTTTCTTGATTTTCAGTGTTCTCTCTGGCCTCCCTTTATGCCATATCTTTTAAATCCAATCCATATTTTTTTTTTTTTGGTTTTTAATATTTCTAAAATTTTGAAATGCCCATGTTACTAAAATTTATATATTAACTGGCCTAATAAGATTTTAGCATAATAGAGTTTTACAGTCTTAGTAAAGTGATTTAAAATGTTTTTTGTAAAGCTTGATTACCTTTCATGATCCAATTTAAATACTCTCTTCCCTAGGAAACCCTCTATAATTTTTCTGTCCCATGTTGACCACTCTCTGATTCCTGTTTAATTTAGTCCCTGTCACAGAGTATAAGTCTTACTTGTTAAAACTATAATTTATTTACAGATAGGTTTAATGTAGAATAGATAGGTTTAATGCACTTACACCTAGCAGTTATAGTATAGAGAGAAGACTGCTTCTTTGTGCTCTATATATGTAAACAATACATGGTGGGGGGAGGTTGTATATGTGAACATAGAAGAATATTCTATAATATTTTTCAATAGTTTACCAAAATCAAATGTTGCAAATCAATTGTTGTTGAATCAGACCCTGTCCATACATGGCTTGCTTGCTTACATAGTGCCCGATTGCACATTTAAAATATTTTGAATTGGTTATCAACAGTACAAATCAGGATGGTTCACATAAACATTAGAATCTCTACTGTGTAAAAGAAAAAAATTCAGAATATCTGACAAAGTGGTCTACATTCTTGTGGAAGAGCAATCAGATAGAAGTGAGTAGCTGCTACTACCTTAAGACAGAGAAGACTCTCTTCTGCCTGTAATAGCTCTCATTTCTCCCCATTCCTATTTAAAAATGCTGCCTGACCTCTCTCTCTAGGCGCTCAGATCCATCAAAGCTGTCCTCAATGCTTGGATAAATATGGAATGCGTTGGAGTATCTCAGAATCTTTTTAAGACATCTAAGAATATCTGGTAACGTTCTGAACTTGGTGCTGCAATGGTTATCAGATTTTAGAGATAAGAAGAATGACAGCTTCTGAACAGTGAAGATTCCTCGATCACATGCTGAGCTTTCTGAATCAGCGAGTCTGGGGAATCTGCATTTTCAAAAACACCACAGGTGATGGTGGTTCATATGTTATTTGGATCGCATTTAGTGAAACCTTCTGGTATCTCTTGATCTCTGAAGTCAGATATACCTGTTTCTTCACTGATAAAAATCATTTCAAGTTCAATAATAATAATTTTAAAGTACAGAATCCTAGGGGTTAGGATGAATAATCTCTTGTGCTATATTTTTTATCTACATCCTCATTATCAGACATTTACTTTGTGTCTAATATTTTGCCATGATAAACAATTCTTGGATAGATGTCTTTGGAAATCATCTTAAAAAAAGATAAGAGCTCTACACTAACCACTTTTATTTAGGAATATGTGTGTGTATATGAATGTATAAGTCTTATTTGTTTTTAAAAACTAATTTTTGCTTAAACTAAATATACTCATATATGTTAACACTTTCAGCTCCCACTTTCATTTATTTATCAGTAAAAAATGTTAAACTTGGAAAATATTATACTTTGTCCACAATACTCTTTTCTGTTGACTTGGAAAAGAGTCTTACACAATGTTGCCTTAGTATTGATAAAATAGTCTATATGAATGGTCTAGTAAAGTTGAAATTAAAAACTTCCAATTACATTTGTAATTCCAAAACCATCCCCACTTATTATTCGTGCCAAAACAAATGTAACTAGGGTATAATAATATTCACCAGTTCATTACAAGTGTTTTATTGTTTTGTTTTTCTTTAAAAACATACATTACTGGCAAGCTACTGATTGCTCGGATATTGAAAAAACAACTTTCCAACTGCCTGTCATACCTTTACATTAACTTTGTCTAGCAAAAAGTAACTGTCTAATCTGTCTACTTAATCTCTTTGTTGGAAACTGATGAATATTTTTGATTAATGATATGACTGTCATTATCCTAGAAGAATAACAGCTCAGGTTTATATGATGGCCTATGTATTAACTTTATTTCTCGTCCTGTGACTTTGAGACTTTTATACATTTACAAAATGGACTCTTTATCTTTTAATTTTCACTTCTCAACTCTCATCTGATTTCTTTGGCCCACATTTCGAAAAAGCATCTCAAAGAGGAGTCAGACTTTCATGGCTACCATTCTGTGTTATTAAACATATGTATCACTTTGGTTTTATGACAAACTAATGGGGCTGTTGTTCCTATTCTTCAGAAGGTTGTTCTTTGGGGACCTTTTGAGTGTGGAGAAGAAAGGAACAAGAAAATAAGGTGGCTTCAGCCTGACAATCAGCGGGTAGTGCAGCTTACAAGATGGCCATTGTTAAATGTTTTGATACGCTGGAAGAAACAGTCTGAGGAATTGCCAGTTTTATTTTAATTATGACTAACAATTAAATTCTATTCAAAGTTAAAATTATTTAAGAAAGAAGAATAAATAAAAGGTGTGAGGAGAATGAAACAGGTGGGTTTCACCTTCAAACAGCTAAGAGAGGACAGTGAGAGGTGATAATTAACATTCTAATTGTACTTTCATAATTTTCCTGAATTCTTTGTGATAGTCCATCTCTTTCTAAGCACAAATAACATTAAGGAATTAGTATTAATGTATTTCGAATGGCTCATTAAATTATTTTTCCTTTTCTGCCCTAACCAGCAAAGGTTTCCTTTGAAAGAGATGGAGAATCACTTTTCAGTTTGCATTGTTTTCACTATAGATAGAATTTTTTTAATCTCAGAAGCCAGCATGGTTGAGGTGTATCCCCATCCACCCCTCAACACATCAGAGTTGAGAGATTCCTTAAATGTGGTGTTGTTTCCAAGCTCTGAATATTTATTAAATTGTTTAAAAATTCCAACAAAACTTATTTGCAGAAAAATGATGAATGGATTTTTCATTTGTAAGTTTCCAAGGCTGCATCAGTATTTTTTATGACAGCTTTTTTATTGAAAAAGATGGTTCAGTTTCATTTAGAATTATACAAGTCCAATCAAGAAATTCAGAGTAACATGAAAAAGTAAAATGTCTCAGTCTCCCTCAGAGGAGAAATTTGTTTCTTTTAGGAAAAAAACACTGAAACTGATCAACAAAATGGAGTTTTCTTTCTTTTAAAAAAAGTTATTTTTATGCATTCTTTCATAAACAGCCTACCATCTCTTCTACTCTCAATCAAAATCCAATCTTTTCTCTTCAGCTAATGACTTTGAGTGGCAGGCAGGCTATTTTTTGACACAAGGAGTACTTAAAAAGAGATGAATTGACTAATTGAAAGCTATATTCTTGGTAGAGTACTAGTTAACAAAGACTTGGAAGTTTTTTCCTGGCTCTAGAATTATAAAGAAATTAAAGTTATTACATTTCTTCTTTTTTAATTTTGATTGACAGATACAGTTGGGAAATCTAGTCGCAATCATGTAGAACGCAATTCTGACTAAATCAAGAAGGCTTCATTTAGAATTTCAGTGCATATCCATGACAGCCTACTGACTCGATCTGTCTACCAGTAAACTCTCTGGAGACTGATCATCAATATTGGCCTTAAACTCCAAATAGTAGTAGCTCGGGTTGAGAACTAACATGTCCACAAATGTTCACCCATCATCCATTCTAAATGTTTCTTGGTGAGCATATACAAAGAGCATATTGGTATAAATCATTAGTTTGTTTCTGTGTAGGTTTAGTTGTGTTTGATGAACATATTCTGGCTGAAATGAAGAAAAGAGATTGATAAATTGTTTAATCTTAAAAGGTTATTCTCTATTTTTCTTCAAAATGATGGTGGAGTCATTTATTCTTTCCCAAATGTGCACAAATAGGTAGTTCAATATTGTTAGATTTTTTTTCTTTTACTAACTGGAACCATAACACATTTTAAAAATTATTATTTTTTTATTTATTTGATTTTCCAGATAATGCATTTTGAACAATAAAAATGCTATCAGTTTGGTATTCATTTTGCGCATAGGACTTTATGGCTGCCATGCTTGATTAGGACATAGGCATTTCTTTCTCTTTGTCTTAAAGTTACAGCAAAAAGCTATAAGCAACGGATAATCATTAAACACCTGTTAGAGTGTGGTGTGTTACCAACCAAAAATAAATAATCAGAGTCTTTTGAGATACCATGAGCTATGATATCAGAGACAAAGATATTTTAACAATATTATATAAAGTAAGAATTTTAAATGTGTCCTAAGGGCCTAGCATGTTCTATCCCTAAGTCAGACGTCCTGGCAAAACAAAAAGAACTTTGAATTTAGATCACTTTGAAGACTTCTTGAATAACCATTTTGAATCAACTTATTTCTTAACTCAGAAACTACCCACCTCATTCTGAAAAATTTATTCTTCTCAGAAAATTTTATTCCTTTTTTCCATGCAATTCGGCCTTAATTTCATTTCTGAAAAAAAAAAAAAAATGTAGTACTCTTATATAGCTGCATAACAATGCCTATAATTAATTACATGCTTTTATGAAAGGAGAACTTAGTTAGAAGATGAACTTTCTAACCATTTCTTCCTCTGACTCTTCCTAGAAGGCAGGTATTGTGAGAAAATTGGTCAGTGTTCTAGAGATGGGAAGGGAATAAAGATCTATTGTTTTGAACACTGGGCAAGTAGGAAAACTAGGGCAATTCCCTGGATTGCATTTGTAAGCCATTTTCTTCTCACAGATGTTTGACATCTACACAAAATACAAGACAGTGGAATTGACCAAGATTAAATGTAAGCTTTGCATTATCCATATTATATCTCAATTTTCTTGCAAGAGTATTTTTTTCTCAGTAGAGTTTATTTGACTGCAAACCAATTAGTGAATCCATAAATATCCTTCTCTCCTGCATGAAAATTTAAAACACTACAACCAAGATAATCATAGTCTTTACTTTGATCAGATATCAGAAGGCAGCTTGTTTATAAATTGTAAGAAAAGAATCAATACTTGTTTTTCTACTGCGATGTTTGAATTTGGAATTCCTCTGAAATGTTTCTTCAGTTCTCATCCACCTTATTACTGCTACTTAAATCTCTTGTAATGGCTTATAGAAAAATAGTTTCTTATCAGCTGTGTTTTTATTTGATCACTTCACCCAGTATCTAGTAGAGCACTTCAATAAATATTTTTCAACAAATGAATCAATAAATCTGCTTACTACCAAGAATTCAGCCTGATCCTAAGTAATGGTAAGCATTTTGCCTTGAAACTGCTAATGACAACTTTAGGATTGCAAAGAGAAGCTATGTAAGAAAGGCCACATTACATTTTGGCATGTAATACTTTTGCTTTCTTGTCTGAAACACTCAAATGAACTAGCAGAAGTTGTTGGTGGGTGGAGGGGAAAGGAGTAGCAGAGGGGTGAACTGCTGTCTACTCAGATTTTTAAGAATAGAGTAGATGTCCATCTCTTCTGGTGTTTTAAGCAATTACCTGCAAGCTATACATCAGCTGTGTTATTTCAGGGTACTTCATCAATGATGATATCACAAAATGGTTAACCGAAGACTAAGTTTGTAAGTGTAAAGGAGTAAAATAGATTTCATTAAGTAACGTTTGCTAGGAGATTTAAGAGGAAAATATGTGTGTGATGCAAGAACAAAGGAACAGAAACAGCAATGAGAGTTGGTGTCAGTGTCTCATTTTGGGGATAGGGCTGAGAATCTGCCTAAATCTGCTGTTTGGCTTCTGTGATCTGTTCTTTTTGGTCCCTAGATTGGTGATCAACACTTGGCCTACATTTTATCAAATGACTCTGAAGTATGGTGAGGGATTTTTTAAATAGTACTTTGCTAGTGTTTTGCATTCCATCGTGTGGAACCCTTTCCATGACAAGGCTCTGACATTATAAAGAAATTTCATTCAATTTTCTACCACTTGTAGTTTTTCTTGAATCAATTCAGTAGAATAGCTTTAATGATGACCACGTATTTCTGTTAGAAATGTGGTGAGGGAAAACATCTTGTCTTCTCTTGGTATTCTGATATTTCTGGTTACTGTTGATTAATATTGGCAGCTATATCTCAAAACTCTTTTTATTGCTTTTTAAAATGATTAGCAGTTCTAAATCAACATCAGGCCACACAAGTGATTTTCTTTCATTGTATTTCTTGACCAGTTGACTTAATCTTGAACTACCTTGAATTTCTTTGCCTCAAGAGTGTGAAGTTTCTACATCTGGAGCATCATCTTCCCAGGACATTCAGGAATAGGTTTATCTGTTTGATTCAGACTGCATGTTTAGTTATGTTCAAGTAACTAGGCCAGAGAAGGACTCAGCTATATCTGTTTCTAACTAATTTTTATTATGTGTTCTGCTTCATTGGAGATTTCCAACTTAAAGAGGATTTCAAGACACAAGCAAAGAGATGTATAGTTTTCACTTTGCTAGTTAGCTGTGTGATTTGGGGAAATAATTTCTCAAAGCTTCAGGTGTTTTGTTTGTTCATTTGTTTAATTGGTAAATAGCAAACGATAGTTCCGATTGATAACTAAGACCCTTTCTGCTCTAAAAGGCTACAACTTCTTGAGCATTTATGTGGCTACTGGCCTCCCATGAGAGAGCCTTTCTTTGTTAGGTTTTCCTTCCCCTGTGTCCATGGTTTTAACTTAGCTTTCTTTTCCAGGGCACCTACTGGTTTATTAGCTTTTTTATTGAACTGTCACTCTGGATCAGAATCTAAAAATAGTTAAGATTTCAGCAGATCCTTGTGCACCTAGAGAAGAGTCCATCTAGTACCATTCAGATTGGTGGAGATTATGGGTGTGATGTTGATGTGGCATATCTACTTCACCCAAATTATTAACACAATTATTTTTCCTGGAAAATTTTCAGTGGTTGCTCTGACCTAACAAACTTTCTTTCATTAACTTCTCTTTAGAACTCTTCTGCAATCCAGATTGCCCACTTGTGAGTGACCTCCATACCGTGGACTGTACTGGAGCCTATGTACAGCCCCTATGTAACCTAAGAACAAAGGTGTTCTGTGGACCTTAGCCCTGCCCTGATCCAGTACCCTGCCACAGCCACTCTCCCTACATCTTCAAGTATTGCATGCCACGTATCTGCCGGTCTAACCCCAAGCCAGCTACATGGGGATTTGTTATCTCCAGTCTCACATAACAGCATTCTCTGGTGCTTCAGTCTGATACCTGACCATTGGGTACTGATCTTCTACCAGATAAAAATATGTTGGTGTGGGAGTAAAAGGCAGGCATCTCTTAGGGCTTAATTGCATAGATCCCAGCAGAGTAGAGAGGAGTAGATAGCAAGATAAAACAGCCCACTAAGCCAGATGTTTAGAACTTACATGGAGCACTTCCCTGATTATATCTCTGTCTCACTGGACTACTCTACATTCTCCTTTAAAGGACCTGTAGACACTAGGCCTTTTCATTATTTTTTACTTCTAAGAAGCTACTCTGAAAAACTCAAGGTCTCCAAGGAATAAAGGCAAACACAGCTGAGAGCTGAAGCGATATATGACCAAGTCTTTTTTTTTTCCCCTAGCATTCACAGCAAAATAACATTTTAAAGAACTGAGTTTGGGATGTGAGCTAGCTTATAGAGATTATATGAAGTAGCATAACTGTACACACCTGACAGTTTCCATGTGTACTTTAATTTGCAATAGGCTTCTATGGATTTTATTGCCTTAACGTCTATTTTGAAATTATGATGTTTCTATTGCCTTTAGATCTATACAATTAGCACACTTTTGCAATAGCAAAATAAGTTTTAGGTCAAATGTATTTCAATTTCTGTGGCACCTAGAAGTTGTTTTAGAATTGCAAATAGGAGCCAGTAGTTCTGCATTACAGTATATATCAAAACTGTTTGCATGTACACCCAAAACCACAACAAAGATCATTGTTTGATAGAGCTATTGGGACCATCTAGTGTATTTGTTTGTTTAAGCACTGTTGAATTGTCCTGACAGTAACTAAAGGACAGTAACCTGGCCTTTGTTAGATGTTTGTTCTTTTTATATTTTCCCCCTAAATAGAGCTGGGGACATATGACTAGAAATCAGTAATTGCAAATTTCTAATACCTGACAGAAGATGTTTAACTTTCTCTAGCTTTTAACAACCCATTTAGCCTCTGTAGCCTTTACCTATCAGCAAAATGTAAATAGCTGAATGAATGTGAATTAAGGGCTTTGAAGATGAAACTACTCTGTACTATAAGTGGCAACAGAGCTTTTATTCCTTTATTGAAGAAACATTTATTGAGCTTAGTGTCAATTCTGTGCAGAGCACTTTAGGGATCACAGAGATGTACAAGACAAGGTTCCTTTCCTCAAGAAGAGTCATTCCCATCTTTATGACCCCAAACCTAAATTGAGAGATTGTAACTAGTTCAACTAGTGATTACATGACTGAATTTGGTTATATCTTGAAGGTATAAAACTACCAAAGAAAACTGTAATTCATTATCCATGATAATAAACTCAAACAGTAAGCTTTGTCTGTCGGTGGTATTCGTATTCAAATAGATAATCCTTGAAACACTATCCACTCAGGATGCTCCTGGACAAATGTGTTAAACCACATTTAACTGTATAAATAGCCTTCTCTTGAAGATTAATAATGAATGTATTTACAGCTTTCAACTCCTAAATGTGTTTTCAAAAACACATTTTTGAAAATCTTATGTAAATTTACCCATTGAACATTTGCTTCTAAATAATCTGAGAATGCTGCAGAATTAAAATAGGTTTTAGAGGTGCCCATATGATGCCTGAACAGGTTTTAAGAGGGAATCAACTTCTCTCAATATAGTACCAATAAAGACATACTTAAATAAATTGGGCAATGTTTATACAGAAATATTTTTGATCATTTTGGTATTAAATACTGTTAGTCATTATATCTGGAAAGAGTTGGCCAAGATCCCAAGTCCCTGAATCCTCCACTAACTGCCTTCAGCTACAGCCACTCCTTCCAAGTCTCCATGTGGAGAAGACATAAAGCAAGGCATCAGAAAGACTTCAGCAGATTTCGATGGACTTACTACTCTTTTAGAGTTCATAATGCAAATTAGCATACAAATGGTTGATAATGAAAATGACAAAAAAAGCTGAAATTTATTCAGCCTAGATCTTCCTAGATTTGTTCAACTCCAAAGTACTTTGTTTTTGTTTTTGTTTGCTTTTGCATATTTTTTTTTCCATTGAGGTCTCATGTAGAACATTATATAACACAATTCCTTGCAGGGAATTACTTAAGTGGAGGCTACTCCCTTTAGTTTCTAGTTAAGATTTTAAGCCAAATATTTTGTCCTTTTCCTTCTTAAGATGCTAGATCAGCCCTCCAAGCTCTGAGAAAGTCATGGGGAATGTGGAGTCTGTTTGTATGGGCTGCTGCTTGGTTCTTGCTTACCCTTTTGAGGAGCAGAAACTTAAGGAAGATTTTTGATCTTCTAAAAGTTTCGCCTCCTGTTGTTTGTCTTTGACCATCTTCAGAGCATCTCCTTTTGTGGGTGGAGCAAGGGAATTTAGGAAATGTTTTGTGCTCTCTTCATAGATAAGATGAGTGTGCTCTTAAGAATATCTTCCAGATGGAAAAATAAAAATCTTCATTCTCAGGCATGTCAGAGCAAGAACGGACATCAGTAGAAAAAAATGAACCATGTGTGACCTTGAGAAAACTTAATATTTCTAACTCTCAGTTTCTTTGTGTATAAAATGGGAATAATAACCTGCGTATAGAGTTGGTATAAAAAATAAATGAGATGTCCTGAATGATTATCATAGTGTCTGGTATTTGTTTAGAGTATTGACTTTATATGGAAAATATAAATTATATTTAGTTTCACTTAATTTTTAACTCTAATTCTATTTAATTGTGTTTTAGGGCCAATTCAAGTAAAAAATCTAAAATTCAGCATGTAGACTTTCTCCCTGAATTAAAATGAATATTGTTATTGCTTTTTTTATTTGAACCACTTATGAAGTGGGCTGTGGTGCCTAGTTAAATTCATGCGTAACTACAAAATTCTGCTGTGACCCAAAATGGGCCCTCTCTTCTTTTTGTACAGCAAGCCTATAAAGACTATCTTTTATTTTTTTAAGCAACCAGATTGGTCCATCCACTGGGTTTTCATATTTCATTTCATTTCTCTGTACTTTAGAATTATTAATTTTGTTTTTATATTACAACACATGGAGCATGATTTATGAAACAGCCTATCGTTGAAGCAAGATAAATTCTTTTTCTTTAACTTGTTAGCTCTCCCCCCTTTCTGAGTATCTGATCATTACTTTGATACAAAATTCCCATTTAAATTTGAATTTAATTTTTTACAATTATATTTTCTTTGTGAGAGAAAAACTACCCTTTTGATTATATGCCAGTGGAAATCTGCCAAAGCAGTAGATGTCTCAGCATCCTGCTTCATTAATTATGCCCAATTTTAGTGAGAGAATGTATATGGAATAATCAGATATGTATCCAGTTATTTAGTTTAAGCAGAGGTAATAGGAGCTTTGAACAAAGAGAGCTGACTTTGTTTCCCTCTAGTTTTGTATCATTTGAACTTTAGGAGAAAATGCTTTATTATTTCAACAAATATTGTAAAACTGAGATATTTAAATAGGATAATGTCCCTTGTTTGTTTGGCTTTCTGTGGCATCAACTAAGACATCAGCAAAATCATGAGGTTCCTTTTGAGTTTTATCACTTTAGGATTAATTTGGTTTGCCCTTCATAATAAGGTTATTCACATTGTTTATACTATGCTTTTTAAGAGCATTTGGATTTAAACAGTTCCAGTTGTCCTGGGGTACTCTTTTTGAGAATCAGATATATAAATTTTATTCCATGGCATCAATTTTGTTTTTTTAAGAGGCAAATTATCCATCGGGGAAATATTTATTATTTAAATCCTGACTTAAATTACCGAAACGTAATGAGATGGCCAAGCTTCTGCTCACATGTTTCCTGATGTTATGGTATTAGTTATGATATATGCACAAGGAAAAAAATTTGACTTAATCTGTCTGAAGCATCAGAGCTCATTATGTTGGCTAATAGACTCAAAAAAGGCTGAATCCAGAGGGTGAAAGAAGTCGTCATGACTCATTGTCTTTTTCCATGTCTCCATGACCTCACTGCCTTGGTACCACAGAGCTTACATCTTCTCATATATATCTTCTCAATTGTAGCTCCTACCATGTGCCAGGCAATGTTGATCAAGACAGCTATCCCAGGTCTCATGGTAAATCTCAAAGAGATCTCTGCTCACCTGGCAGCTTTTTAAATACCTGATCAAGCTGCCATGTCTTAGTTCCTCTCTTATCCAGGTAACCAGTCTTTCAGCCATTTTACATATGGAATACTGATAAAGGAAGAAACCTATGAAGATAGAATAAGGAAAGTCACAGAGAGGAATGAAAATAATAGGGGAGTAAATTTAGGAGAAGTTCTTTTCGCTAGGCTCATATCTGTGTGATGCTCCTTGGGAGTGTTTAAGAGCCTTTCACCATTAGGACCAAGCTTAAAACTCTTTCTTCCATTGACCCTTTTTCTTTTGCTTCTTATATTATCTGACCTTTTTTATACTTAGAAGAAAATCTGAGGACTATTTGGCTACAATTTAAGACTTAGGGGCTATTCCTGATAGGTTCAAAAATAAAATACATAAAGGCTTTTGTATTTGATTTACTTCATCATTCTACAGCACAGTCATAAGAATTTCTGGCTTTTGCTATCTTCTAAATCTTGGATCTCTTATATTGAGAGATAAGTGTTGAGAAGTATAGTAAATTATCTTGAAAAATATTAAAAAACAATAACCTATTGCCAGTTTTCTGTAGAACCCTGATGATAGGAAAGTAGCTGAGAAGGTACTGGGGAATCTTAGAATGCCCAACTCTGAGTAACTCGACTAACTAGGCAGAATTATATTTGAAATCAAAATGTTTTACATAATCCTACTTCAAGCAGGATTTTCTTAAAATTTTGGGTCACTCGTGATTTGATAATGCTTTGAGGTGTTTTCTTTTTCTTTTTCCTTTCTTTTTTCTTCTTTTCTTTTCTTTTTTTTTTTAAAATTAGACTGAAGGTATTTGGTACAAAGGTGAAGTGGAATTAAATAAAGAATGTGTTTTACTTTTTTTACTTTACTTTGCCCTTTTAAGCTTCCTCCATGTCTTAGCAGATTCAGTTATTGTCATATGTTTAGTCGATAGGCTCTGATTCACATTACCTTCCCAGTGGATGGAGAAACTAAGAGTGACTGGGGAACTGCAGAGCAGAGCTATTAAATTTATATTTACTGCTAATCATTTCAACTCCTGGCAGACAGCCTAATTGCAGGCACAAAGAGGATGCTCATGAGAATCATGGTCATATAACTTGCCCAGTGACTTTCAATAAGATACATGGTTGTGAAAGCTCTTGGCTTATTGGGAGAGTAAATATTATTGCAGCTTGAGTTTTCTTATGCTGTTTCCAACTCAGGATTTATTAAATATAATTTAATGAAATATATAATTTAAAGAGATGAGGCAAATGTGATTAGTAGCTTACCATTTTGTCTTTTTAGGATAGGCAGCAATGCATAAGCTCCTTAAAAGACCAAAAACTAATCTAGGGCTTTCTCTATGCATAGTTTCCATTAATGTTAATGGATTTTTCTGGGCATAGTTTCTATTAATGTTAATGAGATCCCTTATTCAAGAAAAGAAAAAGAAAGGAAAAAAAAATAAGAAAACTGATCTCCATTTGCTTCAAGTATTTTCCGATGTAGGCTGGGAATGATTATCTAATAACAAAGTATACTGACTCCAAAGGCAAGGAATTATTCACCTTCTATTTTTGTTTTCATTATGTCTTAGCTTTTCTAAAGTTGTATATTCAGGAAAGTTACAGAAAAATACAACTGTATCAGTTGTATCAGCAGTACCAATTGTTTATTCAACCAAAGATTTCCCACATTTTGATATTAGAAAAAAAAAAAAAGATTTTTCTGTTATCTGTAGAATTACACCTGTAACTACCACTTAAACAGAGCATATGTTGTGATAGAGCATTACTTAACTACGAAAGGTGAGTTATAGTCAAGAAAAAAGACAGGAAGGGTGTTTTTCTTGACATTTAGTCAAGGTCAATCAAACATCTGCAGAGAAAGAGCATGTTCTAATATGTGCTGCATGCTCAATATGTCAGTTTTGTATTAAAATCGTATGCTGCAAAGGGCATAAGTTTAAAATCCTATATAGTGGTAGCAAATTAACAGTCAGTCTAGGGACTAAAATAGAAGGAATAAGTTTTTATTTCTAAGACTGTAGCTTCTCTTTCTTTGTTATTGTTCTTTTGCTTTGTTCTGTTCCTATAGTCTCTAGAATAAAACAGCATAATATTTCCTAATTCAGTAAACAGGTCACTCACAATGTTCCAAAAAGCTAATTTTTGTTTAAAACAACTTAGTTGGGTTATACCACAGAAAAAGCACCGCAAAATGATAAATAGTTTGAACTTCTTCAAAAAGGTTACTTCCAAAAAATATCCAGGTTCTCTCACATTACCCTGGCGTGAGTGTGGGCGTATGTGTATGTATGTTAAACTCTGTGGGCATTTTTAATTTAATTTTATTTTATTGCTAATTTCCATCTCATCTTCCACATGGATTCATGACCCTAGATCAGCATTTAAATGAGAAGTTCATTAACTTTAAAACTTAACTGTAACTAAAAATATTAACATTAAAGCCAGAACCTTTAGTTAATATGTTTTTATGAAAAAAATACATGATTTTTCCATGCTCTCTTGTCATTGAGTTGTCCCAGTTTAAGCTGTCTTTTCATTTTCTGCCTCAGTCTGAAAAAAATTCTTGAAAGAGAAATAGTTAGATCCCTGTTATCCCCAGGATTTCATATCGTGTCATCCCCTCTTTCTGGTGCAAGACCAGATGTCTAATCTTAATGTGCTTAAAGGCACATAGGAGAGGAAACTCTGGAAATACAGGTCTGTGCTACTAAGAAAGAGATTTTGGATGAAAAGAGAAGATAATGTAGATTTTATTCAACCGTGCTAATTTTACATTCAACTGCTATTACTGAAATTTAGGACTACTGAGAATCAACATCGTGATTTGATGGTTAATGTTGCTGCTGCATTTTCAATAAATCAAACATTGATTTTGGGACTTATTACAGTCACTGGTACTGTGCTGAGTGTTCTGAAGACTATAAGAGAATAGAGACAATTCAAAAATAGGAATGTTTATGTTAACACACACACACACATACACAAGTAACAGTGAAGGAGTTTTGAATGTTGCTAAAGACAATAAATGTTTGATTAATAATGTATGATGAGTTATGAATCAATGATTAAACTCAAAGGTTTATTCAATATCTAGGTTGCCATAGTGGTTACATAACTATGCATATGTCATAACTCAGCATACTATATACTTTAGAGAGGGTACATTTTCATTTATATATATATTATATCTCAGTTAACCTGACTTTAAAAACAGGGTCTGGAATGCATTATTGTGCTAGGCACTATGTCTATAAGAAAGGATGCCTGCTTTAAAAGAACCTGTAATCTAATTTGTTAAACTAATTGAAATTAATGGGCATGGATATTGTAGTAAAAGGAAATACCAATAAATTGAGATTTAGGCATGCTGGATTCTGTTGCTCCTTTGTTGGGTGAATCACTTAACGTTCGCCAGCCTGACTTTTCATCCAGTAAATAATAAGACTGCCAATAGGTGAATTCTGAAATCAATTTCAGTTCTAAAGATTTATGGTTCTATTATTTTGGTCTGCCGCCTTGTGTTAACAATGGGAAGAAGTGGACTTTCTTGAGAAGTCACCTGTAATCTATACTAAAATATCATAAATTGTATGAAAAACAATGTTGAGAATCCAAGCAACTTAAGTAGAAAATAACTTTGGAATTTGACTCGTTTCAATTGCCTAAGGCAAGTTCTGACCCAGGAGTATACAATTAAGTTAGGATAATAAAATATCCAATATTTTTATCAAGGTCAACAGTGGCCGTCAATGTCGGTCCTCCGTCCATCTTCATGGTCCACTTTATGTGGTCAGTCATTATCTCCTCCATGAAACAGTTGTTTATTTGGTTTCCAGAACCACGCAATTTTGTCTGATTGCTTCTTCACACTCTTGTTCTCTGGTTCCTCCTCATCTCCTTGATTTTTAATTATTAGAGACCTCTAGAGCCCAGTCTTGGGCCTCTTCCCTTTTCTGTCTATACTCACTTCCCTGGAGACCTCATTCTTTTCATGACCTAAATACCACCTGTATGTAATACTTTCAAATTTTAGCTCTAGATTCTAGACTCATACCCACAATTTATTACCCAATCTTGTATGAACTTTAGTTGTCCAAAATTAATCTGATATTTCTCTCAAAATATACTAATATAATATTATCTGTCTCCAAGGATGGCAATCCATACATCCTGTTGCTTTTTCCAAAACCCTTGAAGTCATCTTGAGTTCTTCCTTTATCCCACACCTCACATACAATCTAACAGCAAATCTTGTTGGCTCTACCTTAATATGATTTGGTTATAATTAAAATGTAATCAGAATTTATCCACATCTTACTATTTCAATAGCCTACTAATTGTTCTCTGTACTCTAGTCCCATAGGAGCTGAAAATGATTTTTTTAAAAATTGAAATCAGATTATGTCAATCATCTGCTTGAAATCCCTCTTATCACCGCTACCCACAACCTAGAGCAAAATCTAAAATTCTTCACTGACCTCTAAGTTCCTATATGATCATATGATCTCCCTCCTACCCACTCCCATATACACCTCTTCATTTCTTAATTACTTTGTTCCAACCATACTGGCTTCAAATATGCCATGCTTGCTTCTACCTCCAAATCTTTGTATGTGGTCTTCCTTTTGTTCAGAATACTTTCCTCCCAAACAATCGCATGGGCTTTACCTAACCACCTTTGATTTTTATAAGGTCACCTTTATAGTGAGGCCTTCTCTTGCCACTATGTTTTTTAGTGCCACTCACTCACACTTCGTTTTCCCCTTTCTTGTTTTACCGTCTTACCATATTTCATACTATATATTTCTCTAAGTTATTTTCTGTTTCCCCATTCTAGAATGAAAGCCATAAGAGGGCAGAGGTTTGGAGCTGAGTTTTTTTTGTTTTGTATGTGTGTGTGTGTGTGTGTGTTTTCCATGTTTGGAAAGAAAAGTCTGATTCTTCAAGGACCTGTGTTAATGGATGCTGTCTCTGGAATCTGGATACGAATCTGCCCTAACAAGTACTTGGGAGCACGTCTGGAACACGCAATCTGCTGCTCATTGTTCCTGTGCACACTTCTTTCATTTGAGCAGGTCCTGTCAGATGAGATTAAAATGTCTTCACAACAGCCAAACACAAAACAAAACCTCATGTTTTGTGGAAATAGCAAGTGGGGAGAGGATTACAGTTCATGTGAGTGATCTCTTTAGTATAGGACACTGGAAAGAGGACTTCTTGCCAGTCAGCTGGAATTAATTAGCATCGTGAAGTGTCAAGGATTGCTGAGGACCTCATTAATACAACTCCTCAGGGAGGGATTTTTACCTGGAAAAATTAGCCTTTCCTCTCAGAAAGTACTGAAAAGACATCCTTCAACCTCTGGTGAGGATCTGAGCTTCTCCATTATCATATGTGGTAACAGAAGAGAAGGTACTTTGATTCATTGTCACATTCAAACAAGTGAAGAAAGAAGCTTCTCAATAAGTGTGAATAGATTTTGGTAAACAAGTGGATTTTTTTTTTTGAAGGGTTATTTAAACAGCAAATGCATCTACTCTAGTGCAGCTTGACTGTCTAGACATGAAGGGCTTTGCAGTTCTGTTCAACACACTTTATGAAAAATTCAATGACTGTACTACTTCCTCTCCGAAGATTTTTGGGGAGATTTTCTAAAAAAAATTTGCCTTTTCAGACTTTGTTTTACTAATAAGTACTTCTCCATTTCTGTCACATGTTGTTTCATATTGCATTGTAAATAATCCATAGCTTTATTGAACTTTGTCAACCTTTAAGAAAGATCTAGTTTTTGTGGTTTTCTTTATATTTTCTTTGAGCATATCAATGATTCGATCTCACTAAGCTTTAATAATAAATAAAGCACTTGGATGTTTTCTTCCTTCCCAATCAAAAGAATCATAATCTGTATCCCTCGGTTTTGCACCTTACATTATACTCACATGGGTAAGGAGCTTTTTTTGTGAGCAGTGCAATGTAGTATTTAAGATACATTGAAACAAAACAAAGAAGGTATAAATTCAAGTTCTGCCGCTGACTAGCTATGTGATTTTTGCTAAACCCTCTGTGAGTTAATTTTATCATCCGTAAAATGGGGATCATTATCCTATTTAGAGTTATTGTGAGGATTAAATGAGATAAGTATAGCGCTTAAAACATTGTTATACTGTGATTAAATGAGAGCAGTGTAGTGCTCAAAACAGTGTCTGTCATATAGTAAATGCTTAATGAATGTTAACTCCTGTTATTATCACACCCTAAGTTCAAGTATCAACAATTAAAGTCACACTAAATCAATGGATCTGAAATGATTGGTGGCTTATCAAAAATTTCTTTAAAATGCTTTAATGGAATAAAGGTTTAGTGGCATCAGTGATTACTAAGGTGAAAAGTTTTGTTTAACAACATATGGAATGATTAGTCTTTCATAACTTACACCAAAGCTATGTTATATTAAATTCCAAACAGGGAGCAATATTTAAGGAAATTAGAGAGTATGCATTACTGTCAAATCAATAAATTCAATGACTTTATTGTTACTTTCTTTCACTGAAATATACATTCATGTTTAAGCAATAACTGAAGACTCTGGCAATGGATGTTTATACTTCCATTTTATATTGTGGATAGTATATTTCTCCATTACAGAGCAGAGTGCCCATTTAAAAAGGTAATTATTTTAAAAAGTTATGAGGGTGAATTTAATTAATGTGTATCCCTAAAAATAAACTATAAATAGTATTGTGATTAATAGTTTTCTGATATCTGGTTCCCAGGCTTATGTTCTACCTTTAGCTATATGTATATATGTGCACGTTTATGTATTCAAGTCCTTGAACATTTCCTAGTGTCTTAATTATATTTTATAAAGATGTATATAGCAATGCATATTTATTTTTTTAAGCTTGAGATTTTATTAATACTTTCCTTCACCTCACATATATTTTGTTTGAAGGTACTCTATGAATCAGAATGTGCTGAAGTTACATTTCAGTGAGAAACAGAAAGCGAGAATAATTTTAAGCATAATATTAAATTGTCTTTTCTTATTAAATTGTTTGCTCTTAATTATTGGCTTCTTGATCAGCAATAGGGCAGGAATCTGTTAACAGCTGCTCAAAGCAGAACATATGATAGAGTCCAGAAAAGCTAATTGGGTGCACTGTTAAAAGTATAACTGGTCCCTTCTTTCACTGAACCAAAAACATGTTTCTAAAACATTCGTGAAAGTGCCTTTTTGCAATACTTAATGGAAATGCATATTTTATATCATTCTTCTTGAATGCTAGTGGAAAATTTTAAAAGAGTAAAACAAATATAAAAATGAACAAAATAAATATAGGAAAATTACGCAAAAACAGATTGGTTAGGTAGCAGTTGCAAGGATTGATATGGGAACTAGAAGAAAAAAAAATTAGGATTTTGAAACAGAATCTCTTGAGCTAGGATTATGCTGTTTTATTATATTTTCCACTCAGCCTGGAATAGACGCTCTCTATATTTTACATTCGTATGATAGAGTTTTAAAAGATGAGCCTCCTCTTTCAATCTTTCTCTGTTTACAGTATGGTTTTGCATCTCTAATCCCTGCCACAGGCTTTACTCATGACAAGGAAAACTTAGATAAAAGACAAGGGAAAACATCCAGTTTCTTTGAGGGCTTTTCAGGACTTACATCCATACTTAATTGTAACTTCTGCTAATGTTTCCCCTGTAAAAGAAGGTCATAAGTTGTTTATCTTTACAATTAGCTGGAAAAGAATCCCATAAGAAAATCAATGAATTTTTATTGTACTTGTCTCAAAAAAAAAAAAAAAAAAAATCGACCAACATAGCCAGCCTTCAAAGGGAGGGGAAGAAAACATAAATTCTGACAAAGCATAACCTAGAATTTAGATGATGGCGGTGGCTGCATCTCATATGCTAAAATTCAAATTAATATGTGGGAAGATTTTGGATCAAGTGAGCAGCATGAAGCTCTTAGTGTCAAAGAGACATGAGGAATCTGTTCTAAGTCTACTGGCAAATATAAATTTAAAGTTTATCAGAAAGTCTCCGAAACTGACTAAAAGAGAACAAGTTAGCATATAGGTATTGTGTCTTTTTGAAATGAAAAGTGTCTTTTCCCAAACAAAAATGAACCTGGCTTTAAGTAGGGTAATGCAGACTTATGTGCAAAGAAATCCTTCCTACTAGGGAATTAAAATGTATCCCATACATATGTTCAAAGAAAGCTTTACTGATGTCTGTCTTTGATTATATCATGGTCCCTTTTACAGCCAAGGAAAGCAAAATCTGGACATCTAACTGATTTGGTAACCCCTAAGTCCATAGGTCTCCCCAGATATCTTGAGACCAAATAGCTCAGCAGTTCACTACTATGGTTTCTAAAGAGAGTTATGGAGTTTCCTTTAGATTTTAAAGAAACTACAACAAAGAGCCACATCCTCTATTTTTGTTGAGCTACTTTTACTTTTAAAAGCTAAAGAAAAATTTAGAAGAAATACTTGTATTGCAAGTTTTCTCCAGCTAAAAAAGTTCACCAATTAAAATGTCATAGTCAAATTGCTATTTCATTTTTCATCTTAAAAAAAAAATACTTAATATGCCCAGCCTATCATCTTAGGAAGCTATAACAAGGGGGAAAATAATAAACTCTGCTATATAATTTACATTCATGTTATTTAAAGATTTCTTAAACAGATGGATCCTACCCATCAAACTTCTCTATACATTATATCAGGGGGTGGTCTGCAGACCGGCAGTATGAGCATAACCTGAGAGTTTGTGAGAAATTTAGAATCTCAGGACCCACTTCAGATTTTTTTTTTAAAATAAGATCCCAGATGACTCATAAATGCATTAAAGTTTGATAATCCCTGTTCCATAATCTTTTTCAGTGTTCTCATTGAGGGACACATTCTATTAAATATAACATTAAGATTGACTTCTGCCTTGCTCAATAAATACCTTTACCTTTAGGCTAATTTGCTAAACCACAGTCACTCTTTTGGAGGTGGCTGGCCTGATTCATAGTTCCTACAATAGAAGAAAGAACACGTAGGTCTTTATTTAATTTCTTTACAGCATAGACTTATAACAAAGATCCTGCCAGTTCTGTAGAGTCTAGACAATACCATAAAAAGTAATTCCATTAAATTTCTTAGCAGTATAGGCCATGTGCCAATTCTAGTATTTTTCATAATAGAAAATCTGGAAAGTGTATCATATATTTTTGTCATGATCTTGTCAAAATTAACGGTGAAATTTTTTTTTCCTGACAACCTGAGGCTTTATGATTTGGTTCACTGAATCTGTGAGAAGTACTTATTGAAACTCTTCTGGTGGCCATGTGAAGACATGCACATTAGTCTATAATACTATCTAAAGCAGGTTGTTCTTTTTTGAGGCATATAGCAAAAGATGACTTGTGGAAGAACATATAACTATTTAATACTTGCTCTTACAATCCTTCTTTGCTGTCGATTCTGCATTACATGCTTTATTAAAAACATGTTTTCAAATAATGGCTTCTACCTTTCAAGACTCAAATATATGCTGCACAAAAATGCTTATTTTGCTTATTCACAGTTTATGCCTGTACCTAAATTATGGATTGAGGAGGAAGATATGGAAAATCTTCCACCTGGCTCTCTTTATTCCCTGTTTCCCTTATCTCTGGGTTAAAGAATTTTCATGGAAACCCCTAATAATTTTGTATTTCAAAAGTTGCTGTTATTTTGCGCAACAATGGGGATTTTGCTGACTGAAAGGAACTACATAAATCTAATGGGTATTTATTGTTTTTTGGTCCTCAGTTTTCAATGTGAAACCAGCAGGATATGGGCTGAAAATGTTTCAAGGTATATCTGCATTCAGTTCTTATTTTCTTTTCCAAACAGATTCTGATAAAAACAACCACAACCAAACATTCTGAAAATGTCAACTTCTCCCTTTATTCCCAGGACTTTTCATACATGCATATATTAAACATACATACACGTAGACAATTTTCTGGGGTTTTTTTGTGACAGTTCAGAAAATCATGAAAATTATTCTCTTCCATTGACAACCTTCTGCCTCCCTCCTACTCTGCATTTAATACCAGAAGGGGGCAGGACTTTTTCAGGCCTTTTTTGTAGGATGCATCACAAGAAAAGAGCAGCACCAAGTCAGAGATATTGAAGAAAAGTGACCTTTAATCAATGGCATCAGCTACAGTCTTATATTTGAGAAAAGGCAGTTGTACTCCTCCTATAAAATGTTTTAAATTGTTAACTCAATTTGCCTGAAAATATTTAGAAGTGTTAGTGGCAAGGAGGTGGCTTAGTTGGGGAGGATTTTGCCTGTTCCTTGGAAGAGGAGATTAGGGGAAGAAGCAGAGGGTTTTTTTTTTTTTTGCTTTAAAGCCCCACGTCTGTAGATATTCAGTTGCTCCCCCATTTTTGATATGCAAAGCAACTTTGGTAACTTACTTTGAGAATCCCTCTGAGTGTCCTTTTTCAGTAGTGATCTGACCCCATCAAAATTTCCAGATAGTTTGGGAAATGTTTTCCAGGTCTAAACTTTTACTTTCATGTTTGAATGTATGAATTCTTTTCATTGCAAATCTTTTATTTTTTTACCCACCTTCTTCTCCAAACATAGACAAGACTTTAATTGCTAATTTATTGTGTTTCTTACTGCTGACTTAACACTTTAGGTTGTATATCTAATTGCCCCTGTGAGGTTCAAATAATAACTTTAACTTCAGTGAGTTTTCCCAGCTTCCCAAAGTCATTTAGTAGAGCCTGCAATACCATGTCATAAATCTTTCTGATAAACTTCAATTGCTGTAGTAAAGCCAGTGGAAGATCAACAAAAATTGTGTAGCTTTTTATGGCACCCCAGCAAGAGATACAAGTAATTATATATTCAGTCTGCAGTGCATTTGCCTTGTATTAAAAATTGTTAGTCACAATAAAAAAGAGTCTGAGCCATAGGATAATTCCAAGCTATGTCTTCAGGCACATTTGGAAAGGTTCAAAAATCAATTAGGAAAAAAAAAAAAATCTAACTACTTGTATTAAAAAGATAGCAAATGTAATTGCTTAGCCCCAAGAGTGACCCTGTGAAAATTATTTCTTTTTAATAAGCCTTTCTAATAAGGCAAACTGCTTATAAATTGAATATTAATACACCTGTAATTGTAATGTAATAGGAAGACTATCGCCTATGTTCATATCGGAGATACTCTAGTGGTTTTAAAGAAATATTAAGTAAAAATGAGGTATAAAACTGTCATAGGTTGGACAATTTCCCAAAACAAATCTGACTTTTCTTCCTGTCTTGTTTGTTCACCTGATTTCTGCTTCAAAGCAGCTAGCATAGGATATTGGTTAACCCCAAGCTATGCAGTCAGTCCAGGATTCCTAATGCTTATATCCCACACTAGCTGTGTGAGCTTGGGAAACTTATTGGTCATTATAAGTCTCAGGCCATAAACAAAATAGAGATGATAATGGCATTTCCTTTATTGGATGGATGTGAGAATTAAATGAGAAAGTGCACATAAACTGCTTTGACCATTCCAGGATGACAGTTAGTACTTCAAGGTGTATTGATTCATGTCAGTATTATCTCAGCTTGGGTGAACTCCTGGGCACCTTCAGAAATTTGTTCCTTCTGTGTTCCTACTGTACTTAAAAAAACAAAAACAACTTCTATATGAATATGTATATGTATGTATGTATATATTGATAGACTCAATTTTGTAAAGTGGTTTTAGGTTCACAGAAAAATCGAAAGGTACAAAGATCTACCATATGCCCTTTACATTAGGGCTGACTCTTAGGGTTATACATTCTATGGGTTTTAACAGATGTGTAATGTGTGATGACGTGTCCACTGTTACAATATCATACAAAGTAGATGTACTGCCTTAAAATCCTCTATGCTCAGCCTATTTATCTCTCCCCCCGCCCCCCAGCTCTGGCAACCACTGATTATATATTTGAAATCATACAGTGTGCAGCCTTTTTGGATTGACTTCTATCACTTAGAAATATGAATTTAAGGTTCTTCCATGTCTTTTCATGGCTTGATAGCTTATTTCTTTTTAGCACTGAATAATTTTCCATTGGATGTGCCACAGTTTATCCAGTCACCTACTGGACATCTTGGTTGCTTCCAAGTTTTGACAGTTATGAATAAAGCTGCTATAAACATCCATTTGCAGGTTTTTGTGTGGACATAAGTTTTCAGTTTATTTGGTTAAATACCAAATAACATAATTGCTGGATTGTATGCTAAGAATATATTTAGATTTGTAAGAAACTGTCAAACTGTGTTCCAGAGTGGCTGTACCAGTTCTCGTTCCTATCAACAATAACTAGGAGTTCCTCTGGTTCCACATCCTTGTTGGGATTTGGTGCTGTCAGGGCTTTGGCCAAAATTAGGTGTGTGGTAGCATCTCATTGTTGTTTTAATTTGCAATACCCTAGTGATATATGAGCATCTTTTTATATGCTTATTTGCCATCTGTATAACTTCTTTGGCAATGTGTCTGTTCGGATCTTTAGCCTATTTTTTAATCTGGTAGTTTGTTTTCATATGGATGAGTTTTAAGAGTTTATCGAATATTTGGGGTATGTCTTTTGCAAAGATTTTCTCCCAATCTGTGATACACTTTTTTTTTTCACTTCTCTAATTTTAGAGTTCAGTGTTTATATCTCTTTCATTGATATGTCAATACTTGTGTATATGGACCTTACCTTCAAAAACAGGGAACAGACCTGTGTTGTGTCCTCCAAAATTCCTATATAATCTACTGCATGCATAGAGATACTCAATAATGATTAATTGAGCAATTAAATGGTTGATGTCCAATGAAAGTTATTTCAATGTAATGATACCACAGATTAAGGAGTTCCATAAAAGGACCCAAGACTAGTGGTGTCAGACAGGGCCTAATACAAATTATATGATCCTCTTCCTGCCTCACTTTTAAACATATTAAGATAGATTGAAAATGAGCATCAAGAGCAAAGAGTGTCTCAGAAAGATTCTCTTTAGAATTAGACTTTGGCTTTTCAAAGGCTTTTCAGAGTTGAGGCTTTTCACTTGCATAGTCAGAATTTTGGTCATTGAATTATAGAACAGATGTCTCAAACAGAGGCAATTTATGGTCGAACCTTTGTTTTATGGTAGATATTTCAAAATTTCCATGGACAAAAATTCAGTGTAGCAATAATGAAAAGCAGACATTAATTCATTTAAAAATATTTTGAGTGTCTACTCTGTGCTGAGGCATTGTGTGGGAGCTAAAGGTCAATTTGACATAGATGGACTCAAAGCTTTATAAAGCTGTAGGTCAGAAGAATCGTATGCACAAATAATTATGGTTCATGGTAGTTATATGCAATAAGGATGTACAAAATTCGGGGAATTAATTATGGCTGGGGGAGAGGTGTCATTGACTCATCTAGAAGATATTTATTAATCACTTACTGTGGTTCAAGTTTCCTGGCAGATAATGGGCTTTAGGGATGAGTTGCAAAAAGTCCCATACCTTCAAGATCCTCACAGTACAGAATCTGGTCCAAGGGTAGTGATGGCTTCAGAAATAATCTTAGGGAAAACCTTTTGTAAGAGGTAGCATTGGGACTTGGCATCAAAGGAGAGGTAAGATTTGGATATTTGGAGATGTGAGTGAGGAGAGGGCAAACACATTCCAAATACTGTCAATGAAAGTGGCATAGGATTGTCTCATGTTTCAAAAAACAAACAATCTGTTAATTTCTGAATTCTTTTGATGATCATTTTATATCTAGGAACGTATATTTAACATACTAATAATAGATTATATTTATTGCTAACTTGCATTGACCTATACATTATTTTAAACTTTACTTTTAAAAATATATGTAATCCTTACTAGATACCTAAGGCAGATATAACTTTTATTCTCAGTTTTACTAAATAATGGCTTACCTTACATGGGACTGAGACATACCCACTCTGACTGAGTTCTCCACAGCATGTTAAAGCCATGACAAAGCTCTTGATACCTCTCAGGATTCTGTTTCTATAAAAAGAATTCACAATTCAAAATATTTTAAAAGGGTATTTCAAAGGATGCTTGCAAAACCAAAAACGTTGAGAGAAAGGGAGAGAGGGAGGGAAGAGAAAAGAAGAGAAAAGAGAGTTTGCCCTGAGCCAGTCAATATGGACTTGAATCTAAAGTCAGAATAAGCAGAGTATTGTATAACATAGGCTTGTTATGTTTTCTGGAAAATGATGGACAAAGAAAGGATCTGCTTGAGTGAGAGGATGTAATGATGATGAAAAGAGAAAGCTGTGTCGTTTGACTCTTATTTAGGTTTTATCTTCTTCGTCAGGCGGAATGATAAACTAGAAAGGTTAATACCGAGTTGAGGAAGATTTAGCCCAAGATAAATAAGACAGTGTTTTCAGACAGCAGAATTGAAAAAGAGCATTTTGGATGAAGAAAAAAGATTTGAGCAAAAGCAAAACAGATGGAATATCTGGAAGGGGTGTTTAAAGTCCTGTAATTGTGTTTTCAATTCCACAAGAATAAATATAGAGAAGATATCTTGTAATGATAAGCATGCAAAGGTCTAAGAATTTTAGTTTCCTAAATGCTCAGATTTGCAACTAGTGAGTGTGGGTATTAAAAAAATCCAAACAATATTGATGGAAGAATAATGCCTTAATTAAGGAAAATAGTATACTGTTTAGTACCCATCTTATGTATGTTGCATTTAGGTCAATGTATTATATTAAGGTCTTTTAGAATCTAAGTTTGCTAACAAACTGGATATCTGAAAGTTGAATGGTTAAGAAAAAACTTCTCTTAATGATTAATAGTTAAAAAATTGAAAATGATTCTCCAGAAGAAGATTTGAGGTGAGCATGGAAGAAGGTGGACTTGATAACTATTTTCAAAAGGTGAAAGGTTGCCATACTAGAAAAGGATACAGACTAAACTATATTGATTCAAACTATAGACACATTGAAGACAGATAACTTTCACTTCAAAAAGATTTTAAAAAATAAGTAGACTGCTTTGAAAATTGGTAACATCACTGGCTAGTTTCAAGTGGAACTAAAGTACCCTTCGTCAGATATTTTAGAACAGCTTCCTGAATTTGGAGAGAGTTTGGGCCTAAGACCTCTTTCCAATTCTAAGATTTCTGTTTTTTTAATATTTAGTATGTGTGATCAGTATTCAGTGTCATTCAGTTGTTGACACAGTTTCCGTCAGTTGCCTCCTGGCACATCATGGGACAGTTTAAAATAACGGACCAAGAAAAATCCCGTAAATATCCTATGTTTATAGTCTCCAAAATGTAGTTGTTTGCAACTTACAGTCTTAATCTGAGCAAGTAAGATAAAATAAAGCATAATATCTCATGGAAGTCAATCAAAGTTCTAAGTTCTGGAAAGAGAATGAGAAATAAGATGTTAACAATTTTATCTTTTAGAGTACTGATGTTTTAAAAAGAAACTCAGTGTATGGGCATTATATTAAGCTATTAATAGAGGAACAGTAGAAAAATTTTATGACTAGTAATGTGAAGAAGTCAATGTGTTTTGTATAATCTAAATTAAAATCTAGATGAAAAATATTCACTGAGTTTTATTTTTTGAAATGTTTTTGGTAACCACTATTCGACAATAGAGAAACAAGACCAAAAGAGATGCTAGAATTGGTTCCTCCACTCAGGTGCCACCGTCTATCAATTTTTATTGCTTAAGACATTATTTTATGTACACACACTCACATACCCCACATATAAACTCAGAAAAAGAGTTAGACTTGAAATTATATTTTGTGTTGAAGTTTATGCAAATTAAGGAGTCTGCTCCCTCAACATTTTTTATTTCTAAGTGTGGAGGGATAACTGATGTTCTCTTGGTAATGATTATTGCTTTCCTCCAAGTCCTACTCGCTTGCATTATACATCTGCCTTAGCTTGACACAAAGGATAAGAAACTCCCATGTAGCCATGACTCCTCTCTTATGCTTAACAAAGTTTCCCATTACCGGGTTAACATAGGTTTGTTGTGTTAACTACATCAACACTAAGAAGTATATTTGCATATAAATCAAAGCCACTCTCAGTATAATTATGCTCAATATATTTTTATTTTGTGCTCTGAACTGTATTTTTTGATAGGTTATTTATAGCAGAAGCCCAGGAAACATCATTTTGTGTGTCATCAATAAATGAAAATAAACCTATGCCACAAATAAAGGTGAACAATTGCTCCCCGGATACATTTTATACCATCTCAATATAGTCCCCTGGCTTCAACCAAAGGGGTTGTAGCTGCAATTTTGATGGGAAACATCAGCTGTTGAGTGTTGAGTCTTTACCACTCTTTATTGCAGTAACTGTTGTCAAGGCATCCCAACATCCTGCTAGAAACCAGATTCAGTCGTTTTCTTTCTCTGTTTATTTTTCTTTCCTTGTTTTTTGTTTGTTTGTGTGTTTGTTTTTTAAGGTTAAGAAACAATCTTACATCTCAAAGCAGACAGGAAGAGTATGCTACTTAGAAAGTAAAGCAGTGCCTCATGTATTTTTGTTTCTTTTTTTATTTTGGCTAAATTTTCCATTGTTTACACATCAGTATTTTTTACAAATTGAACCATCATGAATTAAAATGTATTAAAGTTTATAAAAATTGAGAAGGCTATTATAGACTAGAATAGAATTATATAACTGAAAAGGATGACCTAGAAAATAAAGATGTTGAACCAAACGAGGAAACTGAGACAACAGAAAAGTAATTTGTTCAAGGTCACAAATTTAGTTAGGCACAAAAATTGCAGTTCCCTTGATTCTCAGGCTACCATTCATTTTTTCTATTATAAAATTTTCTAGGACAGATAGAGAAACTAATATAATAGACTTCAATGAACCCATCACCCAGAGTTAACATTTAGAATGATTTGCCAAAAAATATTCATAACCTTTCATTAACCTCATGTTCTATTTTTTTATTCTAAGGTATTTTTCTGAATGTCTTTAACTACTCCTTATGAGAATGTATGCATTTATGTTTGTCTCATTCTTAGAATAGTTTTTGAAGATTGGCACCTGTATGTTATTTAAAATGCCTATTTTCGCATCCATAAGTTTCAGTTTAGTAGCAAGCAGTGTGCGATTGTGTTTCTTTTTTCCCCCAGTTATTTAAAGTATTTTCATTTCTTGTCATACTGCATTAATTGACATGTCTAAAACAAAGCTAAAACATAAAAGTGATAATGTAAAGATTTATTTCTTTATTGGGAATGCTTTTAGTGTTAAGTATATTGGTGGCAGTTGATTTAAGATTTGGTTTTATCATGCTCGGGAATAGTTCTCTACTTCTATTATACTTTGAACTTTTTAAAAATCGAGAATGTGTTGGATTTACTAAATATCTTTACAGAATCTATCTTAATGATTTATGTTGTTTTTCCTCATTTGGCCTAATAATTCATATGACTAGATTGCCTAATTTTGAAATATCACAGCATTTTTGATGTGTACCCAACACGTTTATACATGGCATCAGACCTCAGAAAGCACCAGTCTTGAATCTTGGGTTTACACTTTGTGGCTTTGTAACTCTGGGCTACATTTTCTCATCTATAAAGTGATCATAAGAATTACCTCATAATCATAAAGATAAAATCAGTTATTACATAAATTGTCACGTAGGGACTGACATAATAAATGGCGTTACTTGCGAGTCATCTTAATACGTATAAGGAGTATGTCGATTATGTCAATGATAACAATGATTATAATAGAAATTGGCCTATGGATTTGGAATTCGTATATGTGTGTAGGTGCTATACTTCACTGGTTTTTGTATAAGAAAGTTCTGATTTTATGAAGTTAAATGGGTGGTTAGCTATTGTTTTCTATATTCTGAAACATATATCTTCCCTGGGAATTACCTATTTCTAGGATGTTTTCTTTTTTCCCCCAAAGGCAGTGTAGCACAGTAGTAGTTAAAATAAATAGATGTGGATTCAATTCCTGGTTCTTCAACCGATTAGCAGAGTAATTTTAGGCAGTTGACTAAACCTTTTTATGCCTCAGTTTCCTTATTTGTAAAATGAAAGTAATAGCATCTGCCTCAGAATTGATGTGAAGATTCAATCAATATCCAGTAAATGTTTATTTGGTGACTATTATGGGCCAGAACGGTGTTCAGCGCAATATTAAAAAAAAAAGACTAAATTGGGAATATAAGTAGTCACTGACATTTAAAGCTTATTAATATTGTTATCAACATTAGTAATAATTGAGGCATAAACTATCAAGACCAAGAACTTTTTACAAGCATTTTCTTGTTATTTTTGTATCAGTTTAAGTTATTTCTGTAAGTTTATCAGTTTCAGCTCTGTAACAATGTACAAATATAGCTAGATAGAGAGCTGAGTAGGTAATTCTTTTTTTTAAAAGTGATTGACAATTTGCATAACACTTCTATTACAGTATTTGGGTAAGAAAAAATTATGTCTTAGTAAGTAGCATGTGATAATATTTGCAAAAGAATAATTATTAGGACATTAAGAAGTTAAATAATAATAGTAAAATTTTAAATCCGTGAATAGTCTCTTTAATGATTAAAGACGTGACTAGTACAATAATGAATGAGAGATATACCTTATATAATTTTCAGCTGGATAGACTGAGGAACAGTATGGCACCATTTAAACTCTTAGCAGAGCTTTAGATAGCAAAAGAATGAAAAGGGATTTTTTTTTTTAAGTCAAAACTAATACATGTTATTCCAAAAAGATAAGTTGAAGTAAAATTAAGATGTATCTCAGGAATGGATAAATTCAACAATATTTTTGAAACAGGCAGTGTGTGTATGGAAAATACCAAGATGAACCTTTTGATGTTGAAGGATTATTTTAGGTTTTATCATCAAATTTCTTTGTGCATTTATTTGGAGAACTTAAGTGTTGCCTACTTTTTGAATCAATAATCATATATTGTATGAATTAATCATATCTTCTATAACCAGTGCATTTTGCTGGTCTGTGTCAATGTCAGTATAGTCATTTGTTAGGAAAATGTGTTGAGGTAGCTCAACTCTTAAATGTAGATTGGATATTATGATGTTTTAAGCTAAATGATGAGTCAACAATGCATTAAAAACAAAAATAAAATACTAAGATAGCATTTAAATTTATGAGGTAAATTTATCCGTCTTGAAATATTCTCATAATTTCTTCTTATGGCATTTTTCGGGGGTACAATATGTAATAGCAAAGTTTGAGATAGATCATAGAGTTCATTAAAGTGGGAAGTTGCATTATTATTTCAAAAGAATTTGGAATAACTTAATTTTGACTAGAAAGACTAATCAAAAGTTTAATGTCACTAAACCAATTGTGCTGGGTTCACATTTGTTGCATCTTGGCTCAAACTTAAATTCTTCCCACATCTCTTAACTCACCTATCATTAAGTATTATTGTTGATCTTGTGTGAATCATAGATTTTTATTGTTAGTGGTAAATTGGAGTGCAGCTAGAGCCTATGTTAAATATTCTTCTCTCTTTTTGTCAACATCAAAGTATGGTCTTTGCTTGAGGGCAAAGAGTTTTGCTATATTTTTGGTTCATTTTTCAGGGCAGCATGGGTATTAACTTTATGATTTCTAGCATGAAGCATTCTCCTAAAGCTGGCATTCTTGAGCAGTATCTTGGGTGAAATTAACTCAACATAAAGATGTTATTAAAAACTCAATCCATGCTTATAGGCTTAGGGAGAAAAAGAAGATGGCAATGATCAAGAAGCTGATTTCAAAGGACCAAGATCAAAATGAAACAATTTTAATAATTTTTACTTATAAATAGAAGACTTAAAATATTCATGGCAACAGAGTATTAAAGGGGCCTGAGACATCACCATATTTTTAAGGGAGAGGTTAAATGAGATTTTTTTTTTTAAAGAAACAAGACTAATATTAACATTTCTAGTTATGACCTAGAAAGTTAACTGAGACAGTTGAAAAATTATAATAAAAAATATTTCTGTTGGGTCAATTTGTATTTAGAATTTCAGCAACTCTACTGTTACATTATTTTTATTATTGTAATATAAGAAATAGTTAATGATGGTTTATTTCATTTCTTCTAAGACCATTTAAAGGCTTCATATCACAGTACTATACAAAAATGCTGATTTAAATAAAACTGGTTACAAAACTAAGATCTCTATTTACTTATTTATTTTGACATTTGGAACACTATCTGCTGAAAAGTTATTAATATTTCTTTTTAAATATTAGTTTTATCAGTATTTGGAAACTGCAAGTAAAGTCTCTCATTTCCTTTCCCATGGAGTAGCAGATTTTATTAAGAAAAACTCCATAACTGATTTTGTTATGATGATGACATATTCTATTGGATTTGATTGGAATTTTGAGGCACATCTTTCCAAAATGATAGCCAATACTAAAAATGATTTAAAGAAATCCATTAACTGGGGCGGGGGACGGAGATACTAGGCGAAAGACAGGGACGCAGTGGGGAGAAAGGAAAGATACTGACCCTTTCTCCAAGTGCTCTTCCATTATAGTAGCTCTGAACATCTCATGACATCCAGAATGATAATTAAACCTAATGGATATTGTGCTCCCATTTTTGTTCCCAGGGCTCCTGAAGTATGAGAAAATCTGCTCTGGCCCTAATGTAGGTGAAGATTTAGCCTACTTATAATTTTGAACACCTGGACCAATTTAATGCCCATTAAAGAAGAGTTTCTCGGCTCTGCCTACCCTATCTTAGCAAGTTTGTCAGTGTTCAAAGCCTCGTAACACGGTAAGGGTTTAGAAGCCCTAGGATACTCTCATGTGGCCTCTGGTATTTCCAAGGGATCTTGAAGAGTGTACAGAGGGAGGCAATATGATGTGGCTGAAAAACATTTTTTTGGAGCCAGATAGGCCTGGGTTGGATGTGACTAGATGATGTTTTAGTTCTGTGACTTCAGAGAAGTCACCTACTTGTTTAGGGGTTCAAACATCCTCAACATGATTGCAAGGCTGACAAGTAGAGTTACTGTGAGGATTAAAACAGTGAAATTTTGAAAAGTAATTGATATATTGCTTTGTATATACAATAGCCAGGATGTTAGCATCTCTCTTTTTCCAAGAGGCTTACTAATGTCGCATGTAAACTGACAACTTGTTTCAGTACCTGGACCCTTACTGAGCAGCACAGTGATATGGTTTTAAGCACAGAAAATCTGGAACCAGATTCCTTAAGACCAAATGACAGTTCTGATGCTTATTAGGCATGTGATTTGGGGCAAGTCATTAAACTTTTTGAGACTCAGCTTCCTCATCAAATAAATGGGAATAATTACATGCATGTATGTATATGTTCTAATATATGTAAACTGCTTGGAAGACACCTAGTAAATATTCAGAAGGTTAGCTATTATTACCATTATCATAATCACCATAATTATCATCATCAAACATCTGTTAACAATGCAACTCTTCTTGACTATTCACACTCATTTGGAAAGCTTTAGCACTGATATTACAAAACAGTGAATACAGTAGATATAGCTTCCATTTGGCCGTAGAATGATATATATATATGATTAATTTCTCAGTAGATTTTTACCTTCTCCATTAGATTTGATTTGCGTTCATTTTGAAAGAGTGGACATGTTTGGCAGGGAAAATATATAAGTGGAATATAAGATCACAGAATATTAATCTTACTGTGATATTTAATAATTAAAGATTTATCACAGATAACCCAAGTCCCCTGAAGAATATTATTAATTAAGTGAGACACACCTTCCTATCTGATACTGGCTTTTCAACTATTGTCAGGATAGACCTTTAAGTGATTATCTTTTGTACTTAGGGTATCAACTAATCAGTTTTTGCTTCGATAAAGGGCGTTTTCGCAGATAAGCATTGCCCTTCTCAGAAGATTCAATGACCAGCTCCACCTTAAAGTTCTCAAGGTTCTCCCCACATCAAAAATATAGGCTGTCTTTACTCCGTTATCAGAATCCACAAGTCTCCTCAAAATATCCTCTAGCTCTTCTTGGTGAACAATGAGAAGGGATGATATCAGGAAACCCCTGCTGGTTACTGCTCTGGAGAAGTTAGCAATGAACATTTATCTCAAGTTCAAAATGTTCATGAATTATTCGGACATGAGCACTCTGTGTTTTTGGCTTTACAATGCTTCATCAAATTGAATGAAAAATTCATACTTTGGCTTTTTTCCGGAAAAAGAATTGGATGAAGAATTTCTGTTCCTGTTTGAAGCGCCATGTTCATTGCCTAGAAAACTGCCTTTTTTGGGAACTCAAATATTGAACCTTATTCATTTCTTCTTCTAGGTGAACAGGGAAATAAAAAAGTCAAAGGTGAAAACTTTTCTTTCTTCAGCTAATTTATAGAAGGTACTTAAAAACTAGTCAAGTGATTTCAAACAGTATATTTAAAGTGAAAAGTGTACGGAGAACACTTGTTACATCTTGAGATAAAAGGGCTCTCTAGAGAAATAAGTTAACAAGACATTCTGCCCCACAAAGAAATGCAACGTCTTAGCTTTGAAATATAAGCATATGATGATGAATCATTTTTTGACATTGTAGAAGTAAATGACTTTTAGAAAATGTGGCTAGTCACTGTTAATTCAGAAAATCTTTATATGTTAATTATATTTTATAAAGCACATTGATGTATGAAACAGGAACAAACAATTAGATGAAATTCAAGATATATACTGTTAGGTTCTACATTTATATGAACATTTTTCCATTTTGAGATTGGAAGGTTTTTTAAATGTGCTTAATTATCTATTTCCCAATTGCTTTTTTTGTGCAAGATTTTTGTTATGCATAATTCCATAATCTAGTTTTATCTCTTTGACACACTTTCTAAATAATACCTACATATGTTCATATATAATTTACATATCTCTATCTCTATGAGAAGTTCATTATTTATATCTGAATCTGCCTTTGTACATAAAAGCAGCTGTCTTTATACATACTTATTTTCCCTCTTCAGGACCTGAGCACATACTGTTTCCTCTGCCCAGAAAACTCTTACTCTTATTATTGATTTCTTCACATTTAAAGCTCCTCAAAGAGGCTTTCCCTAATCACTCACTGCCTCTCATAGATCTCTGCTATTTTCTTTCTTACACTTAGCATACTTTATATGCTAATACAAATTTTAATGTATAAAGAAGTAATGAGAGACTTAAGCCTCATAATGGCAGCAGTGTCTTCTGTTTTGTTAACCACTGTTTATCCAGAACTTAACAGAATGTCAGGAGTATAGTAAGAAATCTATATTGGACAAATGAATGAATGAACAATTATTGAGGACTAAACTTGTGTTATAATATTTCCAAAGTTTTAGTGTCATTTATGCAAGAAAGTTATGCAACTTAGGAAAATGAATGTATGTAAATACAACCAACAAATATAATTTAAAATTTTTGAATCCCGGAAACAATGATACAATGTTTTTCAAAATACATTGCCCCTAATAGATACTTGATAAACATTTCTTGACATTATTTTATTTTACTGGCAGTATTATTGTTTTATTAAGATAAAGAAAGGTCATAATCATCAGGAGCTTCAGCCTTAGAGATTCATATTCTCTTCTGAAAACACTGATCCAAAATTATACACATAAACATAGATTTATTTTTGACGGCTGCAGAAATGATTATGTACTACACTGGAGATAATGGAGCCTTGTTGATTCTATAGAAAATAGTCTTTGGTGAATACATTTTCGCACCCATATGCAAACATTTGCTTTCTCTAAGAATGTCAGACAGGTAGTCCTGGACTAGAAGTCAATAAGAAAGAAAAGGAAAAAAGTAGCACTGTCAGCTTTATGTCTTGGAATACATTTCAAGTTAGGGCTCTGCTTGAGGCTTGTGAAAACCAATATAGCATTATTAAAAAGTCAGTCCATCAGACACACTTGAAAATGTTACCTCACTGTCATTTTTCTGATTGCAAGTCTTGTTTCACAAACGTAACTTAAAAAAATGATAGCCCTTTCAAACCAACCTTTTCACTTCATGTACAGCTCGTAAGCATTTATCAACTGAGGCATTAAAATAATTGTATTTATCTCTTGATATGTTTTGGGGGGTTTTTTTAAATATATTTTTTAATGTAAAGGCTAATTTTGTTTTGCTTAACAACCTAATTACTGAGGTAACATTTACCATGTAGAGGACTAAAATCACCATCCAAAGATATTTTGTCTATTTGTCTGAAAAACGTTGTGTTCTGTGCTATGGAAATTTGGAACATTACAGTCAGTCTATAATTATATAGTCAGCTCTCCACCAAAATCATGATCCTGGGATACAAGCAAGTGAAATCTACAAATAACTCCATACCTCTTTTATAGGAAAATCATTTTCCATAAAAATGCCAACTAGCAGCATTGATAGAGTCAAATGTCCGTTCTCTGTCCAGTGCCTGGTGTAATGGCCCAAAGACATGGAATCAGGGAGAAGCAGAGAAACAAAGGTTATTGTTTTAATCAGTACCTGAAACACAATGTATATGGCATTCAATTTCCTAAATGACTATGAAATGTGAGCAAAGCTAATTTAACATCTAACCAAAGGTTTTAAAAGCAATGACAATAAAACAAAAAAAAAATAATACAAGTCATATCTGCTCAGCCCATTGCACTTGGGACAAGCTTACCTTAAGCCAGTGTAGATTTAGATCTCTGTGTAGCAGCTAAAGGTGTTTGATATTTAGTGTTTGCCATGATGCCAAACCACTGAGCTAAATATTTAAACCAGAGGTATAACATGTGAAAAATTAAAAACCTTACATAGGCCAGCAGTCAATGCCCATTTTTTGCTCTGTTTAATTTCTGCTTTTAGATTTTTCAGAGGAAAAAAAAAAGTGATAGAACACATGCATTCTTTACATATAAGGATACATTTAAAGGTGCTATTTCAGGGACGAAAATACAGAATTAATGACTCAATGAGATAGCTCTAATTCCCAATAGGATAAGTTAGCTTTATTTCATTATACATCGGTTGTGGTATCATGCAGATATGCTGTTTGGACCACAGGAAAATACCATGAAAAAGGCTTGGTGACATCTCTGAACCCATGGCCACAATGGAGAAAACTTTATAATGGTTCAAGAATGTCTTTTTAAATAGAATGGATAGTCTTTTTAAATGTCAACGATAATTCAGTATTGGCTCAACAGATGAAACAAACTGGAAACAATCTCAAAATACCAACATTAGGGTTATTGCCCTTTTCAAAGGTACACCAACCAGTCATTTATTGGGCTACTTTCATCCCACCATTGTTTTGATTCTTGGTTTAGTTTTATCTAAGGAGAAGTAATGTGAGGAATGAAAGCATTGACTAGTGTTATCGCCAAAACTCAGAATCTGTCCATCATCAAGAGAGGAACTCATTGAACCTTATTCTCACTTAGCTCCACTAAGTCCTACATACTTGGCAAGGCAAGAATTCTTAGCTATAAAGACAAGTCCCTCTATTTTCCTGAGGGGAAGTGTTATAATTTCTTGAGAAAGAACACATCTGGTTAAAAAAGGCCTCTCAGATTACTCTGAAACATTGGCCTGATGGAATCTCTTTTTTCCTCCCAAATTGAAACACTGCTCATTTAAAAAGTATAATAAAATCCTAGAGTTCATTTACTTCATAAATTTAGGGAAAAAAATCTAAGACTCAAATTTAAATATAGGTGCCTTTGATGTGTTTCATAAAATGAACTAGTACCTTCTTTTCTAATTTTTTTTCTATGATGCCTAGCTGTTTGTTTAAGCTTTTCATAAAACCATGGAATCATTGAGATGGAAGGGGATGTGGAGATTGTCTAGTCAAGCAGTCTATTCTTCAGTACAACCAGTGGCAGGACAGTTTATCTCATTGATGAGCGTAATTAGATTTTAGAATGTTCCCTCTTGAGCCAAACAATGGATAGATGCCCTAACTTTAGTCAAGTCTCAGCCTTTCTGAGCTTTAGCATCTTCATTTATAAAATAGATAACGCTGCTTCACAAGTTGTTGTGAAGATCAATGCAATATTATGTGTTCTAACTAAACTGTAATAGTTATATAATTCAAACATTATTTTAATTAACTTCTATCCACCTACTATGGAACAAAACATGATTTCCCAAATGTAATAATAATAATAATAATAATAATAATAACAACAACAACAACAACATAGAGATAATAATAGTAATAATAATGAAATAGCTCAAAAGTGCTGAGTAGTTATCAAATGTGCCAAAAACTAAATGCATTATCTCATCAAAAGAAAACTGCAGTGTGATGAAAGTGTTCTGGAATTAAATAGTGGTGATGGTTGCTCAACCTTGTAAATACACTAAAACCACTGAAGCATATAATTTAAAAGGGCAAATTTTATGATATGTGAATTATATCTCAAAAAAGAAAGAGTTTTGGAAAAATACAAATATAGAGGTAGTCTGAAAGTATTGTGAAGGATACAGTGAAGAATAAGCCAGTCTTTTATTTTACCTCCAAGCTCTGTATAATATAGTTGAGGATTTAAAGCAGGTCCATAAAAACTAACACTTGAGCAGTGTATGGAAGAGCATGGCCATAGGCTTACAAAGGTTTACTAGACACTAAGGACCGAGTTGAACATAAGCCTCTGGGAGGGTAATATCACTGTCAGGATATTATTTCTCAGAATTCAAGGAGCTCTAGCATTCTATAGGATGGGGACATATTAGAAAAAGTATATTATCTTAATGAAGACTTTATGGGAATATGAAAATACTATTTCTTAGAATATATTAGCACTAAATGAGATCTTTCTGAAGTAGTATCACCCTAAATCTCACCCATTTCTGGTTCCTTATTGTGTGATGCTGTGAAATGTAATTAGCCAAAAAGGAAGATTCACTTCGCAGTAGTGAGTAGCCCTACTTGTGACTCAGTCCTCTGAGCATGCCTTGGTTTCACGATCTTTTCCTGGTACACAGACTCAGCTGAAGTCATCTTTTTTAGAAAGCATATCCAAATTGGCCAGATACCAGTACTAATATTGATTAGCTATATGATTTGGGCACATTTTGTAAACTCTCTGAGTAGATAGAGAAAATAGCACTTATCTTTCAGGTCTGCTAGGAGTTATACGTCATGTGTAGCTCAATGCCTGACACCCGATGAACACTATGGTAAGTAGGGCCTAGAAAGAGAGATGGGAGACAGAGGGAACATATATTCTGTGTCTCTGGATGTCTTTGGGATCTTCTGGCTGTCCTACAGCTGTCCACATGCTGGCTTGCTCCTGCCACACAGCTAGAAGTCTCCCTAAGACTCTCCAAAACCCTCCCCCTCAATGCACCTGTGCTGTTTCCAGTCGCTACCTCAAATCCTGCATGCATGACTTATCTTCTCAATTTAACTGAAAACTTCCCAGAGGACAGAGTACACATTTTATGTGTTTGTATTGTCTACACACTTAAGCACAATGCACATAAATTACATAGTTGATTTTTATTAGGTGAATGAATTAAAAAAATATTCTTCAATGGGGAAAGTAGGAGACAGGGCAACAGTAGCTTTTTATTTTTGAAATACTGTGTGTATTGGGGGGCAGTGCATTTTCAGTTCAATGACAGGTTAAAATAACTAGACTAAAACCACTTCTTGACATTATAGACCATCTAGAATGGTAAACACAGTCTCTACCAGCCAGTTAGACCCCTAAGTCATTCATTTGGAAATGTATTTGGGTTAAATTAGCGATTATCTGAATCAGTGTGTTTGTTTTGAGGTGAAAGAACAGGTGGCTCTCTGACACACTGTGCAGTGTTACTTACTCCAGCAACAGAGGCTACAGGCTCCATGGTCCCCCTCGAGGCTTAAGACCTCTGTTCCCTGGTGAGGATTAGTGTCTGGAGAAGCAAAACATAACATTTAGTGTGACTCTGATTTCAACTGGCAATGCAGAATTGGAGCATGGGAGTTGTTCCGCATTCTGAAATGGGCACAGCATGGAGTGCATTTGAAGACATTGCGTAGTTATGTCCAAGGTGGGGCTCTGTATCACATTGGATGACAGAAGCTTATAGACCATAAAGAAGCCTCCCTGCTAATCTACATGCCATCCTGTGTTGCATGCTTATGTATTCTGTTTGGTGATGCTCTCTGTCAGAGTGTGGTAAACAAGTAAACAACAATCAAAGAACAGAGGACAGTTTTCTTTTTTTACTGCTCTATTTTCTTAGAGATAGTTGAGCCAAACACTTCTACCTAACAATCCCAGACTAAGGGGCAAAAAACAGCGACACATCTATATGCCATTTACAGGCTTACTCTTTATATATATATATTCTGTTTTATCTATTTTATGTGTACATATATTGAAATATATTTGCATCTATAACATACGAACATGTTGTTTGAAGTATGCCCAACAAATTGAGAACACCATTAAATCTTAATATTGGTTAAAACAAATATTTTCAGATGAATATGTGATAGCAGATGAAATTAAATGGCGCATTAAACTAGGAACCTTTCAAGTTCCTTCCCATTGTTGTCGTTCATGATATTTCCTTTTAACTTGGCTTAACAATATAATCATTATTCAGAAATGAGCTTTTGTGAAGAAAAATAATTACCTTTGCCACTACTTATTTAACGAATCCATGGAAAGACTTCATTAAATTATAAATGCCTCGTTACTGATATTCTCATAATAGATTTTTGAAATTATGGTGTGAGCCAGTTATCCATTTCAAGGAAGACACAATGCTAAAAGATCAGTACATGTCCAGTGAAATTACTGCTGGTTTTGCTAATGAAATATTCATGAGAATTTGCCAGAGACAATCACATTTAATCCCAGAGAATAAAAAGTTGAAATGAATTCTTTTAAATTGTAATTATCCATCGGTAAGAAAGTTTAGCAAGTTTTATTGTTTATATAATTGAAATGACTCACTATTCTGTCAACACGGGAAGTATGTGTTTGGAGAATATTTACAGTTTCTGCATGGAATCATAAATCATAAAATTTGGTTTCAGGGAAAAAATTGGTCCTTTGTCTATCATTTATGATTAAATTGTTTTTCATGGATAATGATGTAACCTGGGGTGGGGTAATACTGTCTGAATTAGGGTAGAATCTGTTGTTTGAGCCTACTTTGGTGGTATTTCGGTTCTTTTCTTGCTGACTCCGGAGTGTGAATCCATGAGATACCAAAAATGTTGGAAGTTAAAGGACCACATAAACACATCTAGGAATAAATGAACATCATTTAAAAGTCAGAAGCTCGTCAAACATTACCAACCCTCATTGTCTTTTAATTGTTTTACTGTATTGCAAGAAATGAATCCCTGTGAAATCTGGGGATTTCTGTAGCCTAGAAAATAAGCATTTTACATTTTATATTGCAGAAAATTTTAGGGATAAGGTAAAGGGACTCTTTTTAGAGTTTGGTACATTTTGTACCTTTAGCATTATAGTGCTTTTATTCACAGAACTTGAACCTCCTCAAGGAATAGAACTCTGATAAAAATAAGATATTGTAGCTTTCCTATCAGAACAAGCAGGACACTTTAAGAATTTATTTTGGTGTGTGTTGGAATAAGAAACATGCCTGTAATAGAAGAGACTCTAAAACAATGGGCAACCTAGAGTAAGGATTATGTTCATGTACATGTTATGTCGAAAGATGCAATTCCTATGATACAGCAGAAATTTAAGCATGTTCTGTAGAATATTTCTTTCTGACCCTAGGAAATTCCAGAGAAGTCTCAACACTACTTTGATCCTTCTTGGATAGTAAAATGTCTTCTGTTCACTTTTTGATATAAGAAGTAGTTTCAGTTCACTACTTTGTAATGATAAATACAACTTTAGTTAAAGCCAGTGCGTTACCACTACTTAGGCTGACTTGGAGCTGCCACTTGCACTGGCTGAGGGGACAGGGTTGTCTTTTCTTCTCATGACATTCATTTCTCTTCTTCCTCCTCGAATCTTCCAGGAATGAAGCAGGAGAAGGAGGAGGTAAGAGGCAGACAGGATCTTACTTGGCTAATTCAACAGTAGGTAGGCATCTAGCTGGGCTTAGCTTAACCTTAGAACTGACTCTACAGAGCACATTTAGGGGCATTTTGGTGAGTTCTTTAGCTCGTATAACCACACCACTGGAATTTCTTTACCTGCAATTTCCTTGAGGTGGTGAAATGCACTTCCTTCAGATGGTCATTTTAGGATTTCCACCTCAGTCTCTGGGCATCCATTACACAACTCCAAGTTCTTTCCATTGAGCCGTCTTCACCACCTACTACCCCTCCCCTCAGTTGCTCTCTTAGACAGGCAACAACACGATTCTAAGCCGGCTTTCTAATCCATCATCCACCGGCAGTGCTTGCTTGTTGCAGTAATATCTCTTTGCTCTGTCATCAGAGCATCAGCCAATCACAGTCTCCCCTTGAAGATTTCTCAAGCAAGAGTTAAATGTCAGTTTGCTGACTGCCCCAACCACTGCCACCAAGTTCCAAGAGACAAGTATCAAGCTTTCTGAGGTTCCATTGAAGTCTTTCTCCCCTGCACTTGCGATAAGGGAAAATAACCTTCCAACATGGATGTATATGCAGATCATATCACTTCCCAATTCTCCCCCGCAGATCCTCCTCTAATTTTCAGACTCCTCTTGGCATTTCTTGCCTCTTTAATGGGCCAGAATTAGGTAATTAATTTAGGATCCCAAAAGTGGTTTTCAGTGTTCTCCTTTGCAAGTCCAGCTTAGGCAATCTTATACCTTATTTTGTAAAATGGAAGTACTAATTTGTTTATTTACTTCTTATCACCTCATGATTATAGTTGAAACTGAGACAGAAAATGAGTTTATTTTAAAATCTTATTCTATCCACATATGAGTTGCTCACTGTCCTCCATATAATTATTTAAGCACACACTGACAGGTAGATGCAATCTGCAAAGCACCATACACGGACCTTTAGTGCTTCTGCTCTATCAAGGAAGATAAAACAGAAGCAAAGAACAACTAGATTTACCAATTCTGTTAACTGCAATTATAGGATGAACCAATATTCCTAAAATTCAGCCTAGTGTAATAATTAGGAACATAAACTCTGGAGCCAGACTGCTTGGAGTTGAATTATAGCTTTTCTCTTTCTGTGTAAACTTAGCCAAGTTACTTAATCACACTATGCTTTAGTTTCCTCATCAGTCAAATGGAGATAAAATAGTTCTTCTTTCATGGAGCTGTTATAAGAAATACCAGAGTAAGTATTAGTCAAGTGATTAGAATGCTATAAAGTTGTTTGTTAAATAAAGATAACAGACCTCATAAATAAGATTATTAGTTTTCCTGTGAAGTTGTATCACATGTTAAAATATATATACCACATTAAATAATTTACCAAAAGTGAGCAAACAGGAATTCTACCAGAATGAGGAAATGCTTGCACAAAAGAGATAAGCAAAAAAAAAAAAAAAATTTAACAAAAAAGAAAAATGTTGCAAAAAAAAAAAAAAAAAAAAAAAAAAAAAAAAAAAAAAAAAAAAAACCCTTTATAAAAGTCTCTATAGGCCTTTGGATAAATTTTAATTTTTATTGGAATCCCACTGTTTTTGTTTTGTTTTGTTTTGTTTTTAATCACCTGAATCATTCTAAAAAAACCTGAAATGCCTTACAGTGGCATATATTTAAAAGTAAGAATCATGAGACATATGGTGGAAAATAAGAATAAGTTTAGGGAAAATTGTATGCCAGGAGTCTATGTTACTAATAAAATTTTCCTACTCACTTTGACTCTGAGATTTCTAATCACCAAAGTCAAAAAGGAAATACAATTTTGAGTCATATTATCTGTCAAGCCTAAAACAAAAATTTTAAAAAATTAAAAACTATACCAACTTATAAGAGAAAGATCCTTTATGGACAATAAGAACCAGGAAAAAGAAAAATAGAAAAGTTTAGAACATCTACATGAAGGAGAAAATGAGCAATGTCTTAAATAACATCTTCAAATACTTTCCTTCCATTAATGCATTTGTAGACAAGATTTTCTTATAACTCTCAGTGTAAGCTGGTACTATATTCTTGCTGCCTAATTCAATGATGAGAATCTGGCAAGAGGTCAAGAGAATGTGACCCAGATATCCAGGTTTTTGATATTCCAATTATAAATTTCTACAGGAATTGATGGACTATATGTCTTTTAAATCCCTCTTCCTCCATGTTGTTCCTCTGAACTGAGGTTTGATGAAAGGTGAACTACAGACAGTTCGAGGTTATGTACGTGGACAAGGGCCTGCAGTGTTACTGATTAGGGGCAAATCCATGATCCACTGAGCTCCTGGTAACCTTGATAGTCCTAGAACTAGAGAAAGCTGCTCAGAAGCAGAGGACACGAACCCATGTTTCTCTTTGCCACCTTATATTATGCAATTATGAAATTAACAGCAGCAAACTTTGCACTTAGAATAATGTGTAATGCTGTTTTGCATAATTCAGAGGAGTCAATTTTAGATAGCCATATCTTAGTTTAGATATAAATTAAGAATGAGGAAACTGAATTCTAGTTCTGATACCCCTCTATTAAGTTATGTGACCTTGAACAAGTCATTGCACCTTCCTGTGTCATAGTTTCATCATCTGTAAGATGAAGAAATTGAATAAATGTCAGACTTGGCATTTGATGATTTTTTGTATGTGAATAATGACTAAGAAACTGCACTCATTAAATGCTTGTCTCTGTACACATACGCTTTAGAATTATTTTCTATATTGTCAGTATTCGTCAGTTTTCTCTAAACAGACTTCATTGCTCTGATTTCACCATAATTAAAAGGAGAATGTCAAGCCGCCTTTTTCTTGTAAAATGAAGAGTGGATTAAAGGAACTATGTAACATGAAAAGATGTCCTTTCACAGAGGCAGCTGTGCACCTTGTTTGTGGCAACCTCTGGGAAGAAGGCAGCTCAATTCTCTTGAAAGTGTGTCTTTTGGAATATCAATTATCCATGAAAGAGATGCTTCAGACTTAACCAAATGTCAAGAATCTTGCTTCTACTACTTGAGTTTTTCAGAAGTAAAATCTGAGGAAAGCAACTGTTTGAAGCCTGTTCTTGAACAATATCCTATATGTAATTCTTATTAAATGCTGACTAATCAATATAATTTTATTCAACTCTTTTTTTCCCCTCTGCCTTTCAGCACCAAGGAAAAATTGGAGTTAAATTTAATGTTGGGACAGATGACATCGCTATTGAAGAGTCCAATGCAATCATTAACGATGGGAAATACCATGTGGTTCGTTTCACGAGGAGTGGTGGCAATGCCACGTTGCAGGTGGACAGCTGGCCAGTGATCGAGCGTTACCCTGCAGGTAAGCCAGTGAATGTGTATCTGGGGAAGATTTATGAAAAACAAAGTGGAAAACAAAGCATTATTTTGCATTTGTTTCACCAAATTGTGGGTTTTCTGAGAAACCACCAAGTATTTATTGCACTATAGAGTCATGCGAATGTACTGCTGTCCTAAACTATTCTTGAAACAGTGTACAAGTGGCATTTTATAGAAGAACTTGAAGGCACACGTTATTGTTTGCAAATTTCAGGACATCAGTGAAACCAGAAAAATGCACACATAAAAGGCACAACATGTCAAAGCTCTTTTTACTGGATCCTTGCATTTGAACAAAGGAAAGGCTTTGTCAAAAGTAACAAAGTTAAAATTTAAAGCTAAGGGAGGGACTATTATAACACTTTGCTGTGAAAGAGAACTAGGTGATTCCTTTGATGGTGGTATATAGCTGAAACTCGTGAAACGTGCAGGAGGGCCATTTGACAAACAGAGCAATAGTAAAGAAACTGTTTATAGTAGCACAAATCAGCAATTATAAGAACATGTAAGTAATTGAAGTCTGTTTTCACTGTCATATAACCGTGGGGTTTCATAAGGATTGTGACACTGGTTTCACTCATTTTCATTCTGCACAATAACAGTGATTACCAAAATGTATATATAAACTCCTCTATTATAAGTATTCGTTTCTTGGAAGAAATAATATGAGGAAATAACTAACTTATTAAATACAGGTTAATTTTCTTTAGTATTGACTCAATTAGGGAATGAAATATCTGTGATGCCCTTTTGGGATTTTCTGATCTGAAAAATTTTACACCTTCAAGCCTCATTTCAGACCTATTTTTAAAACTCGGTGTTCTTCAAATATTTGCTGAATTAAATGTTATAAAAAAACCTGTATGACAAAATTTAGAAGCAGGCACATTAATATTATGTTCCGTGCCTATTATAATACTGGAAAATAGTAGGAACTCTATAAATATTTGCTGAATTGATGTCCTGGGAATTATCTCAATTATACACTACAGTTATGAGAGTGTACACCTTCTGTTAATAAGATGAGGGAATGGAAAAACCTGGAAGAAAAGTAACTTAAATCTGCATGCGATGGTACATAGCCCCTGATAATCCCTTATAACATTTACTGAAATCCTAGTAGAAATGTAAAACTACAGGCTCAGTGAAATTACAGAAAAGTAAATTGGCAAATTTCCTGAAATACAATTAATTAATACCTCTTTACTGAGAGGAAGTCATTGCACTGGATGTCATGAAAGATATAAAATAAGATCAGTTCTAGAAGACTTGCCCCTGGAATATTGTTATCTGTGAGTAGTGGACCTTAACATGTAAAATGATAAACCATATTTATTTATATTTATGTAAATATTTATAGAGTGCCTACTATTTCCCAGTATTATTATAGGCACAGGACATAATATTAATGTGCCTACTTCTAAATTTTGTCATAGAGCAGTTTTTTTATTTCAGTGTGGCAGTTGCTTCTTGAAGACTGGCTTTGTTTCATCAGTTAATGCTTTTAAATTATATTTAGTACCTTTTTTACTTTTACCACACTTTCCAAACTGGTATCTTAGATAAAAGGTTATAGAGAGTGTTAATGGTGACCTATGGGAGGAAAGAGAAAGTCCTGCTCTCAAGTTAGTTTGAAAAAGTCTGGATTAAACTAAGTTAAAAATGTCTACCCTTGGACTTTATTATATTAATATTCATAATGGATCTCCAAAAGGAAATATGATATGCATTTCCCAAGCATAGATAATTGGAACCTAGTTTTCTAATGCATTAATGCATGTGAGTAAATATTTTATGTTTTAAAAAATTTCTCTACCCCATGATTTTAATATAGCTTTTGTGATTAAATTTAATTGTGCACATACCAGATACTGTGCACTAGGTATCATTCAAAAAAGTCATGTTCCCTGTCTTTTTGTGGCATGCTAATGTCCAATTTTAATCAAAATTGAGCTATATTAATTAAGTCAACAAATATCTGTGTATTTTTTCTAGACTAATATTTGATTAACATATAATGTCTTATTTACCAGTTAAATGGATACTCAGTATAAGAAGTAATATAAAATATATTTAAAAATCAGAATCTGGCAATATTATGATAGTTAAGGATCAGATCTTTAGAAACAGATATTTTAGATGCAACCTCTATATTTAGTCCAAGATTCTAAGTTTTTCTGTTATTCATTCGAAAAAATAGCCTTTACCACTAAATCCTATAATCAGAGAAGCGGGAACTAACAGACTATTTTTGGTTCCTTTTAAAGTGCCTGTACTGCAAAATATAAGTAATAAGAGTGGAAATTAGTAATTAAGTATAGCACTTAACCTTCCATTATAGGGCTTTGTGGTGAGTGCTTTTATATGAAGCAATTCATCTGGTAGCAACACTATACCTTTAGTGAAAAGCATCTAAAGCATTGGCTGACAGTATCACCCTATCATTGTCTGGAAAGCTTTCATAGAGAAACTAATTAGTGGAGGTAGATTATATGCTCTTTGGGAGTTTATAAAATATTTCTATAGCTCAATAATTCACATCTTAAAATAAATATTGAATTTTATGAAAGCAGACCAAATTTCGATTCTTTCCTGTGCACAGAACAAAGTATAAAAATATTTTGCAAACTATTTAGAGAAAGTCATTTCTTGGTGCTTATCAGTTAAAGCTCTAGAATATAATGCATCATTAATCTCTGATTTGTCCCTAATTACAGTTATATAGCAAAATTTTCTCTCTCAACAGACTTCCTTTTCTCATAATGTTAGTCCACAATGCCTATCATCTTACTTGCTCAGGCTAAAGATTGCTCCAGATAAATCACAGTTACCTTTGAGAATAAACCTTTGAGCTTATTTGTCAACCACAGTGTGCCAAAAAGATGTCTTTCATATTCTATGCAAGGTCAAATATTAATTTTATTTCTATCAACTTAACACATCAATAAATATTAATGGATGTATACTATATTAAAGGAACATACTAGGCTTACCATCTGGTTAAAGAGATAAGTAAAAAATGTTCAAGATTAAATATAAAATACATGAGAAAATTTAAGAGTTATCATATCACATTTGGCTAATTTCTGAATAAGACATACCATAAAAAGGAAAATATGTTCCAAAGAAGAGGAGACCAGTTCGGAGTGAATGGTCTAGAAACTTGATTGGGGTCTTAAAAGTGTAAAATTTTACTTGGAAGAAAAAATGCATTCATTTTAATGGGATTAACAGGAACAGATAGAGACAGGAAATATTTATAAAGCTATTAAACAGTCCAGGTGTCAAAAGATAAAGGCTTAAAATAAGGTATGAGAAAATAAAGAGGATGAATACAGAATACATTATAAGACCTGGTGAATAAATAAAAGGGGACTCATTCCCATTTTTTAGTTTCTGCCCCTCTCTCTCTCATCAATTATTCAACATTTTAGTGCTGCAGTGTGTCACGAGGCTGTGCTAGGTGTCAATGAAATGGAAACCTGTGGTAAGAATGAGTGGACAGGTCACAGACATGGATTTTGCTTGCTAAGAGTTTAGTCTGGAAGACAAAAAGGATTCATCAAACTTACCAATGTAAATAAATTGTGTTAACTTCAAAATTAGTAGTACAGCGTTTAATTGTTATTAGAGTATCGAAAAAGGAGAAAATGGTGGTCTGAAGTGGTGTAACAAAGTAGATCCTAATGGGGATGGGAAAATTTGAAAGAAACAGAGGCTAGCGCAAAAAGAGGCTGCATAAAGATGGTGTAAATATTTTTTATGTGATTGTTCTTTCAAAGACTTTATGAGTATAACCTCTAAATTTTAACTTTGTTTTTCATCTCAAAACGCTGGTAAATATTTTAGGCTGAGGAAAGGCATATTGATGATTGCCATTTAAATTTATACACTTAAATTAATTGGTTTTTAGTTCAAGTCATCAACGAATTTATTGACTGTCTATATGAGCCCTTCCATTATTTAGAGTTTTCTGTTTGGTACAAAATGTGTCAGTTGGTTTGGTGATTTTGATGTTTTTATTTATTTTTTAACCTTTTTTTCTTTTTCTTTTTTTTTTTTTTTACAACGTATGATGTAATTGAGAAAAATCAACCTCATTTCTAATCATAGCATTTGAAAGAGGGAAGGAACTTCAAAGATTTCTATTCCAGCACCTTCATTTTTTCAAACAGTAAAATGAAATGTTGGAAAGGCTACCTGATTTGACCAAGATCACTATGCCAGTTTGGGAATCTTGTCTGATTCTGTGTGCCTTCCTTTATGTTGTCTGGGAGACAGAAACCAAAATGAAGAGAGATCATTATATGTAGCCTTCTACATAGCAAAGTATATTCTTCATAGCTAAATGTTATGACTTATGTGATTGGTCATAGCCGCATATTCGAATCCATGTCACAACTGACCACTACATATACACACAAAACTATCTAAGGTATGTTAAAAAAATAATAACACATAGAAGAAAAAATATTCTTACAAAAAAAATTTTGTTAATAAATTTTGAGTTAATACTACTCATTAGTAGGCAATGATTATTTTTGACCTCACATTAAACACTTTATTTGCAAATTAAGTAATCCATTATGAATCATTACTATTTTACTTTTCCCATAGCACTCAACCTTCAAGTTGGTGTGATTTCCAATTTTATGTACTTTTTTATATTTATTTTTCAGTGACGTAACATGAAACTTAGTTGATTTCAGTAGCTAGAAGAGGAATGAATCATTAGAAAATTCTGTTATTAGAATTGTTAAGGATTATTTGGGAGAAAAACTATTTTAATAGAAGACTTCTCCCATGTCTTGGTTAAATGTGTAGACATGGGAAATGTTTGACTGAATCCTGTTTCCCTCCTATAAAAGTAAGAAAGTAAAAATATAACTCTCTTGTGGAAACTGATGAAGCATACAGAAGATTTGAATCATTCTGTAAATAAACTACCAATTTTTGCTAGAGTCCAACAGAAGACATAAGAATCAGGATTTGGCACACAGTAGGGAACTTAATAAATAATTGTTGAATAAATCCAGTTTCCTCTATTGAACCCTATGTTAAAACATTGTCTCTTACTGGCAGTTTTTAGCCAAAATATACTTATGTACATGGTTGAATATTCACTTGAATATATAAATGTTTGGTTTCTATTAGACATAATTAAATGTTTACTAATCCAAATTTTCCAAAGAAAAGCTTACATACTGTGAGAAATCTAAAGTCTCAAATACTGTAGCTATGTCAGATAGAACTAGTAGCTAAAACTCTGAGATTTCTGATGTTAATTTTCTTCTTTCATGGTGTTCAGTTTTTCTGGGACTTTGGGGGCTTTTCTTAATGAAACATAATGAACTTTTTATTGAGCGGTATATTAAATACATCTGCCCAAAATGCTTAGCTTCAGAGAAATTGTATCCAAGGAGATAGAAAGAAATGATATATTCTCAGACTTCTCACTCATTCTTAATGTATTCTCAATGAGCTGGAGATTATATAGAGATATATGTATAGATATAGATATAGATATAGATATCAAAAAGTACTTACTATTGCAGTAAGGCAATCACACTAAGATTTTTAATTTCCTGACAAAAGAAAGAGAAAATTCCTCTAATGGTTTGGCGGATTTTGGTATCATTTAGACTACACAGGCTGACAAACACATATAACACAGATATCTTCCAAAAGATTATTTTTCACAGTACAACAAAAGGAAAGGAGATTATATCAACAAGCCTGAAGGGTTCATTTCTTAAATCAAAGTTCTGTAGATTGACTGTAAGTTGCCTTTTCTGTTTTATTCTTGTTATGTATGGCAGTGTTTTTATATTCCACTTCAGGAAGCTTGTCAGTTAAACCTATCTGTGACTTCCTTAAAGTTATCTTGCACTGGAGGCTAAAATACTGTTTCCCATCAGTAGTCTACCCCATAGCACTTGAACCCAATTCTCACAGGGCCAAATTAATACTTGTATATAAGATAGATAATTCTGAAAGCTCAATTCACCCATCACAGGCCATTTCTTTCTTTTGTCAAAACATGCACATTCTTTACCCTAAAAACTTATGTATTATTAAATGCTTATTGCTGACAAAACTGAAATAACTAAAAAAATTAGTTTCTGTAGATGTGGGTTAGGTATTGCTATTCGAATACCATTGTGAATGATACAGAGAAGTATAAGTCGAAACTCTTCTATCTCTATTTCTTCTACTATCCTTCTACTATGTTTCCTTATTTCTTTTTGCTTCTCATCTAACTCAGTCTAATTTGAAACTGAGCCAACAGGATAGGAATGACCATAACTCCGTCGGAAACCTAGAGCCCGATAAAGTAGGAGGGCAAGCTGTGGGTTCCCTATGTATTTGAAGTTAAACTTAATTCAAAAGCCCATTGAAAGAAACAAATATATTTTGAAACATTTAACAAGTAATAAATTTATTTTATTTCAGAAGTTTAATTTATAAACACACTCTAGATTTTTTTCCCTTTGAGACTGAAATTTAAAGAAAACGTGCTTTTTTTTTACCAGTATTCATTTGCCCTTTTCTTAATGTGAGAGGTTCTCAGATTCTATCACTAAGAAGCCAACAAATCAAATTAAGGAATATTTGTTGAACTATGTTCAAGGAATTTTGCTAAGTATATTATATCTTATATTATGCTATAAGATACAAATAGCAACCCTTCTTATGATTTCCAGAAGATCCTTCATTTATCTTCTTGTTCTCTATTCCTCTTTCCAATGTACAATTTGTTTGTAGTTTTAAATTATTATCATAAGAAAAGGATGTGTCGATCCAACTTCTACAAAATATTCACTGTAAATAGAAAATGGCATTATCATAATTTTAAGTAAAGATAGCCAAAAATATTGACTGAGTAATTGGGTTCACAGACTTTTCTTCAAAGATATTGAATTTGCAAACAATAAATTATTCAAGTCAAATACAAAAATTAGTTGCCACTACAAATGCAAAATTTAGTTTTTAGGAAGTGCAGCAAAAAAGGATTTTCACTAAATAGCTAAAGATTGAAGGTCAGAGAAATTATATTTTAAGGATGTGAGGCTTTCAGGAAACTTCAAATGGCTTTTGCAAGTGTTTGGTTGATTTTGTTAGATTTGTAGTTTGTAACAATGCTTTTATAGCTTGATTATTATCTGAAAGTATAGTTGCTGTATCATGTAGTTTATAATTATCTGAGTTCCGTGGAAGATAAGTCACGTTCCCAACTCAAATGACAAGCCTTTCTGTTAATATTTTCTCAGACACTCTGAGCTCTTATTTTCTTAAGAGCTTTTTAAATTGCCTAGGGATATTTATATATTTTTATGGTAAATATAGATAACAACTAGTACTTTTTGTGTATAATTAAGCAATTAAAAAAAAAATTTCTACTGTGAGAGGGAAACTCCCAGCTTTTAATGTCAGCAGTTGAATGCCAACTATGAGCAAGCCTCAGACTTTTTATACTGTTTCCTCTTGCCCATCATCTACCTACTTTTCTTATCTTGTAAATTCAGGAATAAATTGGCATTAAATGTCACTTTACTTCTAGTAAACAATGACAGTGTGTTCAAGAGGTAGCAGAACAGCAAAAAGGTTAAAATTTCATATACCGATGTTGAGGCCCTATATGAAGTACAAAAATTATGTAACTATCTTCCATTTTAGACATTAATCTGATAAAATTTTTTAAATTTCTTTTGAATTTCTTTATAAGAATCTGATAAAGTAGGACATCTTGTCTTTAGAAAAATACATATATATCTGCATGTATACTCAAAGTTATGTATATGTTTTTTAGTAATTGTTCTTCAATATTCTTAAGGCCCATTTACTAAGAATTCAGAACTTCTGATCTTGAGGACGTTGAGATTTTAGAGAACAAAATAAAGTCTATTTAAAGAACATATGAGGAGAAACCTCTTCTTATCCAAATGAGGCATATGCTTCCAATGTAATATAACTGCCCTTTATTAACTTTCTAATAATAATAACCATCTAACCACTGTTGAAGCTGACTGGATATAGTCTCTGCTAGCTCAGATAAAATTCTTTTTCTTTAATAGAACAAGTCCAACTTTTGTACTTCCAATTTAGAACAATCATTCTTTCAAAAGTGATTATAAGAATGTCATTATCCTTTCAATAAATGTATTTTGAGCACTGACACCATGCTTGATATGATTCTAGCATTAGAGCATTGCATAATAAATATCCTTAAGACCAAAATATATGGTTTGAGGGTCTTATTTGGATAGATCTATTGGTAAATCATCTGAGGATTGTGAAATGTGATGGCATAATAACAGCGTCCAATATCTTCGAGACAAAAATGACTAAAAATTTGACATCTTTGGGAATTACTTTTTATTATGAGGACAATTTAATAAGCTTTTTGCATGTATAGAGGAACCTTTAGAACTCATGGAAGAGGACAATGTCTCTCCCCTTACTAGATAATTTTCACCTTCTTTATTAATATTTATTCTCTTATTTATGTACTTAACTTATTCCAGGAGAATACTGACAGTCCATTTTCCTTCACACAAAAAATCATCTCTAACATCAAAAAATGTTATAACTAATTAATTTAGAAGAATATAGAGGCAAACATATATTCATGTTTCTGTATTATGAACTACCTGAAATGTGACAAATACATTTTGGGTACTATCCAAAGTTCATAATTAAAAACAAATTATCTAGGACAAGGGTTGACAAACTTTTATTGTAAAAAGCCAGATAGTAAATATTCTCAGCTTTGTGGGCCACATGATCTCTGTCACATTTACTCAACTCTGATGTTATAGCTTAAAAGCAGCAATAGATAATAAGTAAATGAATGGGTGTGGCTGCGTTTCAATAAATCTTAATTTGCGAAAGTAGGCAGAGGGACTTATTTGACCTATAGGCCATAGTTGATTAACTCTGAATAAAGGCATGAGAGAAGAGTGCAGGAACCAATCTGAAAGAGCTCCTACTGGTCAGAACTAGAGCAATTTGAGCAACAAAATAAATATAGATAGCATTGGATTATAACTCAGCAAAGTAAATATCCATGATATTAATACTGATATTAATAAGTAGTTGAATAGATCGATGGATATTAGATATGTGGGGGAGCAAGAATAGTTTTTTCTTATAGAAGAATTCTAATTTACAAATATAGAAGGATGATGGAAGTAGATATTCACCATTAGAACTTCAAAGTAAAAAGCACTCGTTGAAAGCACTAGATGTGCTAAAATTAGTGGTTAGAAGTTTGAGTAGAGACTACTAATTTCTGTAGTCTACAAGTGTCTCTTCCAAGGGGGAAATATAAACTTGCTTGCAGAGAAACTCAGCAGACCACCTTAACTAAGTGATCAAGTTTAATATCACCAGTAATAAGGAATATTGACTTTATACACCTCCTGATATATTGAGAAAAGCACTTTATTTCTTTGATAATTCCTGGTATTCTCTACAAAAATTCACGATCTCAGTCTCACTGTGAAAAATGCAATGCGGGAATCTGGATAGAATCCTGGAACAGAAAAAGGATATTAGCTAAAACTAGTAAAACCTAGTAAAGTTTGTACTATATTTAATAGTATAGTGCCAAAGTTAATTTCTTAGTTTCAATATTGTCCAATGGTTATTCAAGATGTTAACAGTGAGGGAAGATGGATGAAAGGTATGTGGAACTCCCATACTTTCTTTTACAACTTTTCTGTAAGTTGATGTTTTTTAAATTTTAGAAAATTTCTATCTAAACATACCTTTTACTCAATTACATATATATTATAACATTATTCAAGAAAAAAGATTTTAAATAATAAAACTTCATGTCTTTGTAGACCTGATACCTGGTAGGTCAGGTGTAATTGTTGTGAATAAATTATATATTAACATGTTCATATTGTTTATATAAAAGTACGTTTATTTTTAAGGAATATAAACCTAATTTCTGTAACAATCCAAAGGTATAACCTAATCTAATATTTTAGTTCTTAATTAAGACAGAATGACATAATAAATGTGAAAACTTTTTGAAGTATGAAGCCTTTAAATAGGCCACACATTAAAATTTAAATTATGATGATGAATATTTTGTGTCAAATTTAGCCTCATGGGTTGAATATTTCTCAAAGGAAGACTTTCATCTTAAACATTTTAAAGTCTGTTTTGTTTTTAGCCTTACGAATTTGACTGTATTAAAAGCAGCTGAACTTCCCACACCCCCCATCCTAGAAATTTGAGACTAACTTTCTTTACATTAAGTATTATTGAAGTGATTCATCATCTTGGGCATATTATTTATACTGGTGGCCTAAATTTAAAGTGTCTATTGAGAATCCAAAAGACAATATACCTAACCTAAGTCTGTCTAGATATTAGCATATGCGTTTTCAATGAACTCTTTTAGCTGGATTTATGAGATATAAAACTGGACAGAATAGAAGAACATTTAACTTCATTTTTCTAGATAACATCAACTAATTGATAACACACCATAATAATTTTTCAGGGTCACCTTTGCTGGAGCATTTTAAAAGTCCACGTAGAGTCATCAGTTTTCTCATTTATTATTTTTATCACTCAGTTTGGCAGAGGAGTTGGATGAGAATGTGCTCTCTGATTAGAGGAGAAACAAACAAACAGAAAAGCTTTTTTAAATGCAAAGGTTTGCTTTGCTGAAAAGAGGGACAGGATGGTCACAATCGCAGTAGGAAATAGACCTAGGAACAATTAGATGAGGCCTGTGCTTTATGGAAATAGAGTTCAAATAAAAGGTTAAATTCATTGAACGGATTCAATAAGGAAGTTAGTGTTGCGCAAGGATTGGGGCGAAGAGATAACAGAACTCACCTGAAATCCCAGACATTCACTGAGCACGTTTAAATTTCTATCTTGTGTAGGATCTGGTATCAATGACTGTTAGACAAGTACTCTATGCTGGGTACTCCATATTGGGAACTGTGATAGTTATTTTGTATACGTTTTCTCATTAACAGTCATCAAATCTTATAATGCAGCTTATAGTACCTCATTTTATAGATAAGCAACCAACCATAGAGAGATTAGGTTACTTGCCAAGGTCGCACACACATCCCAAAGCTCACTCCAGTGCTCTGAAGTATTATGCAATGCTGTTTATTCTTACTCTTCCTAAGGGAAGAAAAGCTCAGAAAACTTTTGTTGTGTTGAGGTCTTGATAGCAATGGTCATTGCTTCTTCTGTTCAGATCTCGGGTGGACAGGGTTGTCATTCAAGGGTCTCTAGGGATTTGTAGCATGCACATAATGATGGCATTCCCCACAGCTGATTCTTTTTCTTCTTATTCTTCTAGTAATTTTTTATCCAAGTTCAACTTGTACACCCCTCTTAAACACTAATATTGTAATAAGAACATATAGACCACACATCAAATGACTGAACTTCAAATATATGCTAGAGATAACACAAGATTAAAGGTACGATAGGGTACAGGTTAAGAGAGAAGGCTCAGGAATCAGCCTGTTTGAATTTAAATCTTAGTTCCAACACTTTGTAGATGTGTGACCTCTGGCTGGCTTCTTTAACTTCTTTGTACTTAAATTTCCTGATCTATGAAATAAGTTAATGATAGATAGTAATTACTTCATAGGGTTTGAATTTTCAATAAGTTTTTAGTTTCAAAATACATAGTAATTGGTAAAAATCCAGTAAGTAAGTACTCAGTAAATGTTAGTTCCACTATCATTAATCAAGTTAGTTTAGTTTTGCAACCCTGCAATTGCAATAGATACTAACCTCCCCATATTATATAGTGTATAGTGTGTGTTTCCTTCTGGGTACAGTTCATCCTGTCTTGGCTGTCGGACTTGGGTTCACACACATGGAGATAAACCTTTCCAGAAACTTTAGACATGTAATTACCCAACTCCCTTTTCTCCCCAAACCCACTCAGAGCCAGAACACTACAGAGATATCACTGGGAATGACAGAGTTTAAGTCAAATGAGTAGCATAGAAAATGTGTTTCATATAAATTTAGAAAATGGAGTGTAATTTGGTGATCAGGGAAGACTTCAAGAAGGACTAGAATGTGGGCTGGGTATTGGAGATTCCTTTGACTTAAGCGAATGTTAGGGAGACCATGCTAGCGGGTGGATAGGCCACTCCATGTAGTTATGCAGTTGGGGTAACTACATGCAGTGCACCAGTATCGCATCAGAGGGGGTAGGTTGTCATCTGGAATCCAGTCTGCACTTGCATCAACCAGCTGTGTGCTTTGGCACAGAAAATGTCCCCTCAAGAAAGAGGTATCTTTCCCTTCTCACCAAGTACCTCGGGCTTGCCAAACCTTTTGTCTGGGCTCCAACCACCAGAGGAGTCTCTTTTTTCAATTCCTCATAATGGTGGCCTATAATTAGGAGGCCATAAAAATTATCATTCAAATAAGCATAATTCTGAGAGAGAAAAGATGCACTGTTAATAGTTACTCCTACATAACAGGCACATAATGACACTGTCCCAGGCAATCCAGAACATTTGTCACTTGACCTATAAGCTGCCAGATAAAACTTAGACTTTTACCCAGAGAAACTAGAATCAGCCTTAGCGACTATACTAGGTAACTGAGTTTATTTCTTTTTAGATAGGGAAACTGATGATATTAATTGAAACAGATTCTGAACGGAACTTAGAAAAAAAATTTTATCTAGATTTGAAAAATCTTTACTTTTTTTATTATCCTTCTAAAAGTATTTTAAAATATCAGTACATCATCAGTCACTAATAAATCTTGTACTTAAGTTCCTCTTTTATTTACTCCAGTTGCATGTATCTT
>NW_006434709.1:17030091-17054799 GCF_000325575.1 Pteropus alecto
ATATTGAGAAAATGTAAACAACCAGAAATGGGGGTGGGGGGGTGGGAATCAGAAAATGGATAAAATTCTTTAAAGTGCTAACAACAGACCCAAATCTTAGACTTATCCATTTCTTTCACACATTAAGGTCTATATTTTACTTAAGGCCCCATTGGAGGCCAAAGCCTCAATGGCTCTTGTAATTCAACAATAGGCATGCATTAAGACCCACTTCATGGTCATCCTGTAGTGTGCTAAACTTGGTGGGGAAACACAGGCAAGCAGAAAGCATTGTCTTCATCCTATAAGAGTTTCAGGTATAACTTTGGAGAAAAGATAAATCAGTCATTAAAGTATTAATTTTATGGGAAATATAAGATTACATAGCACAAAAATACAAATACAAGAACTGGAAGAGATATGAAGAGAGAAGTGCTAATGTTTAGTGCTTAAAAGAAGTTAAGTCTGAGCCTGATCTGGTTGGGACAAATGGAGATATATTGGTGAAAATGAGCCCATTCCAGGCAGGAGAAAAAATAAACCTAAGAACAGAGGTGGTTACAAATTACAAAACAGCACAAAAAATGGATTTTCACTCTCTGTGATGGGGTATTTATCATATTTACTTAACAAGCCTAGTGATTAAAGCTGAGAGAATAATTAAGGAAGAAGGATCAGAATTCTTTGTTACAGAATTTGTGGGTTTCCAAGGGATCTCTTTGCTATGAAAGGAGACAATGTTTTCTTTGGGAGTTTCAAGATAGTCATAGAGTTAGGGACATCACATTTATTTTAAATTTTGAATTCCCTGGACTCTCAAGGGAAATTGAGCACAGTTTCTGAGTCTATGATGAAAAGTGAAATTAATGGTGACCACCTGGACAGAACTCGGGAAACTAGTGCTGGATGTATGTGCCTGTTAAATTTTAATAAATTCTGAATGAATAGGTAGTAATGAGCACAGCTGAGTTTCATTTCTACAAAGATGTACATTCCTGATTGCAACTAAATTCTAACTCTAACCAAATTATAACTCCCCAAATCATTTTACTCTCTTAAATACCTAACTGATATTATGAATAACATGATTCACCTTATTAACTTCATAAATCAAAGTATTTCTCATTGTTCCATCAAAGCAACCATTGGATCCAAAAGTAGGCCCAAGTTTCCGCTAAATGCCCAGATTCCATCATTATCTTTCTGTGCTGCCATTATTCTAGTGATGTAAGGCCTTTACCAGAATTGAGCTTCTTTTCCTTTTGTCAGCTATAAACCATCTATGTTCCTTTTCAGTCCCCATTATTTTAATCCATTTAGTGTACAGCTAAAATCTTTATCTTCCTAAAATTGTTTTTATCATATCTCTTTCTGCCTCTCACTTTTTCAGTGGCTCCTCAAGGTGGACTGTAGAGAGAATAGAATTTATATGGATGAAGAGAGTAGTTCAATGCCCTTCTCTCAAGTCTGATAGTTTATAGTTCAGAATCTTATTTTTCCAATTTTAATTGTTTTTGTTTCTACACATATAGGATTTTTTTTGAAAATCTGATTTTGTGATTTATATTTTTTTAAAGTATTATGTTATAAGTTTTTTGCCCTTGCAATAAGAAACCTAGGTTTACAGGTATTTATTTACTATATTTGTCAATTCAATTTCATACTTTGAATTTTACTGTTATTTGTTTGTATTAAATATACATAAAAGGCATTAACTTGAAAAACTAAATGATAAAATACGATTAGAATATTTCAGTGTTTAGTCAAACCAAAACAAATCAAAACTAGAGGGTCCATTGTATTTGCCATAATGTGTAATGTTTTTTCTTTAGTTTTTTATTTCCTTTAAAAAGGAAATAACAGTAACAAGACTGGTTTACGAGATAATTTACTTCAACTCTTAATGAGCTGTGGTAACTTTCTGACTCTCCGCTAATTCTGTAGAGCTCAAGAGACCAATCTATCAAGGCAGTCAAACCCATCCTGCATTGGTTGAGAATTGGACCAGATTCTAGCTAAAGTCTTTTTCATTTCTACAGGTCTATGATTCTGTGTAATCTATGAAAACAGTAGTAGCCATCATATATTTAACAGTGATTATGTACCAGATACTTTCGCAGGTCATTTACACACATTACATTCTTAAAAACGATCTCATAAGGCATCCCCATTATACAGCTGTGACACATCTTGGAAAGATTCAGTAACACACCCTTGAGTGCATTACTGAGATTTGAACTAGGGCTTTTCTAACTTCCACAAAAGCAAATAGGCTTGATTATCTCTATCCATAAATCTTAATAGTCTTATAGTTTAAATATTTAGGAAATCAAGATTTCACAAAATTTAAACTGGAAACTCTCTTGGATATATTAAAAGGAAACTATTTTTGGTTAGAAATATAACATCTGTGCTACATGTACTATAATTTTCACCTACATTATGTGTTAATGTAAAGTGTTAAAGAGTTGACTATTCTGATGCTATGCTATATTGTGATCTCTTAGCTTAGCTATTAGATAAAATATCTTAGTCATCAAATTAAAAAATGTGGCAACCTAGAATCTTTTTTTGTTAGTTTGTTTGTTTTAAAGACTAGCCAAATAAGTATCTATGATTGTACATGTAATTAATGTCAGGCCTGGGACTCTACCCATGCTTTTCCAGGTCAGAGTTCTTTTTAGTACCACATTGCCAGCTAAAGAAAAACAAACAAAAACCTATATTGCATAGTCCTCTTCTGGCACAAACTCCATTAAATACAAAGTTATTACAGTATACACTTTTCTTTATGTTTGCCGATTTCTCGATTGAAATGTTAAACTTACAGTACACTCACTTATGTCTAAGAGTTTATATGTGATGTTTCTATTTAGAATGCCCTAGGACTTCCTAAAAAAGGTTAGTAGTCCTGTGACTTTTGTGATTCCCAGCTTTCCTATCCAAACTAGAATTGTATATCTCTACAACTAGCAGAGAATCATTGTTATCAAATTTTGTAAAGGGAATTGACTCCATATATAAATTTTTCTGTGGAATGGTTTTGTTTTCCTGATGTATTGTTGAGAAAAGCCACCAACACTGTGGCTACCTATTTTCAGCTGCAAAAAGAAGGGTTGGGAGGGAATGAAAGATAGACTCAGTAAGTCTAGATCATGGAGAAGAAGCTGGAAGCATGAGATAGGCCTGATAAAGATTTCAGAATAAAGAGATTCAGTATGGTAAGGCAAAAGAGAAAAGATAGTAGAAGAGACAACTACCTAAGACATTTCATTTATTTATTCAGTAATTCATTCAAAAATATTTCTTTGTGCCTGGCACTATTTGGGGCAAACAGTGGTGATCAAAAGTAGACCATTGTTGCTCTCATGGAGCTTACAATGTTTTGGAGAAAACACCTTATTTAACCGCTCCGGCTAAAGTGTAGAGATTAAGGTATAAAGCTAAGGTAGGAGTGATATAGCAGTCCAGGTTTTTTTCAGACTACAGTATGGGAAGTAGAGGTAGAAAGGCACTGGTGTTGAGAGTGAAGGCCGGGCTCTCCCTGAAGGTGCAGTCCCCAGGAACATTAGAAGAGAAAAGAAGCCAAGGGCAAAGACAAAGCTTTCCCAATCTCTTCTACCAAGCATTTCCCCAAGCAAAAGGCAGACCAAAACATATCGAAGTCTGGCTCAATACATGGAAATGGTAAATTGCTGTCCAATTTCTCGTGAAATATAAGGGACCTTTGGATGATTACATTCATATAAAGCTCAAGTCTTTCTATTTTAGCCCAAATTGGTGCAGTCATCCATTTGCCAGGCCCTCCAGTGTTCCTGGGCTCTCAGTGTGGAGACTTTCACCTCTACTCAGGGTGGCTTCGCAGAGGTACCCCTTATTGAAGCTGGGCTTGGAATTGACATCATTCCTCGGCAATAAGTACCAAAAGAGAAAGAAAACAGAGTAAGACACTCATCCAGTTTTTGGTAGATGATAAATATTCAAGTTAACAGTGAAGTTGCTATTTTATTTTGTTATTGACATGACTCTAGCAAGCGCCCCCACCCCCCCGAAAAAATCTAATTACAGTCTCACAGAATCATTTTTATTTAAAAAGACTTCTTGGACAGTTTCTAAAATAGATATTTGTGTGAATAATATAAGCTTATCCTTCAAGACTTAGAATTTATTTTTGGAGTTTTGGAAGTGGGCAGAATGAACTTTTTGTGATCTCACAATAGTTTCTAAATTAAAGCAAACGTTAGTGTAAGAGAATTTTACCTTATTTAACCATTAATATAAGTTGGGATTTTTTTTTATATACGTGGCTTTTTGCATGATAACTTTTTAAAATAAATTAGAAATTTGATACTAACACTAAATTTTTCATAGTACTGCAGTCATCTGTGTTAATGAAGCCACAGGATGCCACAAAGTAAAATGGTGTAGTATCACATAATTGTTTTTAGTTTAAGAAATTTTATTTAATAATTTTAAAGATAACATAGTTCCTATTACAAAAGTTGTTCTATAGACATAATGGAACTATTCTGAAATATCCGTATTTCGTGCCTAAATCAATTTTATTATTATAACTTAAATAATGCAAAATGTAAGTTGGTAAAGTTTATTATATAACTGTGCTATCAGAATTATGTAGATATTATGACTTGCAACGAATCTAGAAAAAGACAGAACGTAATTTTTAACCAAAATTAATGATTAAAATTAGCACAGTTTTGACATTAACATAATAGTTTATTAAAACAAAACAAAAAAAAAACAAAAGTACTCATTCCTAGATGTTTTGGCAATTAGCAACAAAATGCTATATCCGCTTAATATCAAAGATCTGTGAATAAGCCAATAACATATGATTTTTACCAGTTTTAACTCATCTCTATATTGGTTTTCTAGGGCTGCTATAACAAAATATCACAGACTGGGTGGCTTAAACAACAGGATTTTTTGGTTTTTTTACAGTTCTAAAGACTAGAAATCCAAGGTCAAGGTCTCAGCAGCGCTGGTTTCTTCTGAGGCCTGTCTCATTGGCTTGCAGATGGCCACCTTCTCTCTGAGTTTTCACATAGCTTTTTTGTCTATGTGTACTTACCCCTGCTATCTTTTTCTGTGTCCAATTCTTGTTACCTATTCTTGTAAGAACAACAGTTAGATTGGATTAGGGTCCACCTTAAGGGAGTCATTTTAACTTAATCATCTCCTTAAAGAAAGGACTTATCTCTAAATACAGTCATATTCTGAAGTACTGGGGGTTGGAGCTTCCTTCACGATATGAATTTCAAGGGAATACAATTCAGCCCATAACGTGTCTTGAACTATTTGAAGGGTATTGCATGGAGTTTATAAACAAATTCTTTATGCTCACTAAATTATCACAGACCAATTGGATTTCGAGACTTCAGGAAAAAATTTAAACAAAGTGTTAATTAGGCCAGAGTTGTATCCCCCAATTAGTTTAGCTCTCTACTTGAAAATGACACAGCCTGACTATAGATGTACTCTGTCATAAAAATGACAGAGAAGAACGTGTGAGTGGATCAGTTCCAGTTGTGCTGACTAATGGAGCACCAGTTTAAACTTCGTAGGACATGTTTGTAGTTTTGCTCTTCATTCTGTTCTGTATTTAGGGATCCACTAGAAATCACAGGTGGCTTATGTTTAAGGGGGAAATACTGATGGCAGTAGAGAAATTCGTAGTCTTAGCCTGAGAGATATAATGAACTATGTCTCCTCTTTACCTACTTCATTCTTTAGGATGTCTGGATCTTAATTGGTCATCTCTACCTGGCTAGGAGTTACATTTGGGCTATCTACAGGTGTTCAAGTCTGTTCTTGTCAGACTTGATTAGATGGGAACTGTCATGCGTATATCTCTTGAACCAGAAATAACCCCCAAAGTGCAGTTCCCTAAAACATAGATGTTTGAGAGACTCAAGGAAAGGTTTTACTTAGATCAATTATGGACAGAAAGGGTTTGCAAAGAGCAGTCATTGATTTGAAGAAATACTTATTCTCTCTTGAAATTGTCCACTCTTCTCTCTCTAGTGCTAAGAATTTAAAATGAAAAGGAGACAAATCTCTTCTCTTCTTGAGTGTCATAATGTGCTCCCTCATCCTCTTAACTACTTTTTTTATAAGATTGAAATCTCCTAAAATCTAACCTTTGCCTGCCTTACTCCACTGTAATGGCTGTCAGAGAAGTGGGAGGGTAGAGAGAAGCCAGAGAAATGTCTACATGGTGAGAAGAGTGTCTGTCTGTATGGTTGAAAGAAGAAAGAAGACAAGCTTGCAACATTAAAACATATCAGAAAAATGTAATGGCTTAATTATAAAGGTCTCCACAGATAGTGACTGAAAGTCTTCATAAATTTGTCAAAGCACTGTGAAATAGTTTTATTTTTTAAAGAAGGAGAGGAAAAAAAGATGCTATGTCAAAGATTTCACTGCCTTTTAAAGATATTTGCAGTTAGAAACAGTGATGATATTTTGTTTATAATGCCTCTGAAATCAATTCCTTCCTTAAATCTCATACACAGCATTTACTAACAAGATGGCCTAATGCATGCCTTCTTGACAACCCTACCTTAAACTTGGGACCATGAGTCATTAGCATCGGAGGCCACCTTAGAGGCCATACAGACCACCAAGCTCATTTTACAAATAATGGGATTGCCTAGCTTTAAGCCATGTAGTATCCATTTCTGTTTAGTTTCTGTGACCCTTATTTGCCTTAAGCATTATGAGGGAAAAAAAAGGATTTAAGACATGCTATTTGAAGTGCATCTCTTTAAGCATTAATACACAGATTAAAATGTCATTTTGAGACAGTGATATCTAAAGTATTCTTATTTCTGGAGAATCTTTGTCACCATGCTGCTGCACAGAACAGATGGTGGTCCCCTGAATTCCATTTGCTCTTATGGCAGGTGCCTTTGGCTTTTTCTTTTGTATGGTATCCTCAACTTAATGACTTCCTTTCAGTTGTTCCCATTGGCTTACAAGTAAGTAGCCATACATAAACCTCTGAGAATGATTCCGACATTGCTTGAGAGAAAATGCAGTGATTTTGATAATACACCTATGGGGGTCTGGATATCACTTATGATAAGTCTGGTTTCCTGGCCTTTATTTGTCCTGAGAAAGAAAAATAGATTTATTTTTCACTGTTCTTCACACCTACTTTCCTATATTCAGATAGGTGAGAAATAATTTCTGTGTTCTGTATATTCCTAGATAGGTCATATTAGGCAAATTATACTAGATAATAAATAATGATACAATTAAAGTATAATAGCTGATATTTACTGAGTGCTTACTATGTGCCAGCCACCATTTTAAGAAATTTACATTTATTAAATCACTTATTCTTACAAATACCTATTTCACAGATGAGAAAGCTTAGGTTCAGAGATGTTATGCACATGCCCCAGTGTTACACATTGTGAAGCCATGATTTGAACCCAAGAATAAGAGCCCAGTTTCTTAACCAGTAATGTCTCTTTTCACAATGAATCTAAGCACATGGGTACTTCTAAGACATAATTGCTGACATAGAAAATAAAATTTTGGGGGGAGAGGAGAGTTATTTTATGGTTTTAAGTTCAAATCCATAGCATTTCATTTGTCTACAAAAGAAAAATAGTTATTTTATTTCAGAGCTTTTATATTTTATACAGTTGAGGAAGACTAGCAATGATCCAACAGCTGTATCTCAGCCTGTCCAGTGCACAAATTATTTAATCTTAAATAATTTGTGTGTGGTTGACAGACTCCAGCTTTGTAGTTGAAAAAATATCTTCCCACATTCCTGTTATGAGTGGAAGAGAGAGATTGAAGTACATTGAAAATGAGGTTAGAATGCAATAGTCATCAAACTTATTTTTCTTCACCAGAGAATAAGGAACTTTTTCAGTACCATGGTCAAGCCATATCAGACTGTATATGAGACATTTACTTGTTTCCTTTTCCACAGACCAGCCTAAATATTTAGAATAAATTAAAAGTCAAGATTGGTGTGATGAGATAGAAAATCCAGCTATACAGTATAATTCTCTGATTTTCAGAAATCAAGAACTGGAAAAGCCTTAGAGACTATATATGTAAGTTTTTATTAGGGTGAATAAGCTTAAATGTTATGACATTATGATTTAAATGCTTAAGATTCTCATATCTGGGAAAATGGCAAATGTCATTTGTAAGGTAATGTGGGGCTGCTCTTACATTTCATTTTTTTCGTTCTCGCTATTGAGTGATGTCTATCAGTGGCCCCGTCTGTTTTTGCAGCTGTTAAACCATTCTTCTGTCTTAAAAGCTACACAGCTAGCACAAAGAACTCTTTAGTATGCGTGACAACAGAGTATGACCTTTAATTTATCAGAGCACTTCTATATTTTGTTATCTGCTTGTCCTTGTTGCTTTTTATTTCTTGCTTCTGTTTTTTGATATGATATTCCAGTCGCTTTGAATTAGGAACACAACAGCATAAAAAATGCTTAGAGAAGAATGTGTAAATCACTATTTATTCCACACAGGCAATGAAAGCCAAAGTTTACAGTTACCTTTATTTCTAACTAATTCGATGGAACAATATCCAAAATAAAAATTTTAAATATAAGTAGCTCATAGGCACTTATATTTAGTTCTAGATTTTTATTAAGGACTATGTCTTAATGTAGTTCTACATAATAGAGGGGCATAAAGGAAGAAATTTCTTAAGCCAGTTAGAAATGCACCAAGATTCTAATTTCTTCCCCAAAGCACTGTTGAACCCTGTAGTAGACAGTCTGTGGCCTTTCATTCCTAGCATCACAGCAATCTCACAGGAATATGTTGTTTACCTGGACACAAAGTCCTGCTCTTTTGCATAAGGAGCTGGGGTGTCATCTGAAGCCTTATTCAGAGCATTGCCTTACTTGAGCAGTCTGTGCTCTCTCCAGCTTTGTAAGTTAAATGGCTGACTCATTTGAGTCTTGCTATAGCATTGCATTAAGATATTACATTTAATGTGTAAAAATTGCTTTTTTTAAAAAAAAAGGCACAAGCAAAATTGAAATATCGATAAATATAGCATTAATAATATTGAATTAAGTATTTTCATTTCCACGTATTGTCCTCAAATTCTTGCCAACTTGCATCATATTCTGTTTAGTAGTTTTAGCATTATATTACATGTTTCACTTTGCATGGCATAAATATTTTAACCATTTTTATTAATATTTGCAGTTAGTTGGAGACTAAATATATCCTATTAGAAAATATATTTATTTAGAAATTAGAGGCAGGGGTGTATAGCTTTATGAAATTAGAGTAATTATCAACATTTTGGGGATTAATCTCCACATTATAGTACATTTTCACCTAGTTATTATTTCAATAAAATTTAGATTGTGAGCTGGGTAAAATCCTTTGTGTTCTATCATATCTTCTTTGTCTTTTCTAATCCACTATCCTTTCTGAACTTCTGTGTGAACTATAATTTAAATGGTGGTTAATTGTATGCTTATGCCAAGTTATTTATTATCTTAAACTTCCATTTGACTTTCCTCACTTTGTCCCTTTACTCCCCAAAGTGTAAGCTCTTCCACAGTGGAATCTATGTGATGTATTGATGTATGCTTGACACAGTGCTTTCAGGGTAAAAGTCATTGCTTATGTATTGACTTCATTGAGTCAGATTGCTTTCCTAATGTTTCAGCTAAGATATACTAAAGAAACAAGGAATTTAATTATTAGAACTAGAAAACAAAGGTGAAGACTTTTGGGGACATGAGATATATCCAGGAAGGGTAGATGTGTATGCATTCATTGAGTTTTCAATGAGTGGCATAAAAAAAATGGATTTTTGGAGATGTATAAAGGGAAAAACAGAGATAAGAGATGGACAAGGAAGAAAAAAGGGAATGTGAAGTCCAAGCAAAATGAAGTGCAGTAGTCTTTTGACTCATGACTAGGACCCTCTCTCCTTTTCCAACTTGTCTCTGGAGAGGGTCAGTATCAAAAAGGCTGTGAACTTGGCAGATTATTATGCTTGAAGCTTGTCTTATAGGTCAGAGATAAAGTCAAGGAATGCCTGGAATATCTTATGTCTCAAGTGGCTGTTCATGGCAGGGCTTGGTTATTAAAGGAAGAAAATGAAATACTGCTCCTCCGTGAGACCTCAACTGTAGTAGACTTTGATCACTTTACTTACTTCTACTTCACTATCTTGATCTATAAAATAGAGATGATAAAAATATCCTCCTGATGAATTCCCAAAGATGTGGGGAAGGTTATTGATTTTGTGTGGCCAAGACAGCAGTCTTACCCCAAACTTTATAAGGCAGTACCTTTATAGACAAGACCATGACATTTTTCATCATACAGAAGAGTGCCATAAGTATTAAAAGGAAGATGTTGGGCTTTTATGACTCCATGGAACAGCTCTGAATCAAATATTTTTGGTTTCAAATAGTTCCTCTATTATGCATGGCACAGCATAGCACTAGTTATATTATCTCCTTGAGCCTCATTTTTTTTCCATCTATAAAATAAAAGATACTTGTGGTCTGGGATCAATATGAGGACTAAAGCAAGTAGCAACAATACATAAAACATAAAAGCCACTCAATATATTATTTTTCTATTTTCTTGGGGTTTTATATTTTATTTTATATATATAAACCAGTGAACGTGTGGACTGGATGATGTGGCTGCTGCTTGCAAAGGAAACTATAATCTAGGATCAATTACATGAAATTATTTTGTCATGATTATAGAAACTGCTATTAGGTGTTATAAGAATGCATAATGGAAGGCTTTAGGCTAATGTGGTACAGAGGTAGGGGGCACAGGAAATCCTTCCTTGAGAAACATATGAGCTAATATTTAAAGGAGAAATAAGTTGTCCAGTCCCAGACACGTGTGTGTGTGTGTGCGCATGTGTGGGGACCAGAGTGTTGAGGAGTACAGAGAGATGCAAGAATTTGTAAGGCAATGAGAATAGCATCTTCAAAGAGGATTGGCTTGATTAAAGGAATTGAAAGAAATCCAGAGTGATTAGAATTTAAAGAATTAGAAATAAGTAGTTCACGATGAAACTGGAGAAGTAGGCAGGAGCTAAATAAATGTATATATTTGTTACACATACATCTTAATGATATGGCAAATAATGTAATACAAAAGATGAATATTTTCATTAGAATAGCTATATTTTTTACAACTTAGTTCCTTGAAGAGTGTCGGCAGTGTTCAAAAGCTATTTATTTGGAACATCACTCGCCAAGTTAGATATTAATGTATTTTATGGTTTGTATAACAATCATACATAAAGCATTTAGTTGGAAATTATGTGATAATGCTGCTTTTAAAACTAGGGTAATTTTACAAAACTATGTTAAACTTTTACTATGTTATGTACCTAGGCACATCCAAATGCCATATTTCCATTTAAAAGCAAAAATTCTAAAAACAGACTTCTAGAATCCTTTCTGCAAGTATATAGAGCTTTTCAGAATCCTTTCATGTTGCTTTCCCCAATGTTATAAATTGGAAATAAGCCTTCCTCAAGACAAATATTTTTGTTTTTACTTTCATATTATTCTGGGAAAATGTTGGTTTATAGCATTACTTTTCCTTATTTTTTTCTAAGGGTATTACTGTGTCATATAGAAAACTGAGACTTTTATTTCTGAGGAGAAATTACACATCAGGATTGAAGATCTATGAAAATGAGAGAATAACTATTTGTCAGCTAAGTTCATATAGCTTGTCTCTACTGATCAAGTCTTAAAAATATGATTATAATTTTATTTCCCTTTGTTTTCTGAGTTTCACCATGAAATTTAACTACAAGTGAAGGATTTGAGTTTTATTACTCCTTCCTGTTTACCTTGACTCTTTGAAATTACTCTTATTTCCTTTAAGTCTACTGGTTCATACAAAATTAATATACTATAGTGTGACCAAATATTATTAGTTAGGTAGAAAATTAAACTATCTGGGATTCAACCAAAATAAAAAATGTTATACTATAAGTCTGAATGATCAGATTATTTTTTTTATTCTTCATCTCTGAAACCTTGTTTGAAATATTCACTACATTTAGTACCTTATACCTAAATGACTACTTCAATTAGAGCTTGCACCTATCATTTGGTTGTGATGGTGTTACTACAGGGGGCCTGCCTCGTCAAAAATACCGAATCTTTCAGTCTTCAAAAGAAAACTAAACCCAAATTTTACAAACTGTTACTTTGCTTTAAAATCACTCAACAGACATGTATGTCATTGGTGACATTTTTGTGGAGGTAACAAAGTATTTAACACAAATAAAATTAACTGGAGAAAAAAGAAATCTAAAGAAAAACCTGATCCCCCATTTATTAAAGTAAAGGAAGTATGAACCTAAATTATCTTGTAACTATTTAGTGAGAGGCTCTGTTTTGATAAATCTAATTAATGTTCTCAGTAGATTGCTCTAGTTGATTTGTATGCTTTCTAAGAGGTTGAAATTCTTGTTGGAACCTTGTAATAATTTCAAAATAAACAGGTCTTTTATAAGTAGGTCATTATTGCTTTATCCTTATTTCTGATTTAGGAAACTTAGAGATGAAAATAACTTCTCCCAAAGATTCACCTTTTGTTTGAATTAAATTTTCATATACATCCCACTTGTTTTTAATCTCTCCTATAAGTCTTAGTCTACTTCCTTTGACCATCCATGAAAGCTTTATGTAATGTTCTTATATCCCAGTATGTTTTGTATTAGAGCCTAACCCTTTCCAAAGAAAATAAAAAGTGATAGGAAATTGTATTTATCTTTGGCCTTTCCCAATCAAGTGGGTTTTATTGTGTATAAAGTTTAGATGTTTAGCAAACTATGGATGTAATTAAATGAAATGAACAAAATCATACAAAGTTACTGGATATTTTACAATTTGTAAAGAATAAATACATTTTGAGCAAATTCTTAAACTATAAACCTCAATTACTACTTTCCATATGCAGCTTGTTAATGAAAATCATGAAGCGGAGGCAAAAATCTAGGTTCATTTCTGGGAAACCTAAAAAATATGACCTATTTTATACCCAATAGTAGAGCAGTTTGGAATCATCTGTTAAAAAGATGTTGTCACTATACTCTACTTAGATGTGACTTCATGGAGTTGACACTGTATTTATATATAATATTATCACAAGAAGAGTCACTAGTTTTTATTCTAGTAGAAGGACAAAGAATTTGGAAGAAAAAAGTCAACATACATTGCGTTGAAGTAAGCACCATCTGATTTCCCATTCATTAACCCAACAAAGAATAAAGTCTGTCCTTTGATCTTAAAATAACATCTTTCAGTTAAAAAAAAAAAAAAATGGTTTCTGAACTAGAAGGCGCCTGACATTCATGGATTATGGAATTGTTTAACCCGATTCATGTGACTTCCTTTGTTAAAAATGATCACGTCTTTTTACACCTATCTCTGCTGCCTACTCTATTTCCTCTTTGGTGATAGTGTTAGAATACCTCTTTGTTATTTATTAGGAATGTATATTTCATGTCTTATTTTAATCGAGATTCATCAAAGATCTTCAAGAGTTATTGTTAACTTAAATCATGTCATATCAGTCATTAATTACTGTGTGAGTACTAATCAAAGGTATGAGGGAAAATTGTATATATGTGTGTTAGTGTGTGTATGTATACACACATATATATATACCCATGTGTTTTTATGTACTTTTTAAAAGTTATTCAAAAAATATATGAAACTTTCATTTTTTTCCACCTGTTTTATTTAGACTTTTTCCTCTATTTCCATTACTAATAATAACTATGATTACCTATTTTGTGTCATGGGACAGTTATTACTTAGCAAATAATGAGCTGACTGAATGCTCAAATCAATGACAATCATTAAAGAAATAAAATTATAATTTAAATATGTGATGCTTCCTTTGTACAGTACTGAGGGAAGTTTAGCCACATATGGTCTATTCTCTGGGCAGAAGCATTTGCTTTTTTTCCCTTATGAATGTTAAGCTGTAAGTATGAGATGATGGTACCAAAAAAGCTATCAGAATTAAAAACAGGATTTTCTTTATTACTTTATTCCACAGATATTTCATGGAAGGTTATGTGATAAGTATTGTGCAAGCACTGAGAATGCAATAAACACTGTATACAATACCTGACTTCATAGAACTTTATAGTTTAAAGGGAATATATTTATTGAGTATGCAATAACAAGGCCAGTGCTTGTTTCCAAAGGGTGCTAGGAAAGCATATATTCAGGCATCCTAATCTAACTTGGGGACATCAGGGAAGACCTCCTGGGGAAATAATGCTCCTGCCAAGAAGATTTCATCAAGGAGCCATGTTTGACTAAGGCACGATGAGAATGGGAATGCAAGTGAGAATGAGTATTTCAAATAATGGAAGCTACAAATATTAAAGCCCAGAGGAAAAAGGAGAGCTTTAGAAGAATTGAAAGAATTCTCATCAAGATAGAGGAGTTGAGCTATGAGATGGGGCAGGGGAGGTAGGAAGATTCCCAATTGTAGAAGCTCATTTGGGGTTTGATATTTCACCCTGAAGGCAATGGAAAGGGTTATTATAGACAAGTGTCATGATTAAATATTGACTGACATGTGGAGCATCAGTGAAATTTAATGCTAAGAAGATGCAGAGAGGTCTGTTAATATACTGAAGTAGTAATTGAGCAGGAGGTGATTTGTGGTCTGGATTTGGGTGCTCTCTGAAGGAATAATGAATTATTCCTGATGATGGGAACAATCTAACATGAAAAACAGTGTGAAGAGCCACCTAATTATAAAGTCATCAGGCGTGAAGTGTGAATTGAAATGGTGTTGACTGACAAAAAAGTCCATACAGCCAAGGGTATGTTTTTGAAAAATATTTTCTGTTTGCTTATCAAATTATGCACATAAACATGTTTATTACATCAATCACATATAAGCCAAGAATATATATGTATACAAACACATAAAAAACACAAATTCTGCACACTTTTTAAAAACAAACAGGCTTGGGATTTATATCCTTGTTTTTTTTTTTAATTATCAGTATACCAAAAATATATTCCCATAGGATAAAATACTATTTTATAACATTTTAGTGATTATATAATACAGAGAAATACATATAAATGTTTTTATTAAACTTTACATTTGACTCTACTTTGATATTTACATTTTAAATTAAATACTAATGTATGAAATATTTTCAGTCATATATACATTCTGAGGACAAATTCATAAAGTCTAAGTGACAGTTCTTTTCTATTTCTCTAAAAGTGTGTGACCAGTATTATAGTGGGCTTATTCTGATAAGTATAGTGTATAATAACACTAGTATAAGAAAGCACTTATAAATTATTCTAAATATGAGAAAAATGTATATCTATTATCTTCCCTAGCAAAATGCTCCAGTCTTTTCTTATGGACTTTACTACCATTCCATGTTTCTTTCACCTTTAAGTCTTCATCTGAGCTATTACCAAAATATCTTAGCTCAAATTCTATGTTAGTTAATTTTCATGGAATAGAAAACTTCTTGCAATATATGTGATTAAGCACTGAGTTGGCAGCCTAGATTCTTCCTAAGTGCTTCATAGATCAAGAAAACACTTATCTATTTGCAAGCATTATTCAAGGTCAATTTAAACTGCATTTCTATTAGGAAATTTTTTGTTCAGAAGCAAGGCTCATACTTAGTTTAGATCTATGATTAGAGACCACTATTTGTGACTTGTATTTGTTCCATAAGCTATCATGCCACCTTTAGCATAGCTTAATATAAAAGCAGATATTCGAGTATATAAAAACATACATATAATTTTTTTCCAAATTGTTATTTGCTTTAACATGTTTAGCTTTAAATGAAATGGAAGGACATTCAAAGTCACTTTTGTCAAAGCCTTTTCCTACAATAGCATATTTGGATGATACAAGATGTATTCTCTTGTGATGTCCAAGTGATTGATAAACCAATTTATATGGAATATACAAGAACTATTCAGACTCTTTTGTTTCCTTAAATGAGATGAATATGGATTTCTATTTTTTGAGTAGGACATAAAGTATCCTAGGACAATTTAGATACTTCAGTGTGCCAAAGATGGTATTAAGTTTGGTGTTCATAAATTACTAATCTGGAATAAGAGGTTGAATGTATTTTGAAAACTTAAACCTGTTTCACCTGAACATGTTTAACTAGTTAATAAGAAACATCAAAAAGAAAAAACCCTGAGATCAATGGTCATTTTTTTGTAAAGCTATTATATGCTGTTTAAATTGGTTGTTCGGGTCTGTCTATAACATAAGTTTAATAACCTAGCTCAAATGCAGATTTCTAATTTTCAATTAACATAGGAATAATTTTGTTTGCTAAAATAAAATAAATGAATGAATGACAAGTCTGAAACATGAAATGTTCTAGGTAGAACTTTTTAAAATTCCAAATTTCAAAAAATCATGTGACAACTGTATAGCTCAAGCTTTAAGTATTAACTTTTAACCTTTGACCTTACAGATTTTAACCAATGAAATGTCTCTTTAAACTTTAAAGGAAACAATGATAACGAGCGCCTGGCGATTGCTAGACAGCGAATTCCATATCGACTTGGTCGAGTAGTTGATGAATGGCTACTCGACAAAGGTAAAAAACATTGATTAAAACTTCAAATAAAAAAATAATTTGAACATAACCAAGTAGTACTTCATTGTAACACTAATAAACATAAAAAATAAATTTTCCGTAAAACTAAATTAAAAACAAATTTAAAACAGTAAAATGTAGATAGCAATATTTGCATACCTTGTATAATAATTTCTATACATTTTTAGACGTACCAGCTGTTTAATAATCTTACCCTGTTAACTTAAGGTTAAAGGGACTGTTAAATATAATCCACTAACTCAATCTATGAAGGTACTCACAGCAAGCATTAACCCAAAATGATAAATCATTCATAGATTATATTACATTTCCAGCCTCTAAATTATTAACTAAAATATATGTAGTTCTGATATCTTTATTATGGTCCTGAAAAAAAACAAAAAAAACTCTTGGTTTAAACTCTAGGCATCTTAAATAGTGGGCAATATGGATTGCCGGTCAAAATGAAGTCCCTTTAACGTTTGCAACCTTCTAAGAGCATTTGGGAACCAGCCCTAATTAAAACTGAACTTGAAGTTGTGTGCATGCTTTTTATGAGCAGAGAGCAATCTGCTAAAACTGGATACTCAATTTGATGATATTGGTACTGTTGCTGAGGATTGCTGTTTGATGGAAATGTGCCATAATTTCTCCATTGGTTTGTGTATCATTCCTGAAGCCGCTTTTTACATCTGAAGCTATTTTTTTCATTCTGTTTTGTTTTTAAAGACTTGCTGAAAGCCAATCAGAAAAATATTTTTGAATGTTTTTTTTTTTTTTTTTGGTCTCTGACATACTCAGTGTAAACCATGCATTTCTTTTCAGTGTGATTGCCGGAAAAATAGAATAATTCAAATAACAATGGACTATTGCCTTCAAAAAATAAAAATAAACGTTTCTAAAGAATAGCATATAGATACCTGTAGCCATTAAGTGAATTGTGAAATTTTTATCATAAATTTAAAATTAGATATCAGCTGCTATAGATTAGTTTCTGCCAGTGGTAATTTTAGAATGACAAATACTTGAAATGGTAGATATATCACATTTTTAACTTAATAGTTTAGACTTAAGGGACCAAGAATATAAGATCTCAAGGTACAAGGGAAAGGGATCCACTAAAAATTGGTTTACAATTCATATCTTTGATTGGTCTTTTAGCAAAAGTACTACATTACGATAAGTTGAGAATTTGCAAGTATTTGCCAATGATTACGCATTTCATGGACACCTCATTTATCAGCAATGAATTATGAGTCAAATGCCTCTCTTATAGTTTATTGCTCTCATTATCCACCCCATGAAAAATCTGTTTTATCATCCTTTGTAGAATGTAGAGTTCGCAATCAACATTTTTGCATGTATGTAATATTATTTTTACAGGGCGTCAGCTCACAATCTTCAATAGCCAAGCAACCATAATAATTGGCGGGAAAGAGCAGGGCCAGCCCTTCCAGGGCCAGCTCTCTGGGCTTTACTACAATGGCTTGAAAGTTCTGAATATGGCAGCCGAAAATGATGCCAACATCGCCATAGTGGGAAATGTGAGACTGGTTGGTGAAGTGCCTTCCTCTATGACAACTGAGTCGACAGCCACTGCCATGCAGTCAGAGATGTCCACGTCAATTATGGAGACCACCACGACCCTGGCTACTAGCACAGCCAGAAGAGGAAAGCCGCCTACGAAAGAACCAATTAGCCAGGTGAGTGTGCGGATTTCATTCCTTCCTTTTGGATTGGTGATTATGAAAGAAGGCTTTTCTCCATTAGGTGTCTTTTCTAAAATGGGATTGTTTCTGATCTCAGGCATTACAGCTTCCTTTGAGACTCGTGTATTATAATGCACTCGGTTTAAATATGAAATGAATATATGCTGTTGATTTGAGATTTGTGGACTTTTATAAACTGCTTTACGTTGGTTTCTTCGGTGCTTACTGATAGTCTTAATACAATGATCTTGGTGTAGCCTAAGCTGAGAAGATTGCCTTCTAATTACATAAGGTTTTCACTTTTTAAATTAAGTAAACAAGTAAATTAATGAAGTATTTGAAAGGCCTTGTTTGTTCAAGCTCAGCACTTCATCAAAATAAATTTAAAATCATAAAAAAGAAGTTGCCTGCAAAACTTCTATTGTATTTTGAAGTCTTAAAATTTTGAATTGGTAGGCGTGTGGCTCTCATGGTGAGTGATAGGTTTACTTTTTTACTGTCTATAAGAAAAACACAGTGTTCATTTACCTGAGGGCAAAGACCCAAAATATGATACTTAACAACTGTCTTGGGCTAACATGTTTTTTATGATGTGTGCCTAACTGCCCTATTCAGAATTTACTAGGTGAAGTGAATTATCTCGAATTCACTTAAATGAGCTTAACTATTCAATATTATGTCTACAATTTTTGAAAAGCAGAATTTTAAATATCAAATTTGTACAACTTGGAAGTATTAATTCAATCAACATATGCTTATGGATTGCCTACTGTGTATCAAACATTGGTTTAGATATTTCGGAGCAAGAAAAAACTCACCTCATGGAGCTTACATTTTATGAAAAGCTATCAGAATGCTGCTGAAATGCTATTACATGCTATTAGGTCCCTATTGACATTTATAGCCTTTGTGTATATGTTGTTGTTAATTCTTTCAGAATTATGTGTTCTCCTTGGTCCAAAATTGAATGTTTCCTTTTGTTTTGTTTCTAATAGTGATTTTCTTCAGTAGGTGCCATATAAAGGTTTTCAAAATACATTATTGTTACTTTTCTAGAAACATTCTAATGAAGCAAGAATGACAAGAATTTATTTTAATTGCTTTTATTGCACAGATTTGAAACAGATTGTCACTTGTTTGAAACAAGTGTCAGATTTAGAAAGAGAGTAAAAGAAGGTAAATTCTGTCATATCAGCACTGTATTTACTAATTAACATTTTTTCCAGGGAAAGAAGAAAATATCCTGACTTTTACTTTGAATAGGAAGAGGTAGGAGGGAACAGAATAGAGGAAGAAAAAATGTCCTAGGTAAAGAGAGATGATCAAAAAATTATAAATTCATAAGGGTATTATTGGATATATGCACCTAAATGCTACATTTTCTTCTCTCTACCTCTGGCCACAAAGTAAAATGAACAGTCTTACATGATGTTTATCAATATATATTTATTGATCACTCTGCGTGTTCCATACATTGTTTTGTCACTGGGGATACATTAGAAACAACAAACAAAAACCCCTGTCTTTATGAAATATACATTTTAGTAAGAATGCATGCTTAGAGAATAATCATTTTGTTGATTTTCTCTATCTTGTTTGGGTTTATAAGATTGTTGATAACATAGTCCCTTAGATAACGACTTGTGACATTAGACAGATTTATGCATGCCCAACAGTTCCATATGCTATCCTTTGCTTCTGCTTCATTGATTAGTTATTATGATTGTTGTTTATGGTCTTTTTAACATTAAGCAAGTTAAGGTGAATTAGATACATGAAAAATGAAATACAAAGCAACAGGTAGACTATTTCCTTTATATAAAATAATTCATAAGAGAACATTCTAGGATATTCAGAGTTGGAAATGTTCCCATGAATAAAATTTGAAAGAACCACATATTTTTCTTAGTAGTCTTGTTTCATCATTAGAGATTACAGTTACCAAAGTTCCTAAGTAAGCCAGATGTACCCCTAAGGGCAAAATGATCATCCTTGTTTTTGTGTATTTTATCAGTAACTGATATATATTAAGAAATTATGTTTCTTAAGGAAATGTGTAAAATAGCTATTTCATTTGCAAGCTAAACAACAAATGAACAAATAAAATTTTATACATTTTATAATAATTAATGTAAAAGGAAACAGTTAACTGCCCATTAATTACAACTGAAGAATATCTTTTATTATTAAGCTATTACGTGTTTAAAGACAGCAGTGGTTTATAGTAGTAAATGATCTAATCAATTAGTAATTACTTGGTTCATTTGAGGAGGTATTGAATTAAATGAAAGATCACTAGGTTCATTAAAAAATAGATGTTAAATTTTTAGATTTTTTTTAACAGAACAAATACAGCAATTACATAATTTGGATTAATATGTTACAAATATCCAATTATGACAACAATGTCTTAAAGTTGGACAAAGGGTTTTAAAATTCTCTTTTATAATGATACATATGTAATTACAGGTAATGTATGTATGTAGGGAGGGGAACTAGTAGGGAAGAAAGGAAGTTTTTTTTTTTTTTTAATTTTTGAGTAACAATAATTTGCTGCAAATGTTCTTTACCTCACAATTGATTTTTAAATTGTCCTCTACAAAGATAAAACCGATATATGTAGATTTAAAGTCTTTGTTAGAATTGTCAAAGTCTTGGAAGTTTAAATATGAGATTGATTTGCAATGCTAATTATAAGACTGTAACCTTTGACCCATTTTTGCAGGTTGGATAAATCATCTACCTTTAAACCCTGTCTGTAGTAGCTACATCGTCCTGCTTTTATCAACTGCCTTGCTAAATTGTGTACCAGGAAGGGTCTTTTTTTATTTTTCAAAAACCGTACTAGACTATTTTCTCAATCAAAGCATATCTTCCTCAACGACAACACTGAGCCAGTTTGGCTACAATGGCCGTGTACCTTGGGGTGACTGAATGTTTTAGAACTATGGAAATAGATTTTTGGTCAAGCAGGACTAAATTGGATTCATTTCAAATATATGAGATGAGGTTCGTTCAGCCATCCAGCAAGGCGAGTAAGTAGAGGAGAAATATATTTTTATGGTTACAGAATATAAAAGAGTTTTCATCAATATATTATCCTATAAGATCTTATTTACATTGCTACTTAAATGTAAACATACTTTAAAAAGAAAAAAAAGGTTTTTTCTCTGAATGATTATCAATTTTCAGACTGATGTTTACTTTAGAAAGACATGATTTATATCACAAATTAATGAGTACATTTACCAACCCTTATGATTAAGTGGCTTTTTAAAAATTGTGACTATAACAATATTAATACCTTTTATATGGATTTCATAAAGTTCATAAAATTTGTTTTATTTAAAATATTTAATATTTAAATGTTTCCATAAGACCCACCTATCTCAAAAAAAAAAAAGAAAGAAACTTTCTGTAAGGCTTATCTTAGAAAGCAAATATTTGCAAATAATTGATAATATAAAGTTCTTCAGGATGCTAAAAGCTTCTTGGAGATGGGGACAGGGATGTCATGGAAGATTTTGACTGCTAAATGTTCTCTTGTCTTCTGAATAATCTGGCAATGTCTTGCAGATTTTTTGTAACTTTACATAAATAAATAAGAAGTAAGCCAACAGCAAAGCAACATTCACTCCCATCAGTTGCCAGTCTATAAAGAAAGGGAAGTGAAGCCATGCTGTTTCTCTTAAGACTAAAATTGTAACATTTCCTCTGATCTATGCTTTGTATCACATTTTGGGATTTTTTGGTTCTTTCCTTCAAGAGTATTTTACAAGCAATATACATACTGTAGAAAATACAGATCCATAGCAATGCCTTTTACTTCGAGTGAGTGCACAGTGAATCAAGAGACCTGGTTTCCACTTTCAACACAACCACTATCTCGTTGTGTAACTTGGACGGGTTGATTAACATCACTGTACTTTGGTCTGCTACCTCTCTAAAATTTATGGGTTCAACCAGGAATCTCTTGAATTGTACCGAGTTCTAAAATTTCGTTGACTCTAGCAATGATGCTCTTAATTAGGTCTTTTAATGATTATTTACCAAATCATAGATTTCATCCTTGACTTTTATACAGGGTGGCCATGCATCTCCGTTGGCCTGTATAGTCCTCGTGTATACCTGATGTCCCAATGTATTTATTCGTATCACTTTTTGACTCTCAAAAGCATCCCATTTGGGTCTATAAATGCCTATTATATTGCACTCTACTTGTAGAGCAGATATAACATCTATCTTTGCAGCAAATCATACTTCATAAGTATAGTAAATAGTGAAGCCTTGTCCTTTACATTCCGAGCAGAAACTGGCTCTGGTATCTTTATCTTGTTTAAAGAATTTGTAGCCTGTTTCATCTCATTTCAAGAATCTTGAAAAAGGAGAGAAAAGATGGCTTTGAGAGATTCTGGTGTTTGACAGGAGAAACTATGTTGCAACTGTTAGTAAGAAATTAAATTATGGAGTACAGCGGAATCAGTGAATATGAGTGAAATGTATTGGAACAAGTCTGTGGTTCCAGTTAAGCTTTTTCCAGATTGAAGTTACCAAACCTACTCAAGAAAAGGAATTACTGAGGATTTAAAAACATTGCTCAGCTGTCAAAGGCACATGTATATATATTTCACATATGCAGTGTCCTATAGAAGTCAATGGCATTTTATTCCCATGGAATATTCCAAAAAGAAACCCAACTAGCATTCAAGCAAGAAACAAGTATTCGAATATATTGGATACTGCTATCGCTTCCTGGAAGATTTGGATATACTCATAAAAAATTTACATTATTTGTTTGAAAAATGTAAGCAGAGTGTACACATATTCCCATTAAAAATATTTAAAACTAACAAAATACATTTTGTAACTTCAAAGGACTAAATTTTATTTTATTAAAAATATTAATTAACCTTAGCTGTGGCCTATTTATCAAAAAATAATTGCATTATTTATAATTATGTATGTTCCTGATAACCACTCTGCATTTTAAAATACTAATGACATGAATAATTAATTTTATTTTCCCTAGTCCAGTCATTCTGCTGAATTCACTTAATGTACATTTTTACAGCAAATTTTAGTGCATATTGGAAAGAAAAACACTTGGGGATAAATTTTTAAATTCTTACAAAGGCATATTCTCCTGAAATTAATGGTGCTGTGTAAGAGATGTGTAGTTCATTGTAATTTTAAGTGTTAGGTAAGCAACCCTATTTAGAAAGTGTTTCCCCCTTATTGCTGGTAAGCAGAAAGGCCCAGAAATATACATTTTAAAGAATTTATTTTAAGAAAATTCTTCTGCTTCATGCATTTTCCTTGGGGTCTGGAGATTTCACTGGATGATAAAAGGTGCTTTGTTGATGATGCAACCTTCATTTTGAGATGTCTTCAGACAAGGCTGATTTTATAGAAATGAATCCATCCATCCATCTATCCCATTCATCCATCCATCCATTCACCTAACACATATTTGCTGAGCACCTACTGTATAGCAGTCAATATTCCAATCACTGGAAATATAGCATTGAACAAAATTAAACTTTTTTGCATAAAACTAACATTCTAGTTGGGAAAGATGAAAAACAAGCATCAAAACAAATAATATACTTGGGATGTCAAGGAAAAAAGTGGAGAGGAGAGAGAATGCTTGTGAGAGGAGATGATCATAAAATGGAATCCTTTTTGAATAAACATGCATAAATAGTTATATACGCATAGATTATAATAGAACATTGGCATATTAAAATTCGGACTTATTCTCTGATCCAGCCGGATCGTACCCTGTATGGACAGTGACAGTGGTCACTATCTGCTATATCAGGGAACTAGAAGGCAGGGAAAAGAACAGAAGTGACACCAAGACTGATTGATTTTAATGAGGGATACATTCAGCGTGGAACCAGGGCCTGGTCTGGATTGATGGAGTGTAGGTTTTCCCAGGAAGGCAAACAGGGAGCAGTTGGAGCCCACAGGGTGTGCTGCATGGCTTCAAGTTTGTGGTAACAGTAAGTGTGGGTCCTGATGGAGGAGCAGGGTGAGAATGAGCTAGATGCACTGAACATCAGGGGCAGCTCAGAGAATGGTGTCATCAGGCCCCAGGAACTGTGTTAAGATTACTCCTCCCAGAAGAAGCCCCATCTCTCAGAATCTTGAGAGTTCTGCGGGCCAGCAGAGAAATACCTGGGTGCCCTAGGTCCCAGACTCATCTGTAAGGATTCTAGCTCATGCCACCTATCAAGCAAACCCCAATCCTTGTTGATCCCTTCCCTCCACCCCAACACATAGTCACAGTGAGGAGACACTTTAACCCCAGGGGTCCAGCCAGATGCAGGGAAATGGGCTCTGGCCAAAGAGGCTGTGCAGAAGCAG
>NW_006434709.1:17054817-17074317 GCF_000325575.1 Pteropus alecto
ACCCTGCCCTATATGGTCCTATGGATGCAATACACTAATCAGTGTCTCGTTTATATAATCAGAAGTGTAATCAAATTCTAGGGCACATATGTGTGTGAGAAAGAGATGAGGACTCAGAAAGTACAGCTTGGTATTATTATTCTTATTCTCCACATGAGAAAATTTAGGCATAGAGAAATCAAACTTATCCAAGGCTATGCTTCTTTTCAGGGCGCTTTGGGGTGATCTTGTCCTCTGCCCTTAAGTATGGCCTCATCACTTTTTGGATTGTCATATTCTTAATCAGTTCAATGGGATCTCCACCCAGGGGTCAGATAGCTCTTTCAAAAATGCAAATATGGTCATGTCATGCCCTTTCTTAATACAGCCGGGTCTTTAGGCTAAAGGACAGCTTCCTTGGATGATCATCAGGGTCCATCTTTCACAGCTGGACTTCCGTCTGCTTCACTAAAAGGGTTTTCTCCCGTCTTCCACATCCTTTCACCGGATCCGAGGCCCTCTAGAGGTCATGCCATTTCACACCTGTGTCCTCTGCAGGGAAAGCCCTCCTTTCTTCTCCCATGTGCTTCTTTCATATTCTTCCCAGACAATCCCTCCCAGGCTAATTCTGCGTTCTGGGAGCTGACAATCTGAAGAAGCAACACTGGCATGAGGTGTTAGAGGGCAGTATTGCATAGTGGTCATGGGTATCGACTCCAAAAGTCAGAATTCCTACCTATGTCGTAGCCTTACTTTCCCCACATGCTGGCTGTGTGACCCTGGGCAAGTAATTTTGCTTCTCAGTACCTGTTTCTCACTTATAAAATGGGGTATTATGGCTTAATAAGCTTACTGTGAGCATTAAATGAGTCAGTGTACTCTGTAAACTATATAAAATTACTGCTATTTGACAGTTTTTTTATTACCGAAAATGTAGAAATTTCTTATGGTTCATCCTAAAATATAAAGAAAGAAATAAATGTAACCATGATACAAGTGCTGGTTATGTGTGAAAAGTGTTCCTCAAGTAAAAAGTATAAATGAAATCATCTTTTTTATGTTTTCTCTGCCCTTGAAGAAATAGCTCGGAATTTGTGTTTCTAAATCAAAGCATCAATTGTGTGGCATACGCGAAGCTGAATTCTCTCTTGAATGAAGTGTTCGCCACAGGGAAGCTGCACTATTCCCTAGAACATGTCTGGCAGGGGGTGAGGGGCTGATGATTAAGGGGTTAGTTATCACCGGCATTTAGTGAGAAAGGACCATGAACACTAAATACACTGCACAATGAAGAACTATCTACTGATCCCCATACATGATGATATTTTATTCAACCTCCCACCACCACCAACAGTCTCAAATGACTGTTGCCTGAGCAGTTCAGAAATTTCCTGTGCCCATTTCCCAACTTTCAGACAGAAGTTAATTCACAGTATGGTACTGAATCTTGCAAATATGATTTCTATAACTGTCCTTGATAATATGTTTCATCAAGGAGCTTAAAATTTCATGATATACCCCTTTTTCAACTTGTGTATTAAAAATATCAAGTACTTCCAGCTGTTAGTTGGACTAAATTGGGTTTGTGCATCTTGTTGTAATTTCTTTTGCTATAATCTTTATTCACATTGAAGAAATACAGTGACTTAACATTTTGTGTGCATTTAGTATGTGGCAATTATTTCAGTGAGTATTTTCTCAGAAAGGACCAGTGGGGTTGACACCTTGTTATTTCTAGTCTCAGTTGTAGGACAAAGACATATTTCTAATTAAATAATTAGTTAATATCTAAGTAGCAAGAGTATAGCCTTATTTTCTTAGTTTTGATCAGAACTCCAAAAGATATGTGCTATAATATTTTGTGAAATTCCAATTTCCAAATACACAGGTATTATAATTTATTGTTTTATTTATCTTTTACATGTAATAGTCATCTTCTTTGAGGGGGAGGAGGAAGCAAATAAGTAATTGTGTGTTTATGAGTATGTGTATGTATTAGTGTTAACAATGTTTTTTCATTCATGATATATATAAAACAGTAAGCTTTGCTCAGTAAGCTAATAAGCTGATTAAATTTAAATCTCTATGATAATCTGTTAAATTTTTATTATCTAAAACATAGATTTTCTTATCTTTTGGCATCGCTCAAAAGTTCCCTAACAAGAAAAAATATATTAACATCGTTAGGCTGAAACCTTAAGAGAAGGATCCATCTGCCTTTATATAACACTTACCAAGTAGTTTTTACTGAATTTTCATCATCACTATTCTCTATATAAGATCTCAGGAAGACAAATAACACCAGTATTTTAGTGATAACTAATGTTTTCTCCAATAACCATTCTAAATGATAATTAAACAAAGCAAAATAAAGCACTGTATATGTGTGTATATATATTTTATTTTCAATCATATGTTCCCTGTAAATGCATAATCTTTTTACTTAACATTACAAATTAGCAAATATCTTTCATATACCTAACATAAAATGCACTTTTCGAGGTATTATATTCTTCAGAGGTAGGATGAGGTACCTAGTGATTTAAAGTTTTGTAATAAGAACTGTTTCTCAGACATTTATATTATTAGTGAATCCATACATAAATTATAAATTGCCTTAAATCAACAATAGCAAAGCTTTTGTACATCACAGAGGTATAATCTATTATTACAAACATCACTGACACAAATTGAAACTCAGAAACAAATTTAAAGGAAGGGAGGTATTTTAGTCCCTTTTTGATAACAAGCATATTGAAGCAACACATTTATTATTTCACATGTCCTGAGTGTTGACAATGTGCTAGACACTACCCTGACTCTGAAATTACCCACATTCTTTGGAAATCTTCTTCTAAAATAGATGTTATTATCCATTCCGTAGATTTGATAGGGTAAATGATAGCCCCAGCCACTTTTGTCTCCTTTTAGGGTTTTCCTATCTTAATCAAGCAGAATCTAGAGACTCCCCTGAGTGCCATGTGGAGGAAACTGAATCATCTTCATCTTTATAGGGAATAATACTGTGCTTTTGAGGAAGCCCCAATACTGTTTGTTACATGTCTGAGCATCTATGTGGGACTGTTGAATGGAATAAAATATGAGTCAACAATAATGGAAACTTTAAAACCATATTTATCTTGATGACAGATATTTGGGGGACTATAACCTAAACTTACATAAGTACAGGTCTTAGTATAGCATCTGGTACATAGTAGGTGGTCACTTTTCTTTTTTACTATCTTTATCCCCACTCCACCACCACTCTCTTTCCTTTTCTCCTTCCTCTCCATTTTTTTTTCTTTCTTCCTTCCATATGCTAACCCTAGACCCTATTCTAGGCACTGTAGATACACACATGATGACCAAATTCTCAAATAAAAGAAAGGGGCCTGAATTTGGCCAATGGTGTCCAAGGACTAGATAACAAATATATTCAACTATAGACTCCCCAAGATACTGGCAGGCTAACCACATGAGGAGCCTATCTGCTGTACCATGTTATACTAGCTATCAAAATCGTCACTAAATATAGCAGTAAAACTTTGGCCCTGAAACATTTGAAGGAAACTTATTTTCATATTTTCTACACCTCTTAATTTACTTCTACATGTATCAAAAGCCTATGTGCACAGCTAGAAAACAGTGTAGGTATTTGTGTCCAAAGAACCAAAGGGAATATCAATTTCTTTCAAAGAAATTAGAAAATATTCATGTTCCACTAAACACACGTCCTTGATTATAATGTCCGTATTTCAGAAATGAAAGGATTTGTCATGATTCTTTCAAATTCTGTGGTAACATTCCTATATTTGATTTTTTTTTATGCATAGTAATAACTGGCCATTAGTAATAATTCTAGACATAGTCAACATACAGTCCATATAACAGGAAGGCAAATAAGACATCACAGGGTAGCCAAATGACCCACTTTTTCTGTTATGAACTCATAGCTTTCCACTGTCCAAAGTAAGAATTTTCATTGTAGTTTCAGATAGAAGTTTAATTACATTTGTAACTGAAGTCATCCATGTTTTATTTAATTGCTTCATTATTTTATGTACTCTTGTCAGTGTGCCTTTGCATTCTACATTATTTGGAAATTTGATTCAGAAAAGGAAAAAAAAATGTGTAAAGCACCTAGTCTGAAATTTGTCACAGGTAGCAATAATGAACTTCTCATATGCCCTAAACACAGAATGCAATTTCCCAGTTTGACTTTCAATCTTTGTATATGTTGTCTCGTCTGCCAGAAGTCTTCCAATTTCTTCCTATTTTTCCTGTGCTGCAACTATACATTTGATCTTATTAATAATTAGTGCTATATTTGTAAAGTTCTAAAATTTTTCTTATGTTAATGGCATGGGACAATTTTAGACTTTGCATTTCAGCTTTCCCAACAACACTAACTAGAATGCATTTTCTGTTTTCATAACATTTTGGATAGACAGATAAAAAGACATTCAGGTAGGTAGGTAAGTAGATAGGTGATAGATAGATAGATAATTATCTATCAGAGCTTATGACCTTTAGTTTTCTTTTTGACAGGGGCCTTAAAATCAAGACCTATGCCTTATTAATCTGTGCATGCCCAGCACTTCACATGGTTCTTGTTACAAAATAGACACAAATAGTTTTTGAATAAATAAATTAATGAACACACAGAATGCCTATTCCAATGCTGAGATAAATAATGTGTGTTGCTTAGTCTTGAATTTTCCTAGATCAATCAATATTTGCAGAGAATAAATATGATACAGCTAAGGGAATAAAAGAATGTTTCCTTCATATTCAAAGTAAAGACACAGTTTTAAAGTATTTTTTTAATTCTATACATATTTAAGCAAAAGGCACGGATGTGATGTAAGGAAGGCAAATTTTTCATTTCAGTTTGTGCTGTTGACATTTATATAAGTCCAGGAAGGAGCTCCAACAGTTGTCCGTCAGATGGAAAGTGGAAGGGTACAGACACAATTTTTCCTAGCAGGCTACAGATTTGTGTGTGTAAGACACTTTTAAATACTTTTTCAGAGGTTTAGTAGAAGCTCATCTTTTTGGGGTTATGATGGTTTACCTAGGTGGTGGAGGGGCAGCGCTCAATGGTCCTCTCCTTTGTTGTATATGCCAGAAGCTGACCTCTCCCACTGCTGCCTGTGGTGAACCACAGTCACATTGATGGAATTATGCAAGTAGTTGGGCCATCTTGAAGAGTCAGGAACTAATATTTTCAAATAGTTTTTATGCTTTTTGATATTTCTAGCTAAATTTGAGTAGTTGAATAAATAGGTGAAACTATCTAGGAAAACAACAAGGAAGCCTAATAACATGAGACCATTACAGACCTACTTTGCACCAGAGACTCGACAGGGCTTCAAGGAAAACTAGGCATAGGCTTGATATTTAGACACTGACTATTGCTAGTAACTGGATAGAATTGAGGAAAGTATATAATGTTTTGAAAAGATAGTCATTGCTGAGATTAAGCTTGTAAAAAAACTGATATTTTCACAGGCAATTTGAAATGAGAATTGAGTACAAAGAACTAGAGAAGTAACAGAAGAGATTAGAAGAACATGCCGGCATAACACTAATTAGACATAAAGACTTAAATGAAGTTTGGGGAGTTGAGTGAATTCCTGATGATGGACAAATCTAGACAGAGCCTAGAAAATGTCAAAGGCATTTATTCTTGCTGTGTGGGTTGTTTGAAAATATATTTAAATGGGTAGTACCTCAAATTACTAATAATAACATTAATTATAACCTACTCTTTTATACTGTTTCTAAGGCTAATAGCAGAATGCTGCCAAAAATCACTTTTATGCTTTGTATATATGTAAAACAAGTAGAGATAATTGTTAAATTATTTTCATTAAGATAATATAAGCATATGAAAATAATATAATTTAAAAGATGATATGCATAAAGAACAGCAATCCCCCATCCATCTACTTTCCACTCCCAATTTTTTTTCCCCCAGAGATATCTTTTCAAAATTCCTTTGGTAATTAGTTTTATATTTGTAAATAATATACTTCCATTCATTTATCCCTTTTGTATAATGTGGATGCAATCGTGCAATCTCCAGTATAAAAATGAAAATCAGCTCCTGGTCTTTATCTCTTCCTTTTCATTTTCTTTTTGTCCTCTGAATATGGTAATGGGGACTTACTGTAGTTATTCTTGTCACTTTAAATAGTATATTTACAACTCTATTTCTCATTCTTTTAATTTACAACAATATCTTCTGAGTATCCACATACATAAGATGAAGATATTGTACTCCTACCAGTTCTTCTGGCTTCCATTTTTCCACATCTTACCATTTCATTATATTTCCAGGGATGTTAACTTTAACATTTTACCTGGCATCTGTAACCAAATCTCCCATATTTTAGTCTATGAGGAATCTAAAATGGAAAAGCAGTGAAGAGTGTTTAGATTACCATTACTATGTAAATATTGTCCATTGCCAGTCTCAGTTAATGTGTTGATTACATTTTGTTTGTTTGTTTGTTTGTTTGTTTGTTTTGTGGGTTCAACAGAGTATTACTCAGACTGCTCAAAGGGGAATTTTCCAGGATCAAAGTCTAATGGATTCTCTTCCATCCTATCAATTGCTTAAAATCAGGACATTTTATTTTGCTTCATATTTGGTCTACACTTATCTTCCATAGCTTCATTTTTCCAAGAGTTCCTCAACATCTTTTTTTCTTGCATTGTTTCCCTTTTTTACTGTATCATCACGTTAACTTTTAAATCATACTTTCAGTTTTATCAAATCTTCCCTTTTCTCTTCAGACATCTTCTATCCATGCTTTCTGTTCTTGAGCACCTGTCTGTACTGTTTGTGGTGTTGACAGGAGACTCTGTTCAGGTTGATAGTGGTCAAAGTGTGTAGAGCGGCAAACTTTTTTTTTTTTTTTTTTTTTTAAATATAATAGATCTGGAGAAGAAATTCTAATGCCAGAATGAAGAGAATATCAATAGGAAGAGCTTTAACTTTTCTTGGACAATTTCTTTGCTTTTAAGAGAAAAACGATCTGGATTTTTTTTTTTTCTCATTAGTTTGTTTTTACTGTGGGATAAGAAAAGCTATTCTGTTCTACATTTTAGGTGGTTATGTTATCTATTGCTATGTAACAAATTTTCTGCAAAATTAGCAACTTAAAATAACAGGCATTTATCATCTCATAGTTTGTGTGGATTAGGTGAATCTAGGCGAAGCTTAGCTGGGTGCCTTTGGCTCAAGGTCTCACGTGAAGCTGGAGTCAAGCTATTGACCTAGGCTGTATGTAGTCTCATCTGAAGGTTTGAGTGGAGAGTGGGAATCCACTTTCCGGTTCACTTAAATGGTTTTTGGCAGGCTTATTCTCTCACATGTGGGCACAGAACTGCCTCATCAGTGCTGGTAAATGGCTTCCCCCAGGACATGTGATTGGGGGTAGGGTGTGGGGCGTGGGTAAGTGTAAAAAGAGGTGTATTTAGGATTAAATCCATAGACCTTTTATAACCTTATCTTGCAAGTGACATTCCGTCATGGTTGCTGTTAGTCTCCCCACACTCAATGGGAGGAAATTTGACAAGGGCATGAATGCCAGGAAATGAGAATCTCTGGGACCATTTTAGAGGCCCTCACAATGTTATAGAGTAGGAAAATGCCAAGTGGTATGACTTCTTTGTATATTTTCTGCTAATCTCCTTCCAGTTATCCTTCAGATTGGTGCCTGCTGACTCTTTATCCTCTATATCTCTCTGCATCATATTCTAAGCTGTGACTCTTTTTTTTTTTTTTTCCTAGTTCATTTATTTTCTTTCATACACTGTAGGCTTCCACTAGAAATTTCTTTGGAAATTTCTTGCTTTTGCTGACTGCATACTTTTTCACTGTTAAGGATTTACAACCTAGTTTTAGCTTCTAGCTTTTATTTTTGTGGGGCCTCAGGATGGAGGGACATGAAATTATCTATATTCTTCCCAATTCGAACTGCGTATTAGGATTACAACTATGACTGGAGAAATGTAGATGATTTGGTACTGCTTTTAGTCACTATGCTGAAAAGAATGCCTTTTGCATACCAAGTAACTTCTTTTCACATTCAGATGACAGATGAGAAGTCTCCTCTTTGCCCACAGTTAATCTTGTTTTTAACTTTTAACAGATTCTGAAATATAAAGATATCAATACATGGCTCTTAACCATTTCTGAATTCTGAGCTTCCTCATATTTGGCCCCATTAGCTTAATTGGCTGGAGCAGTCTACTTGCTTAGGTATTTGAGTACAGTATTGCACTTATACAATCCCAAAGAATCTTTTACTCTTCCCAGTTTGACCAAGTTTAGCAATAATCATTTGTATTCAAAGAACAATCACAAAAATTCTAAATGATTCTGTGGTTGATAAAGCCTGAGTTCTTTTGCATTATTTTATTGTCATTCATTTCTGATGGTTGGAAGTAGATGATGTGGTGAGCCAGCAAAATAGCCTTCAGTCTCTCTAATACCTTATTTTAATGAAATCTTACTAGGGAATGGCCTTATATTCATCACTTCATAACCCACTACTTATCAATGGAGAAAGCCAAAATGGAAAGTCAGGTATAGTTTTGTCCTGGTATTCCATTTCAATTTGTTCCAGAGAGTAAGGAACAGAAATATTACAGAGATATTAGAGTAGTGTTGGAAGGAGAGGAAGATTTTTGTCATTGGCTGTATTCTAATATTCAGCTTTTTTTTTTTACTTTAACATTAAAAACACATGCACATTAATTCCAATGATAATTAAAACAAAATTACTACTTGCTTTGCTAAAAAGGAACTCAAAAACGAACACAAATGAAAAGCAAGGAGAAAAACATTTTACATTTAAACCTAACCATATGTGACATTTAATAGCTTTATGTAGTTATCATAACCTATTTTTTATCATTTCAAAATTAACTTCATCTCTACTCAAAGGTATATTTATTTAAGTTGGATTAAAATAAATTTTGTTTTTTCTTTTTTTAAAATTTCCAGGCCTACTTTGTGTATTAATTAGTTTTTGCTGTGTTGTAAACTACCCCAAAACTTAATCTCACAACGGTGACCATTTATTTAGCTCATGGTTCTGTGGTTCTGTAGTTTGCATTATTCTCACCTGTGGGTGGTTTTTCTGATCTGGGCAGCATTTGGCTGATCTCAGTTGGTCTAGTTCCTATGTTGATGATCAGCTGCCAGACAGGCTAGGGAATGGCTGATCTAAGATGTGTCAGTTGGGACAGCTTATCTATGGTTCACATGTGTCTCATCACCCATTTTAACACATAATTCCACCAGTGAGAGCAGAACTGTGCAAAACCTCTTGAGGCAGGGACTCAGAGTTTGCCTAACATTGCTTCTGCTGCATTTGTAAAGCAAGTCACAAGGTCAGCCAAGATTCAAGGAGAGGAATTGCAGGAATTGTTTCCACGTTTGTAATTTGTCATAACTTAAGGAGTGTGAACCGCATTAATATTTATGCTCCAGCCTAGCAATTGATAAAATCATGTTGTCACATGATTAGCTTTGTGTCACAATATTTTTATTTTTATATTTCAAGTAGAGTTGCCATTCAATGTTATTTTATATTAGTTTCAAATGTACAGAATAGTGGTTAGGCATTTATATAATTTACGAAGTGATTCCCCACCGACCCATTAGTCTAGTACCCACCTGGCACTATACATAATTAGTAAAGTATTATTGGCTATTTTCCTTCTGCTGTACTTTACATCCCCATGACTCTTTTGTAACTACCAACTGTCACCTTTTTCCCCTAGTCCCCCAACATACCCTCCGATCTGGCAGTCACCAGTTTGTTCTCTATGAGTCTGTTTTCACTTTGTTTGTTTTCTTCCTTAGATTCCATACATAAGTGAAATTATATGGCATTTGTCTTCCTTATGTCTGACTTATTTCACATAGCATAATACCTTCTAGGTCCATTCATGTCATTGCCAATGGTAAGATTTCTTTCTTTTTTTTTTAATGACTGAGTAATATTCCATTGTATCTATGTAACACTCCTTTATCCAGTTGTCTGTTGATGGGCACTTAGGTTGCTTCCATATCTTGGGTATTATGAATAATGCTGCAGTGATCATAAGGGTACATAAATTTTTATAAATTAGTGTTTTAGTCTTCTTTGGATAAATACCCAGGAATGTAATTGCCGAGTCAAAAGGTAGTTCTATTTTTAATTTTTTGAGAAACCTCCAAACTGTTTTCTTAAGTGACTGTACCAATTTGTAATCCCATCAATAGTGTTATGAGGGTTCCTTTTTTTTACACAACCTCACTTGTTGTTTGTTGATTTATTGATGATAGCTATTCTGACTGGTATGAAGTGATATCTTACTGTGGTTTTGATTTTTATTTCTTCGATGGTTAGTGACCTAGAGCATCTTTTCACATGTCTATTGGCCATTTGTATGTCCTCTTTGGAGAAATACCTATTCAGGTCTTCTGCCTATTTTTTAAATGAATTATTTTGTTTCTGTTGAGTGTGTGAGTTGTTTACAGATTTTAGATATTAACCCCTTATCAGGTGTATCATAGGCAAATATCTTCTCCCATTCAGTAGGTTGTCTTTTCATTTTGTTGATGGTTTCCTTTGCTGTACAAAAACTGTTTAGTTTGATGTAGTCCCATTTGTTTATTTTTCTTTTTGTTTCCTTTGCCTGAGGAGCCATATCAGGAAAAAAAAGAAATGACCAATAGTAATATCAAGGAGTTTACTGCCTGTGTTTCCTTTTAGGAGTTTTATGGTTTCTCTAGTGGTTACTTATGTCACATACATGTTTAATAGCTGAAAAGTATAATGAAGACCAAAAAAACGTATATTCAGATTGATCAAAATCTGAAAATTTTGGATTAACAATAGTAATACTGGCTGAATTCATTTTATCCACTCTCTTCTGAAGACAGTCTCCTAGATAAAGGTTGTCTTATCCATTCCTTCCTGGGCACATGCAGTTTCGCAACGGCTAATTTGTTTTTGTTCTGTGGACAGCAAATGCTGTAGTTAGCTTTCTCTTCTCTCTTCTCTAGAGTTATTCATCATTATCTTTGATGGTTTAAGATCAGAGCTTCAAAGATCACTCTACTACAAAGTACATGAATCTCTTTTGAGATACAGTACATATATATACACACATACATATTTTTCACAATTTTGATTTAATAAGCTTGTCATAGGCACTATGTCTGTGCCTCCTTTATACCTAAACCCACGCACCTACACATTTTCCTCAATTTTATATTTTAGGTTATTTTTCTCTTAAAATGTGCTTTGCAGTTTTCATAATTTTCATTTTTTACTAAGTTCTTTCATTCAATACATAGGCTAAATAAATGTAAAAACCTCAAAGTCATTTTTTTTCCTCTCTGAAAATAAGAATATTACATGGACTGCAATCTGTCCCCAGCATTTTTCTTTTAATTCACCTTGACATTCCTATAAAATCTGATTTAATATCTGGCAAAAGTTAAGAGGAGTTTTGTTTTATTTTTTTCTCAATCTGAAAACATTTTAAGAAACAAAAAGAACCCTTATCTTTCAGTAAATGTGTAGAGATTGTAAAACTCTACATGAGAAGGAAAATTTAGGTAGTTAGAATTAGAAAATATATTTGTTAATCAGTGAATGTTTATGTTGCACCAAAATTCATATGTTGAAAGCCCAAAGTGATAGAATTAATAGGTGGGGCCTTTGGGAGGTAATTAGGATTAGATGAGGTCATGAGGGTGGAACCCCCCATGAATGACATGAGCACCCATATAAGAGTCGCAAGAGAGCTTGATTCCATAGTCTACCCACCACCACGGCAGGATACGTTGAAAAGTCAGCAGTCTGTAGTCTACAGTCCAGAAGAGGGCTCTCACCAGAACTTGACCACGATAGCACTCTGATCTTAGAATGCTAGCCTCCAAAACTGTGAGAAACAGATTTCTATTGTTTCTAAACCACCCAGTCTGTGGTACTTTTTGTTATAGCAGTCTGAACTGACTAAGACAATATGATATCTTGATTCAGGTGGCATGAGCTCCTCTAACAGCAGAACACTGATGCTCAACAGCATATACCAGGGAAAATCTCACAAAGTAAAAAGGATGTGTTGGGGAAATTATCCAAACTTTTGATTTAACTTCCCTTGTTGTAGCCTCTCTTATTGCGAATAACCAAGTTACATTGACATTTCTTCCTGAGATGCGTAGTCAGTAAAATGTTCTCATTTTAGCATCATGTGTCCTCGTTGTTGTGTGATGGAAAACGGAAGAATGAAATATAAGAAGGGCATATGACTTTAACTCAACAGAAATTGAACCAAGCTTTTATTCAAGTTTAAAATAATGAACTATAGTTTTGAATTACATTCTAATGCAGGCCAGTCATATCTGCTAAAATCTATTCATTTATTCGATTATTTATAAATTATCCAAGTGGACTTCAGAGACTACTGTAGAAATAAATGACTTGGCATGAGGCAAAAATATGTCAATTGAGGAACAACTCAGCCTTTCTGTAATGATGATTATAACAAAATTTCACTAAGAATTTGTGACTCCACTCTGTAGTAGTCTGCTCTAGTGGCTACAACAAAATACCACAGATTGAGTGGCTTAAACAACAGAAATTAATTTTCCTGTGGCTCTTGAGACTGGGCAGTCTGAGATTATGGTGCTAGTTAATTTGGTTTCTGGTGAGAGTTCTCTTCTGGTTTGTGCATGGCTACCTTCTCACTGTCTTCACATGGCCTTTCCTAGGTGCATGCATGTGCTGAGAGAGCTCTCCTGCTTTTCTTATAAGGCCAACAGTCTTATACAATTAGGCCTCCACCTCTAGGATCTCACTTAACCTTAACCACCTCTTAAAGGCCCTATCTCCAAATACAGTCACATTGTGGGTGGGATAGGGTTTTAACTTAGGAATTTTGGATGAACACAAGTCCATAGCACACTTGAAACTTGAAACAGACTTAAGCTTTCAAATTGAAAGCTTAGTATACATTGCTAGAATCTACAAATTCAGCCTAAATGACCTAACCATACTTCCTTTGTAAAATCTCTAAAACTGAACTTTCTTTTCATTCCTCCCACTATCACACTACTTTGAATGTTGGCAAAGCAGTCCCCCAACTGGTCTTCTTGTCTCCAATCAGTCTTAAGTACTGCCACCTAATTAATTCTAGTAGTATCACAATGGAGAAAGATTCAGGTCAAATTTCCTTTCCTCCAGAATAGCTAAAGAAAATCTTAATTCTAATATGTGCAGAGAATGAACAAAATAATATTTGTTAAAAGTAAAAAAAAAAAAAAAAAGATGTATTTCCTCAGACTTTCAGCATATTTAGAAATAATACTCTTTCTAATAATAATGGCTGGCTTGTCACAGTGAATAGTGTATTTATCATTTTTATTATTCTCCAAAATGGATTTTCAAGTTGAATGGTAGATATTATATCTTTTTAAAGCCCTATATTGAATTATTTTTAACACAGTCCATCTGGAAAATAGGATGATATATTCACTCTTTTTAAAATTGTGTAGGGGGCAATTGCATCTTTTATTTTACTAGAATTAGTACATTGCTAAGGAAGGCTAGAGACATTTATTAGGAACTAGCAAGACCAGGAGACGTGTTCTCCAATAAGAATGCTTCATCTGTAAGTAGTGAATTAAGGGCTGGGAACTAGATTTATCTTTCAATACTTCTCATTAAAAGGACTGAATGTTCAAACAATCCTAAGATAATGCAGACATGAAAATATTTTGAGACACATATCTAGCACTTAATAGCACTTGGTCATTTTATATGATGTATTTGGATGAGACAAATTGCATTGCTCTTCTTGGGCATTGTTATTTTCCAAGTACACAATTAGATATATAGAGGAGCAAGCGATTAGTCTCTAACTGGAGTATCAGCAAAATGATATTTATTCACTCTTTTCATCCTTACCAAGTTGAAAGATTTCTAAATTCTATATTTTGTGGATGCCTATGTTACTGTACTTTAACTAAAAAAAGAAGTAAATTAAAATCTGGCTAAGGAAATTAAATTTTATTAATTTATACTGATAGATTGTGAATTATAATTAAGAAGGATATGGGTAAGGAAAAAAGTAAAGAAAAATATTCTACTAGTAATGAGAAGGTTAATTTAGAGAAGTAGTTATTTGGGATATCCCTTTGGATTCCTTTTGTAACTCATTATACTTGATTAAAAATATGTTAAATTCTTCAGAAATGCATCAAGATTAATAGTGTAATTTGAGTTTGAGCAGAAGATTTTATCTAAGTATGTTGGTTTCCTTACAGATTCATGAAACTTTCTACTTTAGTCAGAGAGATGCATGTTAATACCTGCTTAACAGTCATTGGGATGTTGGATTTATGTAACTTTGCAGTTGCTTAGTAGAAAAGATATGCTTTACACATTGGTCTATATGCTACATCCCAAAGAGTTCTTTATAAAATAGTTTCACTGTTGGTAGTATTTTAAAATTATGAGCCAGGAACTTCTTTTTTCTTCCTCTCCATGACTCCATCTGCAAAGAATTAACTGTGATTAATTTCTTAGAAATACATACAAGACCTCAGTGCCTTGGCATTTCTAATGTTAGTGCAGGGTTTGGAGATTCAAAACCTCAAAAGACACTTAGTGCTCTTTAAGTAATTGTTGAAATACTTAATAATTGAGACATGCCATAACTAGTTACTGCTAATAAAATGTATACAACTTTTTATTCTAAGCTATATACACTTCCAAACTAACACTTAAGCTATACTTTATGACATATCTCAAGTTGTATATTATTTGTCAATGTTTACTGTCAAAGTGAAAAATCATACCGAGGTTTAACAGGAAGACTTTATTCAAGACTATTGAATAAAGACTATTCAGTATGGAGGAGGGACAATTCAACTCCACTGAAACAAAGAACTGGAGAGTTTTTAAGAGCTGAGGTCGGGGATCATAGGCCACTTGTATTTGTTAGCTGGCCTTACTCAAAGGCAAAGTAAACATTTTTGTTTCGTCATAAAACAGGAGATAGTTTTACAATTTGGAATAGAATGTTCACCTAAGATAGGCTCCTGTCTTCCCACAAACACTTGGAGATAAGGATGCCATTCTTGATAATTACGTTTCAAAGGACAGCTCTCAGTCATTGAAAAAAGACATTGAAGGTCATAAAACTGGCAAGACATTTTTAAGGAGATTTACATACATTTCAAAAGGGGCAGAGAAAAAACTTGTAATTACAAGTTTTCTTAAGTAAATGTCCTAAGAAAAGGTAAGTCTGGCCTATAGTCAGGAAGAAACCTATCTAAAGAATAGTCAAACCAAGGGAAATGTTAAGAGTATCTTGGTCATTGTTCAACTCTTTCAAACTCTTTCTCCAAACTCCCATAGCCTTTCTTATCCCTACCATTCACTTGATAGATAGTTACCCAGACCTGTTAAATTTTAGAGTGCTTAAATGTCTTTGGAGCATTTGTGGCATGGCGTCAAGTACTTTACATGTGTTTTCCTGTTTAAAGACCCTGTGACTTATTAAGGCTGAGAAATTCCCTCAAGACTCACAGCTCACAAAGGATGGAGCCTGTACTTGAACCTCTGCAAACTAAATGCTGAGTCCAATGTGCTCTATTGCTATCCTTGTCAGCCCAGGCTGCCAAAACAAAATACCAAAGACTCAGTGGTTTAAAAGAGAGAAATTTATTTCCCACAGTTCTGGAGGCTGGAGTGTCAGCAAGGTAGGTTTCAATCTGAAGCCCTTTGCTTGACCTCTATGGATTCACCTTCTCACTGTGTGTTCATATCGCCTTTCCTTGGTACATGGAAATGGAGAGAGAGGTGAGAGGAAGAGGGAGAGGAAAGGAAGGAGGGAGGGAAGGAGAAAGAAAGAGACAGGGGTGGGGCAGAGGGAGGAAGAAGGAGAAGGAGAGAGAGAGAAGGTAGGCAGAAGAATCTTCTATATTTGCCAGTGGGTTTTTTTCTCCCTTACTTTTTCATTCATTGGTCTCAGTACTTATTATTCCCCAGACAATGTGCAAATCACGTAAACAAAGATCTTGAAAACAGTCTCAGCCCACAGTAAACCAATACAACATGGTAGGAAGGAGAACTTATTTACCACTAGAGCAATCAGAGAAAGCTTAATGGAGGAGGTGGTTTTGCGATAAGCCTTAATGTAGGGCAATATTCTGAGAGTTTGGCATATGTGTAAATATCCTGGGAACTGTAGTTTAAGCAAAGATGTTAAGGTAGAAATTTCCTTATTTAAGGGACAGAGATTAGAATGTGCTGGGTTGTGTAGGACAGGGATAAGGTCTCAGGCTTTATTTGTAGAACAGGGAGAGTCAATGGAAGGAGTAAGTAGAAGAATGTCATAATCATATTTATGATGTAACATTACTTTGCATACTGTGTAGAACACAGATTTAAGTGAGGCAAGAATGGGAGAGAGAATTTCAAGGCAAAGTGGGTAGCACATCAATGTGAAATATACTTTCTGTGAGTTGTTCTCAAGACGTTGTTTCCCATACTCCATCATCTGGGTGATACAGTCTCAGGGCCGTAATCTTAACAGGAATTGAAAGAATTCACTTCCCTGGGTTAAAATAATAACACCCTTAATGAGTCACAAGGAGAAGGAGTATGTCCCTTGTTAAACTTTAGCCTTCCAATTTTGTATTCTGAGTATGAAATTTTAATGGTATTCAGGAGAAGTGTGTTCTTTTTAATTCCCCCAACAGTTCAGAAATTATTTAAGGTGTCACTAAACCCTTTGAGAGACAGAAGCATGCTTTATATATTGTAATTGATGAAATGTTCCTTCTAAATAAATCTCACATTGCTGAATCTGATGACATGAATAATAAAACATAACCATGGGAAAGAAATGGCCATTTTGAGCAATATGTAGGGAAGAGATATTCATTTAGTGTTGAAAAGTAGAGCACATTTTCATGATGAACTAGGCTCTCCAGACCTCTGGAGTAAACCTCCTGATATTAAAATCGTAGGGCATTTCAGGGCCAGATTTACTAAAGAAAAAGTCTCCGTTTTAAACACAATAGTTCTGGTGTTTCAAATAGCCTGTGCCTCAAAAATTTACTAGATGTTGAAGTTCAAACTGAATGGACTTTTTCTTTTCTTGTAGGCAGACAGTGGACTTAGGAGAGTAGAGAGGTGAGATTATCGCATTAATAAGTGGTAATCAGTGGTTCCCGCTGCTTGGCTAATGCTAATAACATTTTCTAAGGAAGGATTTTATGCGCTCAATGTGCCATGTCTGTAAGTCATATGCCTGTATATTGAAAATAAAGGGATTGATAGCCGCCATGGAACCAATGAGAAAAAAGCAGTAGCAATTTCTGAGAAGTCATTACAAAGTGTTCACAGGTGGGGTTAGCCTGAAGTTGGGCCACAATAGTTAAAATTACTCCTGTACATATTTGCAAAATTAGTTAAGGACCGAGAGTCAACATGGTGTTAGCTGCAGAGCAAATCTATATATTCTTTTCCTAACTTACCCGCCTACAAGCTGGTGACCTTTACCAAGCTACTTAACCTGCTTAAGCATCTGTAAAATGGGACAACTATAACCTAGTTTATAAGGTGATTATAAAAAGTACAACAGATGATGTATGTAACATTTTTTGGCACTTATAAGTGCTTAAGAAGCTAATATTTTCAGCAAAATGTTTAAAAGTATAGACACCTCTAAGCATTTTCAAATTTCCCTCCTACTTGGCCTTATCATATTTTCCTATTTTCACATAATCTGCTCCTCCCTGACTCTCCTACTCCAACTTCATCATCCTCAGCCACGTTTCTGATGCTCATAGCTTCCACTGCCTATAGCAGCCTCATTTCATATGACAATGAATATCTAATTTCTCCAGGTACCTAAATGTGAGCTCCACTCCATTTCAACACCTCTGACTCTTCATCCCCACTTCCATGTCTCTGTACCAGCCAGGCTTTTTACCTTAAAACCTCATTTCTCTAGGCACTCATGTTTGCTACTGCTCCCCACACTTTGTTTACAAATCATCTCCTAGGACTGTAATATGTATATTATAGTCAAGGATATAGGATATATATAGTGATGGTAGGATATAGTTTATACATGTCTATTATAGAACTCGTTAAAGGGAACATTCTAGGTGTATATAAATGCTTCTCATTTACTCCCTAACCCACTCACAGCCCCCAGCTGACCAAATTATAAATCTCTTTAAAACTTGACCTATATCTTTTCAGCTGTTGCAGATCTTTTCGTAGTATCTAGTGCAGTGTTTGAGATATATAGCCTGAGTCAATATCATTGAGTATCACACCATCTTAAAACTACTGTGAACCTCATTCATCAGCTAGTCCAGAATCCTCATATTATACTTGAGTAACCTAAACTTTAAAGGAATCTTAGTATTATTTTATAAGATAGCACATATAATTTTCTCACAAATATACAGTATTAAGAAATGTATCCAGAGAAAGTGAGGATTAAGACCAAGGGAATCTCTTATTTCCCTTGAGTTTAACCTTAGGATACTTCTAGATCTAATGTATTTTTGAAAAATGCTCAAGACAAAAGCCTGTGTCTTGTGTTGAAAGGTATTACAGCTGAGTACTCAAGGCCTAAAATCTTTATTAGACTTGAGTTCACAGTCTCAGTTTGTCTGATCTGCTGTGTATGAGGCACATTATTTAAAGCCCTCTCACATGTGTATGTACATGTATCAAGCAAGCCTCAGAACATACTGGAAATCATTATTATCCTCATCATGTCCTTGTTTCTTCCCTGTCAGCAAAGAAGGGAGTAAACACAGTCCCTTTGAAGACAAAAGGAATGATGAATTGCTACTTGATTTCAACAAGAACTGGCAATATAAATAACCTAGCTTCAATTATAAAATGAGAATAATAGCACCTAATTCCTGGAGTGCCGTGAAGATTATATGAAGTAATCAATGGAAAGTTTTTAGCATAAATGTCAGATACTGTTACTATTGTCTTTACTGTTTCTAGATGGAACATATAACATAGTTTATTATGTTAAATTTGTGTATGAGATGGCAATTTTACTGTTCTAAAAATTATATTTGAGACTCACTATATGGTATGCAATATAGTTGTCCCCTCATCCATCCCATCATGATTTTGATATTGAAATATTTAAATTTCCATAGATAAGATCCAAGGGAGACCATTTATATAAACAAATTTGGCCCTGAAGTGAATGGTGCTATAGCAATTATCCCACTGAACTGCTTTATAAAAGGATAATCCATTAGCTTTGTCTTTGCTTTTCTCATTTTTGAGTGCGATGATGGTTAAAAATTCATGAAGCCTTGTATTCAAAATAAGTTATCTTTTATTCAAGATAAGTAAAAATCAGTCCCAGATTTGTACTGCGAACCTGTCATTGATCACCAGGTTGAACACATTTACAAGAGAAAGTGTGGTGCGTTTTCACTAAAAAAAA
>NW_006434709.1:17074329-17080087 GCF_000325575.1 Pteropus alecto
AAATTGACACCAGCCCCTTTAGTGTACTTGGGTTCATTTTTAGTTAGATTTAGTGTGAGGGCAACAGAAATTTCATCAATATTTATAACTTAAAGCACATGTTTTGAAATGACATTGAAAAATATTAGTGATAAAGGTAAAAAGATTTTCAGATATAACAATTCATAATCAAACTCTCATTTAGAAGAAAGCAGCACTCAGACTTACTAAGCCAAGTAAAATAGTATGACTTCTTTCCAAAAAGGACAAGAGAAGGTCTTGGCCGTGATTCATGTTTTTTTTATTTTTTCATGAGTTCTAGTATATTATGGAGTCTGACATGCACATGTACATATATCAAGCAAGCCCTAACACCTGCTACTAATCACTATCCTCAGTGTATCCTTCATCCTTCCCTGGCTATCAGTGAGGTGGGGAAGGACATAGAGTCACTTGGAAAACAACAGAACAATGTAGTCCTACTTGATTTCAATAAGAATTGGGAAAATTATATAGAGACTGGACCCCAGCATTAACTAAGGATGGAATCTTGCCATAGAAACTTTATTTCTACCAACAATATAAGAGATTCTGACAACAAATAAATTTACCGAATACAAATCTAATGTTTTCATTCCTTGACATTTAAGCAATTATTTATAATAGATTTTAGAAAAGTAGTACAATGAAAATGTAGGGCACAATTAAATATAATACCTCTTTAAAAAAATAAGGAATTTGAAATTATAATATCCTGATTATGTTCAAAAGTTTTAGAGAATCATATGTTCTATTCTCTCATGTGTCATTGTTTGCCAGTGGCCCTATTAAATTCCAGATTTGTATCACAATTCTGAAATTTTGTACAAATCTTTTAATTTTTTTCCATCAGAACTTTAAATTGGTGTTAAGTGTAATCCTCTGTTTTTCTAAATGATTTACGTATTTTATATTACGTTGAAGAGGACAAGATTGTTGTATTAGTTAACTGTACTAGAAAATCTAGTATCATTCTATGTATAAATTAAGTTCAAGAGTTAATATGCTTTTTAAATTAGAAAGTACTAAGATACCACTGTTTTCATTTTTCTAAGAGTCAGTATGAAGGATTAGAATAATAAGAAAAAAATCACTTATTTTTTATTGCCTGCCAACTTTGTTTTGATAATGTTTGAATTATCTTTTATTTAGAGTGGTAAAGGAAATAGAAGATTCTGGAATAGCAAAATATATTTATTTAGCAAAATATATGTTAAAGATGACTGCATAGTATATTTTTTAAAGTCTTTTAAAAATGTTTTGATTATTGAATACATTTTAAGAATTCTAAAGTCTAGGAAGATAGCACTGAAAGATTCTCTTGATTTTAAATAATATCCTTGGCTCCCTTAGTGAAATAAAGGCTTATCTTTGAATCTCTAATAATTTGTTTGTGGAAAATTACTTTCTTTAATATCTCTAAACTGGAAACATATAGTAACTGTTAGATATATGTCATATGAGATATCAAAAAAATAAGAGATTCCTGTGTAAGAGAATTGCCTATATACTCACTGCCTATCTTTGCTTACACTTGCTCTTGTAACTTGTGCCTATGCATAGTTTCTTTCCACCCTGCTATATTAGCAGCTTGCCCACGTCCTACACATACAACATAGTAAAGTTTCATAAATAGTCTCCATAGACATCTTAGAGAAGTAGACTAAGCAACTTGGTGTTTAAATTAGGAAAATACAATCTATGCTAAATACTTCAGCAGATATCTCAGATTAGAAATATTTGTTCAGTGTTTAGACCTTAGTAGATGAATGTATTTTCTCTCCCTTCTTGAAGTGTTTCTTGGCATTCAGCAAAAGATTCTTTGCAAAAGATTGGTGGAGCTGCCAGGCAAGGAGTTGACATCAGTATCTATTAATAGTTAAGAAAATGCTTAAATTCTGTGCTGTATACTTTAACCTTCTATCTAATTATTGAAATTTTTAATTTAATATATTTTACAATTACTAACTTAACTAATTTAGCATAAGAGAAATGCTTTCCTGAAGTCATGTTGAATGCATTTTTTTTCTTCTGGAAAAATTGGTGTTATTTATACTTATTCAAATGAAGAAGGAGTTGGGGTAGGCAGGAGGGATTCTAGTAGGGATTTCATAAAGCTTTTATTTTCCTTTTAAAAATAGGAATTCTTAAGCTGATATTAAATACTCTTCCATTTATGACTGGCTCATTCAGAATTTATTAAAATTCGATAAAACTACTGGTGAAAGGTGAAATAGGGCATTCTATTTTAAATTTATATGGAATTCTTAATTAAATAATATGGTTGCATATAAATTTCCATCATTGGCTTATATATAAATTATGTTTAATTCTTTAGAGTACTAATCTACACAAGGTTAATACTCTGAGAATAAGCTTTGCTGTGAAAAATGTCCAGGTGGGTGCAATGTCTACAGATGTATAATTTATGTTTAGAAACATTTGTATTTTCAAATCAAGAACGAATCATGAATACTCTTCCAATATACAGTTGTGAATTTTAGGATTAAAAAAATAAAACTTCAGAAATCACTTTAGCATCATGGTATTAAAATGGTTTCATTAGAATGAATATAACAAACAATAAAACCACTTAAGAAAAAGATAAACCTGTATTTATAAATGCTTCCAATAAGGAATGATACCTAAGCATTCTTTGATTATAAAATATATATCACACATTTCTTTTTTGTTCATAAATCAAAATTATAAGTAATTTGGCGCTGCAGCCACTTGAGTTTTGAATGCAAAATGGGAAATTCCCATTTCAAAGTGTTAACAAATATATACACACATATGCTTAAAATGATAAACGACCTTCAATAATGTACTACATCCTCTGAAACTACCTTGTTATAATCAAGACCTGTGTCTTAAGCACTAAGGATTTAAGGAAGGATATAAGAGAACACAGAAAAGACAAATTGCTGTCCTCAATTTTTGTCAAACTTGTTAGCAAGACCATACTAAAACCCAAATAATAATAAGTACTAAACTGGGGATAACTATAAGGACAGCTAAGGCTGAATAAAGGTAAGTCTCTCAGCTGTGCAAAGGGATAGGATGAGTAATTGGACCCTATGCACTGGGGATGCTGAAAGCACAGATGAGGTCATGTTTTGGAAGGATTTGCAAAGCAGAGGGAGTGAATAAGAAATATGAAGTTCGGTTTGTTTGCTGCCTGACCTTGTGCGTATTCTCCCATCTGTATTTATCCATTAAGTATTTCCCAGTAATATTATTTCTGTATTATCAATGCTGCCAACTCACTCTTTTCCTGGTATTTTTTTTTTCTCTTCACTTTCACTGAGATTTAGGATGCTGAGATCAATATAAAAGAGTATTTCTTGTGTCCATTCCTCTTGTTATTTTGCCTTGTTAACACAGTCAGTCCATTTGACATAAACAGGAAGTTAAATGCTGGTGAAACGATCAACTTCAGTCTATTGTGATAGAATATGATGTTGTAGAAGATAATACACCAGGATTGCTCAGGAAAGAAATTGTTCCTCCAAAAGCTTGTAAATAACTAGCAGCCATTAAAACATACTTTTCATATCAAATCAGTGGTGTCTGAATTTTAAAATAAGATACCCTTACAGCTACTGAAAATTATACATTTTTTTTAATCTTTTTTCCCCAAAAGATGTAAAAACTCAGAAAACTTACGATGATAATGCAAAAGATTAAACTATAGCTAGTAATGTAATACAGAAGTCACAGCATTTTGTCATGAAGTCATAGTTGGAATGGGTCCATTACTGCCTTTACATTTCTTTTCATGACCTCTTTCATTGAATATTCCAGTTTCCCCCACATTACCAGAGATCATAGCTTGCTCTTTTAGCCGGAGAAAAGCAAGCTTTGGTAATTTGAAAGGTAATTTGACAGGCATTGAAATCTCCTATTTCCCTAAATACATAGCTCCTTAATGTCAAGACAAAGAAAAATAAACCATCCCCATAAAAGATCATCTAGAAATAGTCCAACCTTATGTGCCAGAGGCACTTTATGAAAATGACATTGTGGCTAGTATGTTAATGTGGAAATGTTATTTTATTGTTCTAGATTCTCCCAACTCAAAACATCTGGAGAAGTGCATGAACTTCTGTCCACAAGGGGCCCTTTGGTCAGCCCTAATGCTAGAGAAACCATAAAAGTTGCAATTGTAAAAGTTTATCAAGCTGTAGAGTCAATTATCTATCACGTTTACATTGACATCTTCTTGTCTTAAAATATACTATCCTGATACAGAATTTAAGAGTCATACTAATTAAACTGTTTTGGAAAGAGTTCCTGATAATTAAATGTGACTGCTCTCTAACAGAAACTTAGTGGTCTAAGGAGTAAACTGACTACTCTTAGAACATATTTAATGTTGCAGAATTTTACCCCCACCACACACACAAAATCTAGAAACCATCATTTGTTACATGTTGTCCACTATGTATTTAATATATATGCTTTTTCAACCTTAAAGGTCTTTATGAATTGATGAGTCATCAGATAATATCTGGGTCTGGATAATGTAAAGAGAAATTTCCTGTATCTTTGCTAATTAAACTTTATCCCGGGAAACAGCTCTACCAAAAACTTAACTTCTTATTAAATAAAGCAAAATTCATTGAGCTGTTCTTGAGGATACTCTGGGTGATGGTTTGCTCTTTCACTTTAATTGGAAAGCAAAATTACCATTGCTGGGATTTTCAAAAGCATACGTCTTGCAAACCCAGGGCTCATTCCAATTTTTTAGGATTTTATTTTGTTGTAGCTTTTATTATTTAACATTGATTTTTCCCTGGTAGTGTTGCAATGCTATTTTCATTGAGACAAAGGGGCAGTTTGTGAGTAATTTTACTTTTTCATTTCAAAAATATTTGACAATGCATCACTTGAGGGCTATTACTACACATTTGAAAGAAGTGTCTGTTGTGGCAGAGGACATAGAGTTGACATCATTTAAAACATAAATAATAATAATGATTCCCATTCATATCACATCTATCATCCAGAGGGGCCCATAGTGCTTTGCACACAGCAGGGAAGGACTATTACACAGGAAGTACAAAAGCTGACATAATTATAATGTGTAACATGCTGATCAAATATCAGTTTCTGATATTATTCCTAAAACTCTGTAAGCTGAGACATCCTCTGTCTCCAAAGCTGGAAAAAAAACAAATGTAGGTGGTCTGGGAGGTAGAAGTTTGGCCGGGCCTTGTCAATCTCATTCCTTAGCTGTAGGCTGTCCTTGTAGTGAACATTATTGCTCTAACAATTGCTAAGTCTTAAAGAGAGATGGGGAGGAAAGTGCCAGCCCTCTCACTTCCTTCTTGAGTGGCTTTGTAGTCCGAGGCTACACTACCTTTGAATTAGTCTCTCTATATAGCCCTAGCTCTCCACCCTACTCCACTCCTACCACTGGCAATAAGCCAGCCACCCTATTTGACTTCATTCTGTGACTTCAAGATTAGTTGACTGAAACTTAAAGATCGGCCCCTAAGGTGGTAGTAAAAGGTATCTGGCCTTCTTTGAGTAATATTGAAACCCTTGGTCTTTCCCTGAGGCTCATACTTTTCATCTTGTCCCCTGTTATTGGTGTTCCAACTTTCTGAGGTTTATCTACCTGGTTGTCTTGATCCTTTGAATGGCATTAGTTTTCACTTTCCTTTTAGTCCCTGAATCTTCTTAAAATAAAAATGATCCTCACTTTTGTCCATGCTCAGTAAAACTCCAGGAA
>NW_006434709.1:17080131-17106687 GCF_000325575.1 Pteropus alecto
CTTTTGGCATCCATTAACCAACATGTATTTGAGTGCTTGTATTATGTGCGATTTTAGTCTAAGTCTTATAAAATTCTTCAAGAGAGATTGTGTTACTTCATTTTACACATAAGAGAGCAAAGTCTTAAATCTGAGGGTTTTTTTTTTTTTAAAAAGAAAAAGATAAATGAAAAATACATCACAAGTTTATTTTCTCTTAAAACCATGGTAGCTCTTATGCGCGATCTCACTCTCAGATGTGCTGGTGTGCAGGTAGGGTGTTTTTTGTTGAGTTTTATATGTTCAGTGCATTGTTGTTTCAAGGAGAGAGATCTTGGGACATCTCTCACTCCACCATGTTTCTGACCAAGTCTGAGGTTTCACAGAATTTTCTGGGATTAAAAACATGTTTTGGACAATCAGTGTGCTTTGGGCCGTAACAATCTGTGATTCTCTTTCTGTCTCTCAGGGGCTGCCTTTTCTATGATTTTTAATGGTTTAAAATAACAAATGAATCCTGTCAATCCTTCTTTATCTTTTGTTTATTATTACCGATGCATGGAACCTTATCATTAAAAAGGATCTTTCATAAATATTATACAGATGGAAGAACAAAGTTCACACACATAGGGTCAGGCACCCGCCTACCTGGCCTAGAGCTTTTTCCTTTAGCAGCAATCCCTTTTCTGCAGAGAGGAGCCTTTGACCATTTATTATCATCTTTAAGTTATTCCTATTTCTTTCTCCTTACTTCAGCCACAGTCTCCTGCCTGCCTAAAGTTTGCAGGCTTAGAGGAGTTCTTACTATATGATTGAAAAACTTCCACATCAAAGAAAAGGCAGATCCTTTTTCCCTCCTAGCATTCTTTCCCCCACTCTCTCAAAATAAAATGGAGCAGCTTTGATCAAAGGGTGAGCAGGTAGATTGACCCCTCTTGCTAGGACAATTAAGCATATTGTACAATCTAGGGACACTTGGAAGGTATACAATAAGCTCTAATAATTGTATTTTTTAAAATAGATGCCAAAAAAGCAAGGGCCTTTATTCTCCCTATATAGCCAAAGTCTAGAAGAAACAAAGAGACAGGCACAGATAATAGCTGTCCTGATGTCAATTTAAGGTCAGCTCCAACAAAATCTCTTTAACATGTAGAACATATCACCAAAATAGCATTAGACTGGAAAGTCAGACACTGGATAAATTGCAAAACAAGAGACAGGAGTCTTGGCTGCATCAGCTATGAAATCATTACCTAAAATAAAGAAGTCTAGTCATTTCTTAATATTTCAGTTAAAATGAGGACTATTACATTGGGTTATTTTTTTCAGTTTTTTTTTAATAGGACTTTATGCTAGATTCTGGCCTAGAAAGAGTATGGGAAAGTGATAGACAGTAGTAGGTAAAAATCCAGGCTCTAGAATCAAGTGGCTGGAGTTCACAGACAGGCTTACTGCTTATTTATTATCTGTGTGACATTGGGCAAGTTACTTAACATTACTGTGCCTCATCTATAAAAAGATAGTTAATGAAAAAACATTAATGAAATTTAGTTCCTAACTCATTTTGTTGAGAATAAATCAGTAGTTCTCAACTAGGGAGATACTGCCTAGTATTAAAAAACAAACAAACAAACAAACAAACAAACAAAACCCAAAAACCTGTCTTCTTCCTGTGTGTTTTTTTCAATACCAAACAAGTCTGTGACATCAGCTGACTAGTCTACAGTTTAACTCAATCTGACACTGTTCACCTGCAGATAGCATCACATCCCATGTGTTAAGGACACAATCCCAGAAGACTGCTACCTCCCTTCAGATGCCAACCACAAGTAGTAGGTCCCCAGATTATCCAAAACTCCACTTCAATTTGGGTACAACTTGGAGGTTCCCATTACCCACTCCCCCTTAGATTCCATAATTTGCTAGAGCAGCTCACAGAACTCAGGGAAATACTTATGTTTACCAGTTTATTAAAAGGTATAGTAAAAGACACAAATGAACAGCCAGATGAAGAGACATACATAGAACAAGGTGTGGGAGGGTCCTCCTCCCAGCTCACCAACCTGGAAACTCTCAGAATCCCATACTTACGGGATTTTTGTGAAGGCTTCATCACACAAGCATGATTGATCATTAAGTCCATTTCTAGCCCCTCTCCCTTCTCTGAGAATTGGAAATGGGACTGAAAATTCCAAGTTTCTAATCATGGTTTGGTCTTTCTGGTAACCAGCTTCCATCCAGTGGCCCACCAAGTGTTACCTCAGTAGAACAAAACTCATGGCTATCACCCAGGAAATTCTAAGAGATTAAGAGCTCTTCGTAGGGAACAAGGGTCAAAGACCAAATATTAGAACAAAAGATGTTACTAGGACGGTTTTCACTTAAGAAATTACAAGGGTTTTAAGAGCTCTGAGCCAGGACCCAGGGCAGAGACCCGACAACAAGCTTTACTGCTTGCTTATTAACCATGTGACATTGGTCAAGTTATTTAACATTGTGGATCTAATCAATAAAGAAATAGTTATTGAAAAAAAAATAATGAAATTTGACTTTAACTTATTTTTAAGAACAAGTCAGTAGCTCTCAACTACAGAGATGTCACCCTTAGAGTATATTTGGCAATGCCTAGAGGTATTTTTGATTGTCACAACTTGTGTATATGTGGAGGTAGAGTGGGGTGGGGTGGGGTGGGGTCTAGGTGTTGTTACTGGCATCTAATAGGTAGAGGTCAAGGATGCTGCTAAACATCCTACAATGCACAGTACAGCCCTCCACAACAAATAATTATCCACTCCAAAATGGCAACTTTGTGCCAATGTTGAGAAATCCTGAGTATATAAAGTCCTTAGAATTCATAGTAAGCACATAGTAAGTGTTAGCCATTATTATTATTGTCGTTGTTGTTGTTGTTATCATTATAAAGTTTAGATGCTTTGGTAACTATTATTCTTCAAATAGCATTTTTAGTGTGTTACTCTTGATAAACAAACCACACCTTCTTATTAAATCTGAATATTCCCATTAATACTACGCCACCATCTACGTTCTGCTGTAACTCTCATCTGACCGTTTTTCTTTCTTATTTTTGTTTCTTTTTCTAAACACAAGCTCTTTAGTCTAGACACATGTTTTTGCCATTCCTAAAATGCTAGGGTTTTAGTATTTTCCTTTTGCCATCCCTAGATCACCCTCCTCCTAGCTTATCCATATTGGTTCTTTTCTTTCTAAATTCCTGCTAAAGATGTAAAGTCACATAACCCTTTCTAATTTACCTACCCTGCTCTGCCATTGCACCATTACACGACTCTTTATCCCTTCATTGGGAGGCATTCACCAAAACTAGTGTACAGATGATGTAATCTCTCCTTCCAGTGGGTTTGTTCTATCTCACTCAGGGTTAAGCAATGTTTTTCATTTATTCTGCACCTGCATTTAGAAATTTGTGGAAATCGGTGCTTAATCATTCATTGAACTTTTGTTGTTGCTATTTGGTACCAGAAGAAACCTTAAAGACCGTTCAGTCCAGTGTTTCCTGGGTGCTAAAGATTCTAAATGGAAACAGTAGTACGCACGTTTCAGTATTCATAATAGATGTTGTAAGTTCTCCCATACATGAGGCCTTTAATAAATTCAAGTATTAATTGAAGGTTTTAACCCAAGTAAGTATTTTTAAAACAGAATTATATAAATCCGGGTACCAGAACAACAATTCAAGGGGTCAGAAAAAGATTATTCTTAAGGGAATCTTTAATCTTTTAAAGAAATGATTTCATTGGCTTATGAAGCCAATAAAATCACTTCTTTAGAATAAATATCTCCACCCTATTTAAAGAAACGGTCATTATTTTGGATTTACACACTTTCCAAAAAGGATGAGTCTACACCTATAACTCTCCATACTTTCTAAGTCTAACAATTTGGCTAGCTTCTAAGTAATGACATAAGAACTTATTTTTATAAAACTATGTAAATACAAGTCTAGTGTCCTGCTGGGCTTCATTTTTTTTTTTTAGGTAGACATTATCTGTGGTTATAAACAAATACTCGCGTACACAGTTAAGTAATGGTATAATTCCACTGCTGATTTAATGTTTGTCCTCAGTTTATCTCAATTCCTGTCCTAAAGTCAGTATATAATCCTTTGGATATCCATGTGTCCCTTGCTGTTACTCACTGAACATGTTTATTCCTGTGTGTCCGCCAATCTGAATTAATTGGTCATTAAAACAGTTCCTCTTGCAATTTTTAGCAAAGCTCTTACCTTCCAAAATAGAAAAGTTTGAAATGATTGAGTTAGGTTTAACATCTTTTCACTTAGAAATGATTTTGAAATTCCATGCTGGAGAAAAGCTTTAAAGGCTTCTTTCTGTAGTGACTTCATGTTGTGCCTTTGGAGAAATATACATTGTCTGTGCTACTGAGAATTTATTTTGTGCTGGCCTGGCCCTTGGAGATGTCATTCCCTCGAGAAGCTGAGCCTGGTAACCAAATACACTGTGCAGCAGGACCAGAGGCAAACTGGATTTTAGAATACCTCATGCCCTAGCCTGCTGCAGCACCTGGTCTCTGCCCTCCTGAGATGAGAAACACATAGACGGTTTCTTTGAGAGTGTTACATTATGAGCACATTGGTCAGAAGAAGGAGCTAGTAGGAAGTTCTCATAGAGATATCTTCCCAGTCCATGGCTCAAAAAAGCCAATTGCAGATTAATATTTTTAGGTCTGCTTATTGTTTTCATCAGATCTGACTTGGATTTTAAAAATAGATATGGCTGTAATGTCAGATCCCAAGGAAGCCTGTTGAATTCATCAAATATAAAGACGTTCAAAAGAAATCTTTGGCTTTTGGTAGCCAGTTATTTCCAAGATGGGACAGAAATTAGCTCGGCCATCCCAACTAATCTCAGTAAGTACAGGGCATCTGAATGTAGAGATGAATGCTTGACTCCTCATTGGAAGTCTATTCCATTCAAATATCATTTGGTGTTCTCCTTTTGTGATTTTGAATGATTTTTTAACATGCCTGCTTGTTTTGTTTTGTTTTTTGGACAAAATGGATTTGGTAAGTTAAAATTATTTTTCAAGATAGAAGTAAACAAATTGCACAATATAGTTGTATTGCCTCCTATGTCCCTAGAATGACTAATGCATGTAAAGAAGGTACAAAAATATATTTAATCCCATTACAAATTAAAATAATGGTTCGCAAATCCAGATTATGCCTCAGATCTCCTGATGTCTTACAAAAAATAATGATTTGGAGAATAAAAATTTGAGCCATAATTCTAGATTGATTATAGTAGTTATGCAAATGTAATTATAATTTTCTGTGCAGGAAAACATTTAAATAGAAAGCACTGCAGTGATCTCATTCAGAAGCTACTCTGGTGAATACTTCTACTATAAAGAAGAATTTGGTGCATTTTAATAATTGTCAGGTGACCATTATATTTGTGTTACTGTACTGTATAATGTTCTTGAATTGGATATGTCTCTCTCTTTGTACAATTTTAATTACCCAAAGTAATGACAAACCTTAGTAAATATGCTAATTGTACACAATAGCAATTTTCTCCGTGCCGGCATTAAATTCCTGAAAGCATTTTTGCTTTTCTAAAGGAAGAAGTCAGTGAAAATAAATCATATGAAAGCCACCAAGGACAGCTTGTATCTGCTCTGAAATTCATTAAAATTAAGGTGGAGTATTCTCTTCCAGCAAATAAATTTCAAACAAGGTATTTTTATGCTTTGAGGCTCTGCATTACCATGGCTCTAGTCCTCATATGATTGAGTGCATTAGAGAACTGGAGAATTTGAACTCGATCCTAGCCTGATAACGACTTTAAATTAAAAATCTAAAGACTCTCTATTACAAACAAAAATTCACTTCTTTTTAGAACTGGTTTGCTGATTCTGAGATCTGTGAAAGCAAAAAAATAAAAAGGTAGTTCTGCATGGAGACAGATATTGCAGAAGAAACAGCAGAGGGTTAGGAGTCAGGAGACCTTTGTCACAAATTACCTCTGTACTTGATATGTCTTATTTTAAAAAAGGGGGGGGTCATTTTATGATCTCTATGGTTCTTTCCATCTTTAATTTTTTTTTAGTGTAATACTAGTGATTCTTCTCGATCTCATTTCTTTAGTGAAAACTACCTGTGCTCAATGACTTCAGAGATTTTGTCAAAGTCACCAAAGTTCCATTTATGACAAAGGAACTATGGTAGTTCTCTGGGCCATGGTGACTTCTCTGAACTCATGAAAAGTCTGCACATGAGTTAGAGGCCAAACATATTTGGCTATTGTCATTAATACTGTTTAAAGACTAAAAATTCTCTGAGACTGTCAGCTAGACTCTTACTTACTAATTGAATTTGTTGGTACCTGCAGGATTATTGAGATCATCCTAAGCTTTCTGACTCAGTCATTTGCTAGCTTGTAGAAATATTTCATGTCATTAGTTGATTATAAAGATTTTCTCTATTCACTGGAGAACTTTATAATTAAAATTGGTAACACCCTCCTCCCAACCATATACACACCTTCTAGTGACATGGCTTCTACAATATAATCTGGTTGCTTCTAACAGGAAACGTATTGAATAATCTTGTTTTCTTTGTATAGTTAGCAGACCAGAAAGAAAACTCCAATTCTGAAGTAGAAAGTTTCCTCTCCCCTCCAATGACTGTCGATTAGCATATATGCCATCCTATCTCAAGTCACTTAAGAAACCTCATGTTTGGTCAATGCTATTTAAATCATTGCTTATCTTATTTGGGGGTTGTCTAGATACCTTTGGAAAACATAATGCACAGAACAAGTGTCTTCATGTATGAATGATCTTTTCTATTCTCCTGCTAATGGTTATATAAATTTTAAAGCAGATAAGTGAACTCTTTCTTCAGATCCTCAATATGCTTCCTAAGTTCAGCATCTGTTTCATAAAGGACAAAGTTAGTTGCTGGAAAGTCAAAATAGAAAACTCCCGCGTTTCTTCTCTCTACTATGCTCTCACTATAGCACTTCACTTATGACACCAAATGTGTGATTTTTTTCACACCAAGCAATTCTCCAATTTTCTGCAAACACAAACTGGATGTTCTTCAATTCAATTCAGTTCTTACACTATCTACTCAGAGTTAGCATCAAATCCCACAAGTTAAAGAGCTCAGTCCCACAAGACTGCTCGCCCTCTGTCAGATACCAATCACAAATCCAGTTTGTCTCCTGTGTTTCTGACATACCAGCTGTAAATCAGGGATTCCCATGACCCTCTTCTTTAGTTTCATTTTTATTTCATATTTAAAGTAAATTACTGTTTTGTTCCCTTGATAGCACAGAAACTTACAGGTATAAGGGGCCTTGAAGATCACATAGTTCCATTACCTACTTAGTATAGAAATTTCTTTCATTATTCTTCATAGATGATCATCTAGAGTCTCCCCAAACATTTTTAGTTCTCAAAGTAACCAATTCCATCATTAAACAGTTCTGATTATAAAGAGATTTTGTCTTATCCAACAAATTTAATAAACTTTTATTAAATATTTATTATCTACACTGTATAAGGCCCAACCCCAGAAATAAAGATAAATAAAATATGATTTATCCCTGCAGAGAGTTTTTAATCAAGGGTAGATATAATTTTGTGTACAAATAACAAAGGAATGGCATTAGTATTAGTGCCATTTGTGCATTTTTAATGATACAATATATAAGCTCTATGAGCAAAAATGTCCTAGATTAGGTATTAAAGTACTTAAGTATAGCAGAGGGCATTTTATCTGTTTCATGAAAAGTGGGCATATCAACAAGTAGAGATGCAGAAAAGAGGAACTAGGAAATCAAGGGAGAGAAATCTATAAAATTTCAGGGAATGGCAAAGAACAGGGTTAGGGTAGTACATGGAATGTATAAAGGGAAACGGACATACGACAAAAGTTTGCAAAGGCACATGCTGGGCAGATGATAGAGAACCTGTTAAGGGGTTTAGACTTCTTTAGCAGGTATTAGAGAGCCATTGATATTTTTTTCAGGCCAGGGAATGGAATTATCAGAGCTGTGCTTTGGGAAAATGACTCCACCAGCTGGTCGTAAAATGATCTAAGAAGTCAGAAACTGGAAGCTGAGTGATTTCTAAAGAGACAATTGAATAATTCAAGAAAGAAATAATGAGAATCCAAGTGAAACTGTGGTATAGGTAATGGGAACATTGCTGAACAACTAGACTTGGCTACTGATTGAATGTGAGAGCTAAGAATGGAGAGAGTGGATGTCAGAGAGAAAGAGGACAGACGGAGGAAGTTTCATGTGCATCAGCACCCACTGAGGATCCATTATGTGTAAGAACAATGCTAGTCACTGATGAGGCAAAAAGACAGCAAAGGTGTGATTACAGTTTCACTCAACATATATTTAGTTTGTTATTTCAATAGCACAGGTGCTAGTAGTAATACTTTCAAGAAGCTCTGTACAGTACAAAATAGATTCCAATAAAACTAACAAGTCAGGCTGTGTTAAATACTAGCATTGGATGGGCAATAAGTTCTCTTCAAGTGAAGAATTAGGGGAAAACCATCCTAAGCAAAAGCTTCAGCATAAGCCAAGGGCTGTGGTTGTTAACATGCACAGTATTTTAAAGAGCTGTACAATTTTGTGCAGACACATAGAAATTAGAATGCAGGATGGGAGTAATATAGAGCAGATGTTTAGAGAATATTGGATACCCCACAAAAGAGGTTAAACTTTAATCCTCTAGATAATAGGAAGCTCTGGAAGAGTGTGGTTTTTACTGTTGTTTTGTTTTTAGCAGTAATGTGAAGATATTTGCTCTGGGGTTTGAAAGATAATACTGTTAAAGAATGGATGGTAACTTCAATAGTATGAAATCTGATGGCATTGAATACCAGTGAGTAGATTCTCACTGTTGTCCAGGTAGGCAATCCTATTAATGGCCTGAAGAAAAGCAGTGGACTGGTAAAAAAAAAAAAAGGAAGATTGAGCCATTTCAGAGGTGAAGCTTATTCCCACCTTCTCAGGTATTAGGAATCAAGATCTAACACTTTTAGAAAAATCTGTCTCTTTTATTAAAATCATCTCTTCTGCTCCTCATAGTATTTTGTTAGGCATAGCATTTCAGTGTATAAAATTCTGGTTCCTTCCTGCCAGTTTTCTAGTATCTTTTCACAGTGGATAGTTATAAGGATTATTTTGTCTGGTACTTGATAAGAACATGATTTATTGGTTGGTAATTTCTTTATTATTTGTATTCTTTGTAGCAAGAATATTAAATAAATTAAGCATATTCTGTAGTGAACTAACAATAAAGATTAGTTCCATGAAGTGTTTATTATTCTTTTGGTATTTTTACCTGGCCGTATAGGACAACAAGCTGTTCCACTGTTTTCTAAACTGTGGTGGCTTCATGATACCATGTTTAAAAAATCATCTTTTCAAGCTGTGGATCTGTGAAATTCAGAAAATATTTTCAGCACTTTAGCAATGTGCTAAACATGGCTAAACAATAGCTTTTACCTCCCTTTGACTTTCATGAAGAATTCTGGGTTATTAATTTGTACTTTATCTAGATATGTTTAGTAAGAAATGGATATGAATAATCTGCCATGGTATTTGGGAGTAGAATGTACCTAACATTCTCTGCCTGGACTATAATTAATGTCAGATTAGCTACATTATTACAAACTAGTGATTGTTAACCACCTGTCTTCAGATTGTAGATTTGAGAGGCAAAAGAAGTTGAGAAGGGAGGGTAAAGAAGAGAAGACTCTAAATAATTCTGTGACTTTGCAGAGAAAAAAATTTAAATGAATAATCTAAGATTTAATATTAAAATCTCACTTTTACAAGCCACGAGGTTTTAATATGCCAAATAGCCTAAACTGAAAATAATGAAAAGACTCAAGAAAACTACAGCAACCTCTAAACAGAAAAATAGTCTACCTATCCAAAAAAAAATCTCGCATAAATCACCACTAGAGAATATCAAAGATTCTTCCACATCGTTTTGCATATATGACTTAACTTTCACATTTATGTTATGAGTTTTGAGAGATTAATAAATGTAGAATGACAAAAGCTTATGGAGTGCAATAAATATCGTATTACAATTAAAAGTGTCATGAAGCACAAATCTTTCCTCATGCCCAAGGGTTTATCTAAAATGCTTATCTGACCCTATTACTGCCCTGCTTGAAAGGTTTACGCTGCCTGGGTTCCTTAAAAAGAACTCCAACACACGCTCTGCCCAAGCCTCTGCCTCTCTCTTCTCCATCTTCTTTTCTCTCCTTCCACTACCCCACAAACAAAACTTCTTACTCCAGCAATGCTCTACTCCCTTTTCATCAAATTCACCATATCTTTTCATACTTCTATATATTTTATGCCTCAAAATGATACTTATTACATTGTGTTGAAATTATACATCTCTATATCTCCAACTAGATTTTATCAAGAAATATTTTTAAATGAAATGGCATCTGTTAAGTCAAGGGGAAGCAAAACATTCCATTTTTGATATTTTATCTGGAATAACATAAAAGTGCATGTTCTTTTTTATGTCTAGTAGTGCCTTATAGAATTGCTCAACATTTCTTATAGATCATCAGGGACTATTGGAAATATTATCTGTTTCATATGTGATCCTGAAAGATTGCTATGCTATGGTTGATAAATTTTAAAACAAAGATATAAAAACTAAATAATTTAAAACAATTGACTTTAACAAAATTGAGTTAAACATGTGAAGCAATATAGATCATCAGTTTTCAGAGATGGCCTATGTGCCCATTTATATTGAACATTTAGTAAACTAGTTTTGAATAACTGCTTTGCAGTTTCACAGAGGTTGTCAACAGATTTTATCAACATCGAATCAGGATGAATGGATATTACAAGGATCGAGGATAAATATTACATTGACAAAATTAGACACTTTCTCACACCAGCAAAATGTAATGGAGACATCACAAACTTGAGAAATAAAATGACTTTTAAGTAGCGGAAATTCATGTTGGGCATTTTGGATATTGATGCTTAACAGGAATAAGCAAATGCACAAATCGCCTTCCGTGATTATCTTCCAAAGTTGAAACAACTAGTGGTATAATATTAACAAACTATTTCTCTTCCCCATGCCTCTGTACTCTCATGAATAAATTAAAAGGGTTGGATTGGAATTAGGATAAGATGTGTGGCCTAAAGACCACTCCTGCCACTAGCCCCTCCTGTGCCCATAGTGGATACTGATGAACAATTAATCAGAGTACTCTCTTCCACTAAGCCTCAGAACCGTAAACAATTTAGAAAGCCACTATTATTACATAGGAGTTGACAAAGAGAGAAAAACTAACTTACTTTTCAGTTTTCAGATTCCATGAATCTCTTGGTCCAAACTAAATCCTAAGCAAGTTCATCCTTTTGAATGGGCAATGTGAAATAGTTTGTTACTATAAAGAACTGAGGCTTTTTAAATGTTAGCCTAGATTCCTTTGAGCTTTCTAGACTATTTTGTAGTATCTCTGCCTTTTATTTATCTGCCCTTGTAACTTTTCCCCAGAACTTTATTTTAATTTATTATTCATCTGTTCTTTCACTCCAAACCTTTGAGATCAATGGAACATACAATTAAGCTAATTCATCCATATCATCTTTAGACATACAACCAAACCGGAGCCGATACACAAATCTCTTAACTCCTAGTTTACATCTCTAGATTGGCAGACAAAGAGGAGCAGATAAATGAGGGAAGAAGGATAGGAACTAGTCAGAAAACAAGTAATCTGCAGGGTAAACTTTGTTAGCAAAACCTACTAAACTTTTATGTTAAAAAACAAATATTTCAACCATTTTGCTAAAAGTCCTGAACAAGAATCTGAAGCTGGAAGAGCAAGTATTGCAGACATCCTATGTCAACACCAAGCTGATCAAGAAGGGAAGGTTCGATGGTGAGATGCCCAGTTGGAAGAATGCACAAGAGGCCAACATGAGAATGAAACGGCAGGCACCAACTTTATTGTTCTGTAGTTCTGTTGTGGGAAGTGCAGTCTATTGTGGGGGGCGGGGCAGGAGGGCGCAGTATTGTGATTACTTCTTCCACTCCTCTTCTTGTGCTTCCCTTCTGCTCTCCAGGGGACTGCATGGCTCCACACAGATCAGAGTACAATAGTGGCATTCAGCCACACATGAGTGATACAATAAGCTGATGTTTACATATTTTAGGCGCCAGTGCCCGACTACACTAATATAACATTCTAAATCCAGGATCCTATTCCTAACCACGAGCCTAGATCACAACCAGACCTGGGACTCACATCCTAATACCCTTGCCATTCATGAAGGCCAGAAACTAAAATAAAGTCTAGAGGGGAAATAGAGACTAAAGTTAGACCTTTCTGTCCTCAGTGTATTTTACAGAAACAGACTATGCAATGGATTTGGTCAGGCCAAACCTGTTCAGCCTGGAACTAACACTGGACCCAAGTTGTTTAGTACAATCAAACATCAGAAAAGTGATACCAGGGTAGTGAAAAAGGAAACTTTTCTACATCTTCCCATTCTGTTCTCTGAATTTCACATGGAGATATGTATATTGCTTTTCTATCACTATGTAATAAATTACAACACACTTAGAGGTTTAAAACAACACACATTTATTATCTCAGCATTTCTGTGGATCAGGAATCTAGGCATAGTTTTAACGCTGCTCAGTCTCTAACAAGAATACAATCACGGTAACGGCTTGGCTGCGCTTTTTCTGGATCTTAGCATCTTCTTCCAAACTTACGTGGTTATCGGCAGAATTCAGTTCCTTGTGAATGTGGGACTGAGGCCCTCAGCTCCTAGAGGCCACCTGCAGTTCCCTGCCATGTGACCCTCTCCATAAGCAGTTAGCATCACAGCGTTTGATTCTTCAAGGCCAGCAAGAATCTCTCACTCCAGTCTCCTAAGGCCAAGTCTTTATAAGTGTGGCACATTTGCCATTTTATATTAGAAGCTAGTCACAGGTCCTTTCTACGCTCAATGGGACAGTAGTACAAAAAGTCCTGGACACTATGAAGCTAAAATTATTAGAGATCACTTTAAGGTGTGTTTAAGGTATGTACTATAAAGAAAAAAGATTATACATCAATACTTAAATAGATCTTAGTATGTGTCAATATCTTATTTTCATCTAGAAACTTATTTAATTTTCACAACAATCCAGTATGTAAATGTCACTATTATTATCTTCACTTTATAGATGAGGAAACCGAGGCAGAGAGTTCAGTGACTTGTCAGAAGCACACAGCTGGTCAGAGGTAGAATAAGGACATGAATGCAGTTAATATGGCTGCAGAGTCCATCTTACTGATACATTCTACATCCCTCTGTGATAATAGCTTACTCTTTTATAGTATCCTCTAAGTGCTGTACATATTTAAGCCTCTGGTGATTAGATAATTTTAGCATGTATTCAATTCATCCTCTTTAATTTTCAGAAAAGGTGAAAGAGACCATAAAATTTATGCTTGAATATGATTGCCTTCCATGGAAATGATGATAAATACTATTTATTGAGTGGCCATTTTGCTAAACAGCCCATAAATATTATTTCACTTATCTTCTAACCTCTCTATGAGGTAGATATTACCACCTACAGTTTGTGATGAGGGCACTGAAATTAGAGCTGTTAAATAACTTGGCCATACCTTCTTGGTCTAGAGCTCAAACCCAGCTCCCTTTGACGCCAAAAGTCTGGGCTTATAATGACTATGGCCTGTGATTTGTAAGTCACTGCCAAGCTAGTACATCTCTTTCTTTTTCAGCAAAATGTGCTGACTCGTTTTGTTGTGGGAAGAAAATAACAATTTTATGACTCTTATCTTATCTGAAATCAACATTCTGTTGTCTGACTTTCACAATTGAGCAACCCCTGAATGACCAAGAAAGCAAATATAGGAACTTCATTTTGTAGCTGTCTGAAGCACATTCTGCCAGAACTCATCTGTAGCATCAGAGTATCTTGCTTGCCAGTTGTATGCTCAGATTTCTAAGCTGATTTCTAGGCATTTTCACAGTGAACAAGCTGTAGGGTTAGAAAAAGCAGATCCTTGCCCCCTTACTGTGTGTTTCATCATATTGATATCCTGTGATTGGGAGAGATATCTGTAGACTCTGTGGAATATCATCTAGAGTTATTTTCTTCTTATTCTCTATTATTTAGGAATATATTAGTATAGAGTGGCTTTATATAAATCTCTCTATATTATATTGACTGTCTTATTTTATGCCTCACCTTTCCCTTCTGAGTGACTGTTATTGATTTCATTCAGAATTTCATGGAGGTAAGCACTGACTTAATTAAAGGTGTGGGATAAGTAGCAGATTGGTTTGCAAGATTAAGTTAGTAAAATGGATATTGAATTATATTAACTCAAAAGCTAGCATGATGCCTGCTTTCATTGATGTTATTACTTAGACATTCAAATCATCTCCAGTTAGACAATTTCCATTTCTTTTTATTACACAGATGTTTAATAGAAATTGAGATTTTCTTTTATTCTTTCCCAACTAGATGATAAGTCCTGTCTGCCCTTGGAAAGAAGCACAATGTAGATTCAAATGAGCTGCCAAATTGATTTTTGTGTTTGTCCTGCTCTAGCCTTGACTGGTTCTATAGCTCAAACTCTTGGTGGGGATTTTCTGTGCACATTTGTTTCCTCATATCTAACTGGAAGCAGTTTATCATTATGGAGAGACTTTATATAGCCCAGATGTAGGAAAGCTGTGGATTAGCAATTACTCAGAAGTTCACTGTTAACATAACCTTGATGTAGGAGCGCTCAGAGGGTCTCTATTGAAATCTGTCTTTTGCTTTATAATTAAAAGCCCAAATGTCTTTTTTAATGGCTTAATTTATTACATGTGGAGTTTGACTTCTATTAAAACATTCAAACCCATGATAGGGCGGGGGATAGGAAATAACACTTTAAGCTATAGTCAGTCATGCACATTTTAGTATAAATTAACCCCAGACTCCTCAGAGAAGGTTTTGGATATTAAGGAATATGAAGATGATACATGTTCAGATGTGTGCTTGTGTGTGTTGTATTCTATTAGGTGTGAGTGTCAGGGAGGTAAACTAGGAAAAGATATATATTACACAAAGAGGCAGGAACTCTGAGAACAAAATTTATCAACAGTTTACTAGAACTTGACATGAATGTATTTAATAAGAATATTGCTTAATTTCCTGATTACTTATCAGAGTATTTATCTAGCATAGGAAGTATTACTTCCTGATTCATTTCCTGATTCATTTGCTGATTATTTATCACACAATAAAGGATCTGAAATTATATGGGAGAAAAAAAAAACCTTATAGTTATTAATTCTTCAATCTCCACATTTATACTAAAAACATTTTGCAGCAAGGTATAGTTTTAAGAAATACACAGATATGTAATACTTGGTTCCTATTCCAGTTTAAAATTTGACTTACATCTAAAAAAATAACAATTTATAAGGATATAACTTCCATAAGAGAGGCAGAAATTAAGTTTTATGTTAGTGTACAGAAGTGAGATATGGTTTGTGTGGTGTAGGGTTAGAGAATGTGCATATTGGTAAGGAAAATCATTTTGGAGCTAAATATAAAGTCTACATTGTAAGTTTTTAGAACTTGTTTATAGGAGAGTAGTCTTTAATCCATTCCTCAGAACTACTTTACCTTTAGTTTAAACACAATCCTAAAAAACAAGATTATCTAATATCTTGCTACTCAAAGTGTATACCAAGAACCAGTAGCAGGGGCATCACTTGGCTGCTGGTTAGAAACACAGAGTTTTAGTTCCTATTCCAGAACTACTGAATCAGAATCTGCACCAGACCCCAGAAGGAACTGTAGCATGATAAATGTTTGAGAAGTATGGGTCCAATACCCCAGTGCAAGGTAATTTCCCTGAGTTTTGACACATTGGGAATATCTTGCTTGATTGGTTAATATTGATGGAAGCAGGTAGACTGACTACAATGAGAGTAGTAAGAAAAGGCAACGTTGTGCCAGTGAAAGGCTGGAGAAAATTTATGAACAGCTGATTCATAATTTAAAAAAATATATCAAAAAAGGCAGCTAGGCCACTTCATGTGTAGACAAGAAGCTCAATATACTATAACAATTCCTAAGGGTCTCCCTGTGTCACAGCACCACAGAATAATTATCATTCATAATAATAAAACTCATGTCATTATAAAAAAAGGTTAAATTACGTTCAAGGTCTTTTGATTAAGAAGGCAAGGAAGTGAATAATGTGTTTTAAAATGGTTTTCAGAAAACTTTGGTTCATTTTGCTTTTTAATTACTTAAAGAGATATGTGTCAATTCACACATGCTTTGGGTATCAAAAAACTGATGTTCCAAAAAAATGTTTTTGGAAAAAGTTTGATATTTTCCAAAAAAAGGCAATCAAATACATATATGATGGGAAATAATATATTTTAAAGAATATCCATTACACATATTTTATAATTTTAAAAAAGCGTGCCTGTGTGTGTAAAAATTACATACGGTGGTGGTCTTCCTTCTTGTTACACAGCTTCAGAGGTCACTGGTCACATAATAGCCAGTTAAACTTGGGAGGCACTATTTATAGAATAGCATGTGAAAGCAGTTCTCTGGAGTGTTGGGCCCTGGCTTGGGGTGGGACACACCATGATCTTTTTAGAGTTTAGGGTAACTAAAGGTTTGAATCCTGCCCTGCCTTCACTTAATTGGTTGACCTGTGTGGTTTGCACTTTGGGACAAAAGAGTGGAGACTGCAGTGTCCTGTTGCCCCTGAAATTTCTGCTTGATGGCTAAACATCATGGCATTTCTGTTCATAGAGGTCATCTCACTCTGCTGACCAAGCCGTCTTTTTGCAAAAGCAATGCAGCAATAAAACCCCTAATGTGGTAGTAATCTGGGCCAACCCAGGACTTGAAATAGGTGAAGGTTATTCTGCTTTAAGCTTCCTTTACCTATTTTTCCTTCCAATGTCGAGTCTCTTCTGTAGCCCAGTCTCCAGCTTCCTCAGTTTCCCAGGCACACAGTGTCTTCAGGTTCTCCCAGTCCACAGACATGTAAGAAAGGGATGGGCCATGTATACTTTTGGGAGACTTAGAAATTAATGCCCTTGGAGAAAAAGTAATTTAGAGAAATTCTCTTCTACAGCCATCCTACCCTGAGCAAGTTCAATCCCATCTGATCTCGGAAGCTAAGCAGGGTTGGGCCTGGTTAGTACTTGAATGGGAGACCACCTAGGAAGACCAAGTGCTGTAACTGTAAAAAGTAAAAAAAATAAGGGATTGTAAGCTGACAAGGTCCTTGCAATCTGTGAGGTCAACCAAGGGTTGCCTCGCCTAAAAAAAATAATAAATAAATAAAAATAAAATAAAAAAGAGAAATTCTCTGTAATTATGTAGTGTTTTGGGAAAGTACCCAACTTTACATCACTAAAGGAGGTAGTAAGCTTTTCAAAGGCAAAGGCTCTGTTAGGTAAAAGATGCTTAAAGAACTCTGCTTTGCATTAGTAGGTACTCAGAATTATTTGTGTAGTCAAAGGATTAATGTCCTGTTAAAGATATTTCAGAAACCAAGGAACTTATGGTTATAGTACTTTTCTTTAGATCTTTTTCTTCATCCCTGTAATTCATTCTATAGTAGGTTGCCTTATACTTTGCTTATGGGTAATCGCAAGCTAATTTAAATGATGACATTTTCTCTAATAAAACTTACTGCAAAATCACTTCTAACAACCTGTCAAAATATTCTGAGTAAATAAATAATTTTCTTCTCATGAATACACACCACTTAAATTTTCCCAATGGTCAACAGCCACATCAATGAGTCTATTTTATGAGCTATAATAATAAATTTTAGTAATTGTTTCTGAGAGTTATACACCTTTATGTCTAAGGAGGAGAAATGAATTTCCATTTCTAACTCTCCACCCACCATGCTAACCAACAGATATTTCAAATATACTGTGTTCAGAAAAGAATTCGCATCTGGCTCTCAGATCTTTTTCTCCTTGTGGATTTTCTTTATTTCATTAATAGCACTTTTTTCTTCTTGATAATTCAGAAGACATAGACAAGTAAATATTTTAAAAAATAAAAATACAATAGAAGTGTTATAATCAAAGAATGAGGAAAAGTGTGGGACCACCAAGATGGGCTAGACAAACCATTATTGATGCTATAACATAGTATATTCAAAGATTTCCACTCCCTATTAAAACAACACAAATTTATTATCTTATTGTTCTGGAGGTCAGAAGTCTAAAATCTGTTGGTGAGGCTGCAGTCCTTCTGGAGGCTACAGGGGAGAATCTGTTCCCTTGCCTTTTGTAGTTTCTAGAAGGTATGCGTGCGCCTTCCTTCTATCACTGACCTTTGCTTCCCTCATCACTTCTCCTCTGACTCTCCTGTCTCTCTCTCTCACTCATAAGGACTCTTGTGATTACATTGAGCCTACCTGAACAATATAAAATAATCTCCTCAGTTTAAGATTCTTTATCACATCTGCAAAGTGTGTTTTGCCACAGAAGATAACATATTTACAAATTCTGGGGATTAGGGTGTAGACATCTTTAGCTGGTAATTATTTAGTTTACTACATACTGTAAATCCCCAATCTGTCTTTCCAATTACTGTCTCCCCCTTGGTTAAGGTAAACAGAACCATTTTTTGGTCCGCTGTGCTTTTTTATTCATGTCTTTGCTCATGCTGTCTTTTTCAAGGGAAATATCCTTCCACCTTCTGTGCCTGCCCAAAGACTTCCCCCTTTTCCAGGCAAAGTCAATTATATCTACTTTTAAAACACTTCTTGATTCTTCCTTGTAAAAATTAATTTCTCCCATCTCTGAGTACTTTTACTTATCTCTACTTTGCATGACCCTTATACACAAATAATTTTAGTATAAGGTGGAAAATAATGTGTTCTCCTCGTCTAGACTATGATATCCACGATGACATATTCTGCATCGAATTTATAGTTAGTTGTACCTCGTGCTCATCCCCACCCCACTCCCAGCTCTGTGCACAGATCATTGCCCACTGGGTGCTCTGTACATATTTTGTGGAAGGATTATTGAATTTCTAGAAATCATCCCATCATTTTGGCAGAGTCATGAGACCCAAGGGACATGCACTCAGGCTCTCTAAATATATATGTATATATTTTTACTATCCAGCGTAGTGCTGTCTATACTTGACGTATAGGTTTTCTTCCCTTTTGTTAGGTATTGTATCAATTATTGAAAATAATATTAAAAGTACTAGGCTTTACCACATTTTTACATGATTATATTTGAAAATTTTTAATTTCTCTCAGAAGACAAACTTAGGACTCGGAAAAGGGAAATAAAATTTCAACACTCCTATAATTACAAATGACAATGTTATTAAAATGGAGAAATTGAATTGTTAAAAAGTCAAGGAAGAGGGTTTTTTTTAAGTGTTCATTTTACTTAGTTACTCCTACATATATCTAACTGGCAGAAATTACAAGTTACCTTTCTCCTATTGTTCTCCTCTACTGATATTTTAAAAACGAGTTTCATGTCTTGACTTTACAGATTTGACAGATGTTCCCACCCTCTTCAATCACTGTGAGAAATGTGTATCCTTAGTTATAAGAAATCCAAAGGCGCGAAAGAGATTGGAAAGAATGATCATTTTCTCTACCTTCCCCAGGTGTTTTCATGTTACCTAGGGGTGTTCCAGTCATTCCTTTGAGTTGGGTGAAATTATGAGAACTACACCTAAATATGTCAATATTTCATTCTGCTGCAGCACTGAATATGAGGCACTGGTGTGACAGAATCCTGTTTTTTACACTTCGGTGATTTTTCCACAGTGCTGTGAGCAGAGTGAAATAAATCTGCTAACCCGTTTATTAACTTCTAGAAATTTGCTCTCACCTTTTGCTTTACACAAAGAAGAGTAGGTTGTGGTCAGTTTGTATCATCAAATAGTTGTTTTTGAATGGGAGTAAATGAGTATGGTTGGCAGAGGGAGCCATTTTCATGCCTGCAAGGTTGCCTCTGGGTCCTAGGATGACCATGTCCCATCTTCGCTTCCTTGAAGTAGTTCCCTTAGCTGTGAAGATTTTACATAGCTCAAGATACCTGTAAGTAGGTCATGACTATGTGATCTCTGATCTGTTTGTATTTTTTTCAACAACTCCCATCAGTGTAATTAAGTATACTCTAACCCTAAGTGTCTAAGTGTGTTGAATGCAGTAAATAATTTTAGATAATCTGGTATTGTACTAGGCGCCATGATTATCTGGATATTGAAGCTACTCCTCTACTGATTTACAAAGACGTTCCCAAACCAAACCTCTTAAACAGACCATTTTTGTCTTTTTATTGGTCATATTGCTTCAAATATATCAGTTAAGAGAGAAATAAACCCCCTGCTTGTACTCCACACCTGATCGTACCTACACATAATAATATTTTGAACTATCGTATTATACAATAAGAAAGCACACTGAAGAGGCCCAACCTTTTCTGCTGGAGTTGTCATCACACTGGAAAGAAAATCTGGGCTCCAGCTATGAGCCTCTGTAGGCATTAATGAGTAGTATCCCCATATTATACCTTATAACTGCTTCCTGAGGGACTCCCCTTGTGAAAGAAATGGAAGGAGCCCCAGTATGATTCTGGAGAAGCTGTGGTTTATTGTTCACACTTAATTATCTAGCTGTTGTATTGTTCTTCAGGATAGAGTTCTGTCTGGGTACAGGGAGGGAAATTAGATAAGGCCATTTGATGGGTGTGTGACTTTCAGAGGTTGACACAGGCAGCAAATATCATCACTGCCAATTATTATAAGACCCCTTTCATAAAGAAATGTACCATTCACTTGAGTTAAGAAGGTAAGGTCGACAGCATATCAAAAGTTTTGGAGGACAGAACTCATAATCTGGGATTTTTATCTCCTATGATAAGTAATTACTTATTATTTGGACTTATTTTATTTTTTTTCTCCAAATCTATTTGTGTTTTGCATGTGTTAAGTAGGTAGGAGACATTTAATATTTATTTATGACAATATCACCTTTATTGAAATGTCCTGTGAGTTGTTCTATCCTGGGTTATTTTGTACCGTGCGACCACCGAGTTACACTCAAATCAATAGAGAGGATCTCAGCAGTAAGTTAATAAGTTTGGACAGTTTGGAAGCTTGCTACTTGTGCCAGAATTCATCACAACACAGATTTTTTTCACTCAATATCCAGTGCTCTTTGTGAATCAAGAATTAGGGATGATATGAAGAATAAGATTATCACTGACATTAAGAGCCCAATAACTAGTAAAATCATCATCCATTCCTCCCTGCTCAACTTTCAAATTAACCCATCAGTAAGTCGCACAACACTGACTTCAAAACAATGCCCTCTGTATCTTCACTACCACCACCCTAGGGCAAGCCGCTGTCGTCTCTTGCCTAGACTGCAAAATCTTCTAGTTCACATCTCAACTTCTCATCTATTCTGCACTTCCCATAACACATTCTCTGTTGGCCATACAATATTATTTTATAAATATGTGAATAAAATTATGTCATTATTCTGCTCTTAAGACCTCCATTGATTCCCCATCACACATTATTAGAGTGATGTCGCAATTCCCTGCATCTCTCACCTGTCTGTCTCTCCTGCCTTCTCTCTTCCTCACTGATCTTTCTTGGGTCACACTGTATTTTCTTTTGTTTGTCAAATGCTTCAAGCTCTTTCGAACCTTAGAACATGAACACTGCCTCCCAACCCAAGTAATCACATGTTAGCTTTTCCAAGAGCCGTTCCATAAACACCTGATATTAAGGGCTTTCCCTTTTACCCTGTTCTATTACCCTTTGATATTTTGTAGTTTTTCTTTATTTATTTGTTGCTTGCTTGGTTAGATGGTTGAGAAGAGTGGTCCCTGTTGTCTGGGAACTGATCTAATCCATATAGTGAGGCAAAAGTGTCATTGGAAGGTGGCTTGGAACTTATAGGTAAACTATGTTATTCACCTGTTGGACAGAAACAATCTTACAGCATACCAACATGAGACAAGATCACCTTGAGACCACCATCACATCATTATTTTGTTTAAAAACTGATAAAATCAAGGTCACCATGAAACGCACAAAATATCAAACTATCTCTTGGTTAGAATGATTGATAACCACTTATCGACTAATAGATTTATCCTCACTCTAGTTTGCTCTTGCTATACATAAGATTTATTGTGATGCCCGGTCATAGAACTGCCTCCACTTCCTGACATCATCGAAGCCAAAACAAAGCTCTTCTTTTTTAAACCCTGCCCAATCACCTAATATAAGCCCAAACTCTTTAATAAGTCTTTTCTAACACCTTCTTACTGAGATGCTTCACGGTTCCCCATGGTGTGTGTTCCTTCTTGCTACAACAGTTAGTAAACCCAACGTGTTCAATTGCAGGCATGTTTCTAGTGCTTTCTGATGGGAGGGAATTGATAATGGTATATTCTTTGGTTGTTGGTTTTCTGACTTTCTAACTAGAGCAGGGCCTTGTTGTCTTGTTCACTGCTGTATCCAGAGTCTTAAATACATTTGCCATTTAGTAGGTCCAACTTATTTGATCTTTTGAATATGGAGATTCAATCCTTAGAGCAGTGATTTTCCAATACAAATCCTTGACCCAAAGACCTCAAGGTTCCACTTGAGAGATTACAACCTGAACCAGAAATATATATCCTTTATTTGCTTTTATAGGCAAGTGGTACACAACCATGAATTTGGATTTTCACAATACAGTTGAGGGCTAATTACCAACTTATTAACAATTAATCTTAGCCGTCATAAGCTAAAAATAACATACAATTATATTTACTCAAATTTCAAACTGAATAATATGCATTCTGGCTGCCATATTCTGCTGGCAATGTTTCAAAGCGCCCACTGCACTTGCACATGAACAGGTAGTAGGAATTTCTACCTGACTTCTGTTGGGTATCATTTTTAATTGATGATAATTTTGTTTTTTTAAATTAAGTTGTTATAAATTTAGTTTTGGTATTTTTGGTTTCATTTAGTTGGGTTTCTTGGTTAACTATTGTAATGACACATAATTGCATCAACTAACATTTATCAATTATTAGAATTATTAGAGTTTCAGACATTTATGTGTTACAGTTCTAATATTATTCATAAATCTTCCCAAATTTGCTTGCATAGTGACACTTCAATCCATTATAAGGATTCACAGGTAGGATAGTCAGGCTTTGGGGCTCTTTTTCTACCTAAATGTGTCAAGAGCAAAATTAGGTTAGAATGAAATACCTGTGAGAACTGAGCCATTACCGAGCCACTAAGTCTTAAGAGCTTGTGCTTTGTGATTCAGCCATGAGTTTAAATAATGTAGACCTCCTCTGAAAGCAAAAAACAACTAGCATATTGGCTGTCCTATGACTCATGACAAAGAAAAGTTAACTTGGATGAGTGACCTCTCTTTTTATTTCCCAATCTAGCAGCGATTTTGTTTATCTATTCAGATTTTAAAGGGAAGAGCCTTTTTTTTTCAATATATACTGTTTTTATGACAGAATAGTCAAAACAGTTATCTGATTACTAAGGCAGTGGCAGGCACTAAGTCTCTCTCTCTGGGTTTCACAAGATTTGGAGATAATAGGACCATTTTCAGAGTCAAAAAATATATATTTATTATGTAACAAAGCCTTTAATTTAGGAGGACTGTTTTATTCTTTAATATATATTTTTCCAACCATCCTACTCTTCAACGATTCAGCAGCGATAAACGTATAACTGTTTCATTTCTGAGTTACTATGTGGGTGTCTCTCAAAGGATCTGATTTTGAAGTAGAATAAAAATAATAATAGTTGTTGCTTTTTTGCTTCCATTTATAGAAGTGTGAAATTCTAGCCTTTAATCAATTCAAACTGACATTTCTTTCAATGTTATTACCTTTCAATGACTTCATAATTGTGAAACTACAACTAAATACACAAATTGATTAGCTCGAAATATTGTCCACCTCATGTGCCAGAACACTTTTACAGGAAAAAAAATGTAATCATACCTTCCCTAGAATTCTAGCTTCTCATCTCATATTTCTCTTCCAAAACTCAAAGGTGCTACCTAGGAAAACAATGTTGTTACATCTGGAATAATTCAGATACAGTTAGCTTCTCCTTCTGGTTAAGTAGAATATTAATAGACTGTGCAAATGCTACTGCAGGGCATAGTTTAAGGTCACCGAAAGTACTATAAGTTTCATGTACCATGAGTTTCAATCAATGGATCAGTTAATCGCATATGTTGATGCTATACTATGGTTCCATGTGGACCTACCATGTGCTATAAATGAGATCTAAAATCTGTGAAACCTGGTCTTTCCAGCAGGAAGCTTTCAAACAGGGAAATAAGAATAGCATATAGATATAAATTAGATACCAAAAAATAATAATGTAGTTTCTAAGTATAAAAATTTTAGATTAGTGATTCTCAAAATATGGTCCAGGGAACCTTGAGGCAGGAGGTGGGGAGATTTGTAAGACCTTTGTAGTGAGCTCAAAACTATTTTCATAATAATACCAAGATTTTATTTGTCTTTTTTTTAATCCTCATTTTTTTCACAAGAATACAGTGGAGTTTTTCAGAGACTAAATAATGTGATTTTGCAATAGATTGAATGCAGAAACAGATATCAGCACCCAGATATCTTCTATTAAACCTGATATTTAAAATATTTACAGAAATGTAAAACAATATTATACTCTTCAAAAATTTTTGTTCTTAAAACTAGCTGTTTTTTTAAGTGTATGTTACTTATGTTAACATGTAATGGATTAATTAAAATGAATTAATAGATATTTAACATTTTCTCACTTTCAATTTCTAATAGAGTAAATATACATAGATATAATTTATATATACAGAAGATTTGGGGAATCTTCAATACTTTATAAGAGAGAAAAAGGGTTCCAGAGATTAAAAATTTTAAGAATTGCTGTTCCAGAGAAATGCTAGATTTTGTATGATACCCATATATGTCCTGTACCTTCTAAGTTTCTAGATAATTTATCATTTTGCTTAGATCTAAGTAACATATCATTAAGTAAACATCTTTTCAATCTGTCCAACATTTGTGATGCTAGAGCTTTTTATTTTTTCATGGTAGTGGTGTCTAGAACATAATGCATTTTCTTCACAGGGTGACTAGGCTTTGGATTTTTTCACATAACAGGCACATTTCCCTGAGACATGCCATGAATTCTATACCATAATTTGTTACATATTGGTATGTCCCAATCAGACATGAAGTATGTTTTAAGTGATGTATTGATAATAATGGTTTAACTTCCAAAGTAAGTGAATAATTAAGGTTTTCGTTGTTGATGATATTTTAAATAACAAGTAGAATAGATTCAAGATTGTCTGTGATAGCATCACCCTCAATCACAGTGTTCCAGTATGCCTTCTTAAGTAAAAGAAAAAAGATGAGGTTGTAGCCAGTTTGCTGGGAATGTACCTGGGAGCGTGTTGTGCTTGTGAACTCCATTTGTCATGCTTGTCAGATTGGAAATGAAGTTGAAAACCTCTAAGGCAATTAATGCAGCATTTATGAAAGTGACTAAACTCAGTGCACACTAATGACTTCATTGTTTGGGCTTAATTGAACTGGAGTTCACATACAAATGACAACTGAAACAAAGCTTAGCATTTTCCAAAGAGTGCAGGCAAAATCTAGCACATTGCAAAATAAAATATAGTCTCTTTCCCAGGCTTTTCATGAATCTATACATAATTTTAAAAGTTCTAAGAATAGTACATACCTTTGGCCTTCATTACATATAGAATACTAATAACTTCCAGTAGTGAGTGAGCCATGTCAAAAATAAATTATGTAGAATCATAAAATCGAAATTATATAGTGCCCTGCAGCTGCTTCTTCATGTTAATGATAACTGATACTATTTACTGACCATCGAATATGTGCCATTTTTTTGTTTGTTTTTTCCTGTTTTATATATTATCTCATTTATACCTTATGGGAAATTTCCAAAGATATGTCTTGCTGCTGTTCTCATTTTATGGATGAAGAACCTGAGACTTAGAAAGGTTGTGCTAACTAGCTGATCTAAGCCTCAAGGTTAGGTCACGAAGCCAGATTTGTCTGATTTCACTGCTCATATTCTTACCACTGAGTTATTCTCTCCCTTGCAGTCACATATTACACACATTTGATTGGCAAAAGCGATTTAATCTCTTTATATCACAGACAAGGATACCCCAGCGTAGGCAGATTAAATTGTTTGTACAAAGTCACAAAATAACAAAATCAATATCCCCCACTTTGTTCCTTAGGTGGACATCTGAAACTCAATACAGGGCATGGGTCTAGATCTCATTCTTCCTCTCTGGAATTTCAGAATGTTTACTATATAATAGAATTTCTGTGGCATTTATAGTATGTAGCATCTCTCTCTCTCTCTCCCCCCCTCCCCCTTACCCCTGCCACGCTTCTCTCCCCCTCCCTCCCTCCC
>NW_006434709.1:17106812-17128361 GCF_000325575.1 Pteropus alecto
AGAGAAGGAGTCTGTATATATTTTTTTGTATTTCTCACAGTTCTTTGTACCCAGGTAGACCATGATGTGTATTAGTTGAATGATTAAATGACAGAGTGAATGATCCACTGCAATGCTTTCCTGAGAATAAGTTCCCAAAACGACCAGGAGCCACCAGGAAGGAGGGAAAGCAGGTTCCTTCATTTGCCACTAATTTCAAAAAGAGTCCTCTGATATTATTTATTTGCATATTCAATTATTCATAAACATTCTTTTGGGGAAAAAATGTTTCTTCTGCCAATAAAGTTTTTGTTTCATTGCTTTTAACCACAGGTCTTGTTTATATTGTTTCGACACTCATTTTCTGTTTTGTTAATTAAGTAACAAAAGTCAGCAGGGTCTAATGATTTTATTAGAATGAAAGCTAAAATGTGACTCACAATATGTGAGTTCTGGCCCTGGTTTTTCCACTTGCTAGCCACATTTCTATGCTTTAGATTCCTTATCTTTCAAATTTTAATTATGATATATTTATTTTGTTTTTTTACTAAGTTTTGGTCAGGATCAAATGAGAGAGTGTATGTTGAAATGTGTCAAAATGCATAAAGTGATATATAAGAATATTATTGATTATATGTTATTATACATTATCAGTGATTTTTTTTTAGTTTTATTCTCTATACAGTTTGGGCCATGTACATGCTATAGTCTCCACAGGTGGTTTTTAATTCTGTTCACTTGTCTTACATTTCATTATAAAAGGTGCTTCTTTTTGAACTAGAAATGTTTTCTGATTCTGATGTAGTCAAATATTATTATCTAAAAGCTTCAGAGAGTTGATTTACAGCATGTCACAAAATTGGGCCCACAGGCTTGAAAGTAGATCAGTAAAAATATAAAAATATAGACCTATGAAATATGTAAATATAATATATATAGAAATATTACAAAACAGACCTACAAAAATACAAATAAATACAAAAAGAAAAAGGCATTTTTACCCAGAGACACAGCAAGAGACTTAAACATGTGCATCATGTTGACACATTCATTCATTCATTCCTACATTTATACTTACTTACTTACTTAACGAACATTTATGGAATGTCTAATATATGCCAGGCTCTGTGCCAGAGGCTGAAGTTCCAAAGATAAAGTAGACAGTAGGTCAACCCTGGAGTTGCTAATAATCTAGGAAGAAAAGAAGTATACAAACAAGTACAACAAACAGAAGTATTAGATAAGTGCTAAAAATGGTATCATTACTTAAGTACTACGGAACAGCACAGTGGAAATAATGACTAACTCTGCCTGGGGGCTTCGCAAAGGCTGAAAGAAAGAATGGCATTTGGGCTTAGTGAAAAACGTGTAGGAGTTTACCATATTTTTTTTAAATGGGAAAAGGGCGTCGTCTCCAGATAGAAAAGACAATATGTTCACACTCGTGAAGATGTAATAGAACATCTAATGCTGGAGAAATATGAAAATTAGAACAAGTCTTTAGAAAAGTGCTTTGGCAGATTGTTTCAAAATCTTTAAAAGCACTATGTCTGTAGACCAGTGATCCCACTTATAGGAATTTATCTTATGGAAAAAAAAATATAAAGGAAGATATGTGTCATTTATAATAGCAGAATACAAAATAGAGATGGATCCATTATCTAAAAAAATACAAAATAGTTATGTTAATTATAATACACCAGTTTAATCATTTGATTGCTATTAGCATGATAATGATATTCTAAGTCAAGATGGAAAATGTATATGCCATCATATTAAATTGTAAAACAGAATAAAACTATCTTTATTATTACAGCTATTTAAAATTATGTGTGTATACAGATAAATGGAGAAAGAATATGAAATTAAAATCAAAACACTAACAACAGCATCAACAACAACAAAACATTTCATGAAGATGGTGGGATTGTGAATGATTATTTTTTATAGATTTACTTTTTGTGGTCATATTATTTACTAATTTAAGTAATTAGTGACCATTTCCTATGTGCTAGAAGCATTGCTAGGTCAGTTGAAAAAAAAAATTATCATTTACATAATAAATTTTTAAAATTTTAAAGAAAAGCATTTTTGTACCTCCATGCCTTTGCTAAAATAATTAACTCTTTCAAGACCCAAGTTGAATGATATCTGTTCTAGGAAATCTCTTTAGAATCTGTCTATCCCATTATTTCTGAATCTCTCTCTAGATTTTCCAAACTTCTGTCACCCAAAATGAAAGGCACCGTCTTAAGGAGTTGAATTGGGTAATGCAGCATGTTCAAGGCCGGTGACAGAGTGGGTAGGGGATGGAGATAGGAGGAGAATGCATGTAGTGTGTGTTTCTCACGGTAAGGGCCAAAACAACCTGCAGCAGAATCACCTGAAATACAAGTTAAGCATGCAGTTTTTCATCCTTCTTCTCTAGAAAGTATAATTAAGTATATCAGGGTGGGGCCAGGAAATTTGCATTTTTAACAAGCACTCAAATTCTTAGGCACCAGAAATTTGGAAAACAATTGCTGTAAAATATTAATCTACATGAAATAACTGCTTCCACTTCCTGCAGTTTTCTTGTGGAACATTATATGAGTGACCAGTTGAGAACTTCATCTGTTCATTGCTGTTCTTATAATGTTATATTCATTCCAAGATGAGCTTTGTTTCCAGCTTAGGTCTCACAATTTTGTGAATGGAAAACATTCACTCCTGATAAGTGAAAATCTGGATTCTGTTATGTGCAGGTGCTTGTGTGCATGCATAGAATTGTGGAGTCATGTGTAACCTTCTAAGTAGGTATCTTTTCTAAGTTATTCTTGTTGCTGAAAATATCGTTGTATGGTCCATTACTGGGAAATTGTGATGGGTGAGCAGGGAGGAAAAAGACTCACATTTAATAATGCTAAAAAGCTGTACTCACTGAATCCTAAAGTTTCTTACAAGGTCTATTAATGTACCTCAGCTACATATAAGGTTCTGTGTTCTTTTTTTCCTTTTGTTTTTTTTCTTTCCTGCCTCTCTCCTTTCTTTCCTGCTTTCTATCAGACTTGACCATGGACTATGGCTTTTTTGGTTAATTTTTTTCATCAAGCAACCACCAAAAACATTTGGTTACTGATGCCTGTTTGGTAAACGACACTGTCCTATTCACACCATCGGAGAGAATCAGTTCTTTATTGCCGTTGTCCCTAGAATCTTGAATCTGGACCAAAAGGAACAATTAGCCTACTATTGAAACAAAGGAAACAGATAGTATGCCCAAAAGCTCAGACAATATTAAAAATGAATTAGGGACTGGCAGTATAAATCCTAAAGAGATTAATCTGAAATGAAAATGTTTCAGCACCATTACCCTTTGACATGAAACTGGCCAACCTAGAAGCCAGCTGGGAGAAAAACAATTCCAGGACAATTTCTGTACAGTACACTCTTACTTTATCTTCATGAGTCTCAGTACAAATGAATTTTTAGGATATGTGAAAGGACTCTACCTGTATATGTGTACATTCATGGTTTCTAATCACAGCAGTGAGGTAGGGACCAGTTCAGTCAAGTGCCAAATTTCTCTGTGCCTACTAAAGGGTCATCCTTTTCTTCTAAATGCTACTATTTGCACAGTTCTCGGCACATTAATCTTTCTTGCTCAAAAGTATTTCCAGCTAAAATATTCTTTATGCTGTAAAATTCAGTTTGGGAAACTATCCCTTAATGGATGGGTCTGAAGGACCTGCATTTTTCCATTTTGCTCTAGCACTGCTCTCTGTTGCAATTTATCTCTTGGTGAATACTACTCATGCCACTCTTCTTAATTCAGTCCTTAAAAAACTTCCCATTTTTGTTCATTAGAAATCCTGTTGATGTGGCTTTTCCTGAAAAAGAATTCTAAATCTGGATCTCCAAGGCGACCCTGATGTTCTTAACTTCTGGAGGTGGGATGCTGATTAACAATGCAGGCTTTGGGGGTCCACTGAAGTCAGAGTTGGAGAATCAGTCTCCAGGGAAGGGCCTGAAATCTGGGTATTTAAAATGTTCCTTCTTGGATCTTATGCATACTACTTTGAGAACAACTATTCTAGAGCACTAGTAGTAGTTTTGAGTAGGAAAGTACTCAAAACTATGGGTAGTCAATAGCCTTTCAGTTGCAAATTTCATGGATATAGAGGTTATTCAATCCCTCTGAGTCTCCATTTCTTTTATTTTTAACATTAGTATAACAAATTTTAGAGTACAGTGGTATAGAAAAGATTATGTGAGGCAGTGGGCTTTTTGTTTGTGCTTTTAATTTTTAAAAAGCATATGTACCTAGAGAAATAATCAATGTAAAGAACAAAACTCACAAGAATAGAGTAGCAGGAAAAAAAAAACATAAGATCTAGAATATATGACATTTTACTCATTTAAACATTAATTTACCTCTAACCTTCAACATGTACTTGGAAATATTAAATTCGTAATGAACAAGTTTAGTGGTATACCATGGCCTCAAACTAGCACTGTCATTATAGGAGAGAAAAAGCAAAATGAATAAAAATTTAAAGCTGAGATAATCTACTACAGGTTTCCACTATTTATATTTTTCCTTTTTCTTAAAAAATGAAAACGGTCCAGAATGTTTCCCTATTCTATATTCTCTCACAACTGGAGTTAACTTCCTGACATATGTCTTTTAAAAGCCACCTATGCATCTTTCTTCCCATTCATCAAGTACAGACAAGAGAATTTGCACTAAAAACAAATCTTCAGAAGCCACTCATATTCTTATGAAAGGAGGAGACCCAAGCTTCTCCTGTTGTATTTCTTATCCTATAAATGTTCATCGGAGAATCATACCCTCTTTCCTGGAAAGTAAAAGCTTTCAATCCTTCATCCAGTATCAGTGGGGGAGGGAGGAGGCTTTGGAGCCATTTGCTGTCTCTTATTTGACATCAGTTTTCCCTCTTCCTCTAAGTCTTACTCTGGTTGGTAATTATGGTAATTTTTGATAGCATATTGAAACTTGCCAATATCACATTCACCCATTGACTAGAATAGCAAAGAATCCCACTGCCATTTAATTTAAGCCAAGTTATTTAACCTCTCTTCATAAAAATTCTTCATTTGTAAAATGAAGGAGTTGGACTATGAGAGCTATAAAACCTTTTGGAGTTGTAAAAATCTATCTAGTTTTAAGAGAATTATTACATGCAATATTCTCCCACACCATAGACTATGTAATGATATTTGTGAATCTGTGGGGTTTTTCCAGATCTCTCTCTTCATTTTTCCCTCTCTCTCTATCCCTGCATGCACTCCCTCCCTCCCACTTTCTTTTCTGCAATATTTCCCTGTCAAAAAGAGCATTAATTTGGCTTGAAGCTGCTCGAATGTCCTGGTGTTCCAGGTGGCTCTGTATCTCAGCTCTGCTGTACTGACCCTGAATGCCACAGGGTTGGCAAAGTGTGGAAATTGGCATGACAGCAGTGTCATAGAGGGAAAGTGCCTGAAACTGGTCCTGAGTACACTGTCCCCAGAAGCCTTTTCTGTGGATAAAATGAGTGGGTGGGGGACTGGAGACAAGAGCTGCAGACATAGTTCTAGAGCTATATGGTGGTATCTGCCACCTCTGTACACTGTGATGAGGGATAGTCTGAAACAGGATTTGTTCGCTTGCTTTTTTACATCCCCTTCTTTGTGAACTATAAAGTAGCCTAAGACCATAAGTAGCTTCAGAAGTATAATTTGAGGATCACACAAAAGCTCCCTCCCCTTCACTCATTCTCTCAAATAGCCATCCTGTGATGCCTATAAATACTACCTTTTCTGGTTATATCTTTAAAAATTCAAATAGGAGAAGAAATAAGGGTCTGAAGTCTTTTGTTTTAATTTCAATGAGGTTAATTTCTCACTTTGTTTAAATAAAAAGAAAAGTCTATAAATAAAAGATTTCTTGACCTACCAATAGCATGTGGGCAAGTTGACCCTAATGTCTTCTCTAACACACTTTTACTATAGGCATCCAGGCCACCACATTTTGAGTTTTCCTCTTACCTCCTCATCCTCATTTGCTGTTTCTTCCTCTTCTCCATGACTTCTTTGGCCTGGTCCTTGGTCCTTCTCTCTTCTCCATCTAAACTTACTTCCTTGCCACTTTAAATATATACCTCACAGTACAGAATACTTTTTTTTTCTTTTTTTACCTCTTTGTAAATAAGGTGGAAAAGCCTAGCATTTAGAGCGCATGGTTTCTCAATCTCAATGTTATTGACACTTGGGGCCAGATAACTCTATTCTGGGGACTGTCCTGGGCATTATAGGATTAGCTACATTCTGGATCACGACCCTCTAGATGCTAAGTAGCACATCCCCAGCTGTGACAACTAGAAATGTTTTGAGACATTTTCCATTGTTTTCTTGGTGGCAAAATCATCCCCCACCCCCATAAATGACTGATTTAAAATAGTTTTATCTAAAACAAAAAATCTTTTAATAATGTAAATTACAAGCCTCAGACTTAATTTGGTCATTTAAATGTTTTTAAGAAAAACATTGATATCTCTTCAAGTTATAAGAATTGTGAACAGCAACAGAAGTCAGCAGTAGAATCTAAAAGCTTGTGCTGGCTAGGAAATGCAGGAAAATGGAATGTGTTTTGTCTTTAGCCCTATACCACTGTTGGTAAAAGCATGCACATTATCTTGCTTTTAAAGCAGCAGTAAATGATATCCTAAATTAAGCTTCAAGTTTAGTTCTGCCACTTCTTGCTAATTGCATCCTGCTGAGAAAACTAAGGCTTAGAGGGGTTAATTTGTCCAAGTTTGGGTAATTAGCCAAATCATTTACTTCTCAGTCCTTCCTGTTCCTACCTCTAAGAATCAAAGATAATTTAGAAATTGTCACTATAAATTGTAAAGCTCTTAACACATGTAGGTTTGTATTGTTATCTGCATTTATAAATGAAAGAACTAGAAGTGACTGTGAGAAGTGGAGGTCTTCAGTTAAGACAGCCAGAACCTATATTAGAGAGCCCCCTTCTTGCCCATACCTACCTTATTTTCTTTGGAAAAAAAGCCTTCCCTCCTTATTTTCTTTGAAAAAAAAGCCTTCCCTCCTAATTTTTTTTGCTCAAAGCATCTACCAGTCACATTCTTCTAAACCTAAATGAATGTAGATATCATTAATTTAATTTTAAATGAGAAAAGTAGTACATAGAGTACATAGACTTGATGAAAAAATGTACAGAATGGCACCTAGTAAATGGTACCTAGTAAAACTGAGCCTCACTCTCACCTTTGAACTCTGCTCCCCTCCTCAGATTTAACCAATATTGACTGATATTTTGTCTCTATGAAAATTTTCTCTTCGTATGCAGCTATATATTTGTATGTGTAAATGTTTGTATGTGTATAATCTTTAAATAGTTTATAATTAGTGCTGTTAATTTTTGTTTAAATAACAATACATTCTAGAGATCGTGTAAGCACATTTGAATTTACCACATTATACTTTATAGCTGCAGATCATCTTGATTGTAATGTTGTACCATAATTTATCTGATCAGTTCATTAATGATGATTAGGTGGTTTCTAGTTTTGGGCTGTTACAATATTGCAATGAACAGGTTCGATGTTGATAATTTTATTGTTTTTTTTTTTTTTAAATAGAAGTGCTCTGAGCCTTAATACTTTCTTTTAAAAGAATGAAGTTTGATTTTTGATGATTATGTTGTAATTGAATAACTAGGCCAAAGATAGAATGGGCACAAACTTGACAGGGTTCAGTCTTTCAGAAATATGTTTTAAAAAATAGTCACCAAGACAAAATGAGCTTTGGAATTTCAGCATTCTGAAATTTAGTGGCAATTTACTTATTCTCAAATTTTTCTCTAAGTACTGTTGAATGACAGCAATTATTATAAATCCTCGAAATGCATGGATATGATTAAAGCTGGGCGATAAAGAACAAAGAGAAGTTCCTGAGTACTCTCTGATATAAATGTTATTGCTGAAAATTGTTCAGTTTTTTATCTTTTTTTTTTTTTTTAATCTCTATGATACTGTCATTTGAAACATACCATGGTCTCTTATAACCTTTCCTGTCAGACTGGATATAATCATCTCAGTTACTTTGTAGAACTGTGCAAAATATCTGTTATTACAGAATGATAAATGGAAGCAAATATATTAGGGCATATATTTCCATATTGTATTCCAGATGTGGAGCCCTTGATTACCAAAGAATTCTTTTAAATTTCAGAGGGAAGGCAAAAAATAAGGTCATATTTCCATCACTAGATAACATATTTGTTCTTTAGGCTTTGGGAAACAAAGTACATCCTTTGGTGCTTGTTCGTTATTTTTAAAGATTTAAAAAATGGCATATTCATTGGGACTTAAATCATCTTTAAAGAGGAACAGTTCTAATTGGCAAAAAAAAAAAGCATAATAATGTATTTTTTAAAGTTGCATAATTGCCTTTATAAAATCATCTCATAAATATATTCATTATAAACGTGGCATTCAAAAATGCCATTCATTAACTTGGAAATAAAAATTATAATTACAATTTTAAAGCTTTGAGGTGATTCTGTTAGCACGGTTTCTTGCTTGCTAATTGCACAGTTTAAGGTTTCTAATTTAAGTTGGTAGAAACATGATAGTCATCTGAAAAGAAGCATATAAGACTTTTAGGGCTGGATGTTTAAAGAAAAATAGTTTTTCTTCTCAGCAATCACATTGGATTAGAAAGTAATACAGAGAAAATTCTCTATGCATGAAAATAGGTCTTATTTGGGTCAGGGGTTAAATGGGATGCTCATCCCTCTCTGCAGTCCTAGCCGGGTTGCAAATTCAACAGTAGTGACTGCCTAGACTTTTTGAGTCAGGCGCGGGCTGGGCTGTGTACCAACAGCCTCGTCAACTGCAGACGGAACTGCAGCATCCCTTCCTGCAGTAGCGCGTCAGCCATTGGTTCCTTGGTGACACGTGACTGATAGAGCCTTTTCTGTGTATTTTCTCGCCCATCTGTGTGCAGGGCACTGATAGGCCAGGCTGATGCGCAGGCAATTTATCATCTTGATCTCCCACTGAGTCAGGGAGCTCTCCTGTCACCAGTATTGATTTCAGAGGATGGACTAAATTTCCTAGGATTTCCATTAAGAATTAAGAAAAAAGCTCTAAGCACGCAGGGTAGCCAGACAGACATGGATATGAGATGGCACTGTGAAAACTCGCAGGTAGCTTCTTCTGTCACAGCCGGTGCTCAGCACAGCTTAGAACTGCAGCATGCAGGGTTTAAGACACCAGAAACCTAAGAACAATAATAATGAAAATAAGAATAAACTCTTTTGGATAAACTAATTTTAAGATTTATATTAAACTATTTCTTCTTGGAGATTGCATGTCAAATTTATGCATGCTCTATATGAAATGTAGAAAGATTGTTTTAAATTTTTAAATGTCCTTAAACCCTGAGCATGGTTGCTTCTAGTTTTGTTTGCTGCTTTATGTGAGCTTCAGAAGGTTTTTTTTAGCATGCTTGTGACAAAAACAATCAAAAATTGTGTGTGTCTGTGTGTGTGCATTTATGTATTAAGTTGGTTCAAGTAAAAGCATGAATAAAAGCTGCTTTCAAGACTTGCCAGAGTGCTTTATTATTGTTAATGACTTGGTGATAATTTTTTCTAAATATGCTTAAATTCTGACCATGCATGCTTTTGAGACAGTCACATTTCCGTTGAGAATTTGTAATAGTGAAATGTCTGAATTAAATGTATGTTCGGTACAACTGAAAATGTATTAGTGATCAATGATTAATTCTGATTAATAGAAATATTTCACGATGGTAAAATTTGAGTAACATTTATTTACACCAATTCTGCTTACTGAAAAAAACATGCATGTCTGGGATTAATGAAATTGTTTATATTTTTGAAATATAAATTTTGATTATTTCAAAGATAGTAATATTTCAGTTTTTTAAAATGCATCTAAGGTGAAAATTTTAAAGCATTTTTTTTTTGTTTTGGTCTAGGAGAGGATTCTAAAAAAACTGCTTGTATTTGCGAGATATTACGTGTGTGTGTGTGCGTGTGTGCGTGTGTGCGTGTTCGTGAGAATTCTTTGGGGAATTTTTTGATACTCTTTTAACTAGTTTTTATTCTCATGAAGAGAGAAAATGCCTTAACATTCAAATATTTTCTAGGCCCATGGTAATTAGAGCCAGCAGAAGCAGGAGTATGGCCAGATGGGATTGGCACGCTTGGCAGTGAGTGGAGACAATAAGTGGGGGTGGAGCAGATGGAGGACAGAAGGGATTACAAATCAGAAAAGGGGAGGAGGAGGGGAAGAGTCTGCCTAATAGGGAGGGAAGCCTGGCCTCTCTTTTCAAGTGAACTTCTGATTGTATCTTCCTTTAATTATAAGGTAAAATGCCATGTCTGTTGTGACAGCTATTTTTTATTAAATTATATAGCCCCTGTTTCATATTTTAGAGAAGTCCCATAAATTAAAATTGCTTTACCAGAATGTAAATGGTGCTTTGTCTATTTGATGATGTTTGTAACCTTTTTCTCTTTGCCATATTCACGAAAAGTAGGAGAAAAATTAAAATTAAGCAATCTTATTATTTGAGTTGGTTGTATCTAAATATAAATATGGCAGTGATTACTAAACTTACTTGCTAGACCTTAGGTGATTCAGGTATCTATAGGGTTTACTGGCTTTTTCCCTAAGTAAGCTTTCAATTCTGCAAATATTTAGAGCCCATGCTGACTAATCTATTATTTTACTTCTGGCTTATAAACAGATTTTCATTTCTAGAATAATTCTGAATCTTTTATTTAAGTATCTGTTGATTTTGTCATGAAACTTGGGGCTTGACCAACGCCCAGTTCAAATTCCGAAATGAAGTTAATCTCTCAGCATCCTCCATCAAGCCTTTTGTCACCCAAGTGCCCAGATAACTGGGCATAGCTTTGCCTAGAAAGATAATAGGATTGGGAAAGAATGAAAATATACTTACCTCTGAATTTTATAATTTTAATGATTCTTTTAGAATTTAAGGTGAACCCAGACAAAATTTCAGTCCTGAGTACAACTGAATTTGACCAAAATTTTCCTACCAATGTACCAATAAAACACAAATTTTAAAACCCCACAAATTTAAAAATTTAAATATACATCTTTTGGTCCATGGGTCACTCACAGCTCACTTAATCATTTGGTTGGTGGGTCTTGTGGGTGAAGAGAGTTTCCATTCTTCAAAGGAAGTTTTGCCATTTTGAACGTCTCTCTTGACTTACCTTTTGAACCATGGCTTGACAAAGAACTATGACCTACACAAGAGAATGAAAAGTTCTACCTGTTGTACACTGAGGTATTACAGATAATTTACTCAGATCATTTATATTAGTTTCCCCAGAGCTGAAGAATTAAGCCAATTTCTTTTACTTTCTGTAGTCATTTTCTTCTGTGCCCTGTTCTTAGAAATTAATGAAAGAATCCAGTGAGCAGCAAAATGCTCAATTGGCAAATTCCCTTAATGTTTTTGGAAAGAAATGGAGCCGGCAGACAGAACTTTTGACAGATTTATATTTTGGAGGGCTGACCAGTGTTCATAAGCAAAATGACCAAATGATAAAGAATAAAAATTTCTATTGACTTTGAACGATCAAGGTTGCCTGAGTGGACTAAGGCCACATTCTCCTTACAGCAAAGAGGAATGAAAGGAGAAGGGCCCTGCAGTGGCGGTAAATGTCTGGTCACAATAGCATCTGGGGTCAACTGCTAAGCAAATGTCTCACCGAGACGTTGACCAGGGAAATGCTTACATTTTTACACAGTAATTAGTGATGTTGCACTGCATGTTAAGGATGTTTTGGGTAGTTATGATGAAATGTTACTCAATGTGTGCCTTCCATATGCTCCTTTAATTTATGAAACGTGCTCATCCCACAGCATCTGGGTGATTTATAAACTACAAGTGCAATCAAATAACTGTATGATGGATGCATTAGGCAGATACTAAGTGAAGTGAAAAGCCCTCTTAGCTTATACTTTGTAGTTTTCAAATGGGAAAAAAAGCATGGAACCAAGGACTTTCATCCTTTGTCTGTATTAAGCATGTCAAGAACTAAGCTTTACCCTCTGCCCATCTGGAAAATAACTCACTTTAAACGAGATTTTGACCCTGTCAAAATTATTGTTTTGAATTCCAGTGTTATGAGCACTAGCAAAATTCTTACATGAACAGTTTTGGTGGATATTTAATTATACTTTCACAAGGTGGTCCCTTGTCTTCTCTTTCACTTCCCATTTTCTCTACTGTGAAGCTTAAATTCCTCTGCTGCTTTATCTGGCATTTATGGACTCAAATACCATATGCTTCAGACAACAATATTATAAAACATAATATTACAAATAATAAAACAATAAGCTATGTATATTTTCAGCAGAGTGTAATGACACCAACTTCTGCTTTATACATTTTTGTGTATACTTAGGCTTGAAATCTGCTAAAGTTACCATATTGACCCAGAAAGATTGATTTTACTTTCTGCTATGTTGTTTACATTTACTTGACAGTTGATATTTGAATTACTCTCATCACTCTGGCACAGAGAGTGGAGTCAAGCACAATATCATGGAGTATATAGGCAATTTCCAGTAGACAGGTTAATTGGGGAAAGTCTTGGACAGTTATAAACCCATGGAGACCTCTAGTGTTCCTTAGCAGATGAAGACAGTATGAGTCCAAACTAAATAGCCACGAAAAAGCAAAACTACTTGAGAGATGTGTTCTATTTTTGTCATAAATTATATGTGATTATCACTACACATTTCCATTTGCCCCTCAAATTTTTACCTTCATTTAAATTCACTTGCTTAAACATTAGGAACTATCTCAAAACTATTTCCCAAAAATCAATTATATATTTTTGTTTTCATTGTTGTTTTTATTGTTTTATTTTTGTTTTTGATTCTACAGATTAAGCCACAATTTAATTATTTTCTTGATAACGAAAAGGCTCAAATACTTTTTCTTACTATTTTCCCACAACTATTGTGTCTTTTGTTATAAAGGCTACATTACTTTAAGTATTGTTTAGTTTAAAAGACAGAAACTTCACATAATAGTGGGAATGACTTGAATATTATTTGGGGGAACCAAAAGAAATCAGTCTCCAGAAGACCAGTCCTGAAGTCTATGTGCTCTCATCCTTGTTTTCACTGTGTTTTTATTGAAACATAATAGGTTTTGTAGGATACCAATCTTGTCTGTAAGCGTATTTCAGATTTTTGACCAAAAATATGATTCTGTAAGTTCACAGCCTAGATTTACTAGTAAATTCATGGATAAAGTGGGGATTTAATGGCATGGGAAAATACATTCACCTATCTGACCTCTTCACAGTTTTTTAAATTGAAAACTCTACTAGAGCTTTAGAGACATTGCCTTCCCAATCAATCCTTCAGTGAAATGAATTTACTTACAATGAAAAAAATATTTATTATATGTACAAAAATATAGATTACATATAAAATGCTACACATACAAAGTATGTATTATAATGTAAAACTAAAACTATCTTTATGACTTTAAATGCTAATATTTCTTGTTAGATCAAAAATATCACGTAGAATTTTGATTTTTTAAAAAATGTCTTATTTTGGAGTTGCATAGATATAGCTTCAGGTAACAATTCTCAATTACCCATGTGTGAACTGTCTACTTAATGGATTATCTTGCGTGACCAGATGTGCTTTCTAAACCACTTACCTTCCCATTGGCTTAAAAATTATTGTTTTCAATTAAATGCCATGACTTCTCTCAATTAGTTATATTTAAGTGGATCACCTATCCATTAGGTTTATAGTGGTGAGACTATGAATATGTGTGTCTGTGTGATACACTGCTAAATAATTAGCTGCTAAATAATGGGTTTAAAGGATACATATAATAAACTAGAAATTTCAGGGGAAATTTTGTCAAGAGTTTTCTTAGCCTTAAAGAAGTGTACCTTTTATTTCCAGCATGCTGACACATATAAGCAATAATAAAGCACCTGTCTCTGTTTGTTGTACATTTTATAGTTATGATCTGTTAAAATATCTACTGGCTGTTGATCTCTAGCAGAACTTTCCTAGATATCATAGGTAACTCAAAAAAAAGACACTTGCCGCCTTACAAGTCCAGTTGCAGAGTCAGGACAAGCACATATAAAACTAGAGGAGTATTGAAGGGTGAACTGTTTTATCCATTAGAATCAATTAATGAACACCTGTTTGCTGAGAATTTGCTACATACTTTGAGGTAGTTTGGAGAAAGGAGAGTTCAGTATGCACTAGTGTTATTCTGCTACATGTTTCCCATGTTTGTTTGAGCAGTCAAATCAGGCGGATGGATATACATCTCATAACACCAGTACCAGCTTCTGAAGTGGTGTTTAGGGCACTGAGGATATTTTAATATGAAGCAGGGTCCCAAGTAGCTTGTCTCAAAAACCAATCAAGATGGTTGTTTCCTGTTCTGCATATTCTCAGGACAACATATTGATTTCTTAAAAGCCAGTTTTTATGCTTTATGAATAATAAAAGTAATGAAAAATGTGCATAACTTTTTTATTTAAAAATCGCCTGCATATTTAGTTTGTACTCATTCTCTTTATTCATTAAAATTAGCCATTATTACTAAATGTTCTTCTTTAAAGGAAATTGGTTTCCTTTTACTGATGGGATGATTTGAAATATTGAGTTATTTTTCCAATAGTAAATTAGACACATTGGAGTAAGTATAACTATCTCAGGCTACCAGGGTATAATTGAGTGTGTTTGTAAATTATTTCAGAAATGATTTTCAGTATGCTTGATTCTACTTCCTTCTTTATCTTTGATTTTATTTTCTTTTTGAAGTGTACCTGCCAAAAAGAAAATAGAATGTGGATGGATATAGACAGGAAGCAAGGGTCTGGCCTTGAGTACAACAATTTTGAATAAGTGATAATTATGGAAACAGTCTATTCATGGTACTTAAATGGTTATCGATACAGTACTATTATTTCCTCAGTAAGTAGTTTAAAATGCAGTAAATAATTATGGGAAACTTCATGAACCATTCATTAGAAATGACTGAAATGATACCTAGATGTAAAATACCAAACTGAATAGTTCTTGATTACTTTTCAAATTCTCAAGCTAGGGATAGTAAGCTCACTATTTAAAGTCATCCATGTAACAAGGGTTTCCTAGATTACTGACTTCTGGTTTTTCACGCAGCCAGTGAGATTTCAATTGCAGTAGATTGTGTTATTTTAAACAGAAGGCTACTGAATGTAGCCTCCTTGCCTCTCTCTCTCTCCACCTAGCAATTCCCTAAATGATGAATCAACTCTTTGTAGTACTTTAGGAAGAGATATGAGGGTTTAAAATGATGAGATGAAGTAGAAAAGTATATACTTGGTTTGATTGTCTACTTTGTAAGGGCATTTCCAAAGACATGCCATTTAAACGAGGAAGATACATGTTTTATGTTTGTAAATATTACAGAATAGGGGATTTATAGGTTGGTTATTTTATAGTTTTATGATTGTGGCTGTATTTCTTTACTTTGTGAATATATCTGCATCTTTTTTTTAAAGAAAACTATTTTATAAAACTGGTTTTGCCAACTAATACATAATATATAGAACTTGATCATGTCAATGTGTTTCTTTTATTATTAGTTTTTTAAATAAATGTTTTAATTCAGAATAATTTAAATATATAGAAATGTCACAACCATTTTATAGAGTTTACTCTTCATCCAGCTTCCCCTAATGTTATATCATGTTTAAGCATTGTACCTTTGTCTCTGCTAGGAAATTAACATTCATTAAAGTTAAGAAATGATCTGTTTTTAGAATTTTTGTGTCATAGATGCCACTGAGTGTCATAAGACTACTTTTGGAAAATTTCAACATCACTTGGTTTGATTCCCACCAACATCTTAAGAAACCCTCCTCACTGGACAACCCAGAATTTCTACTCAGAAACATTTAATAAAGTATTTCAGGAGAAAAAAAAAAATTAAGAAAAGCAGTCCTTTTTGTTTGTACCTGTTTTTTCTTCCCATTTATATAAATGTTGGTTTTATTTTGAAGTTGGTCTCCGAATCTCTTTTCCCCTTTCTGTTTCCTGGTGAAATTTATAACATTCTAAGCCTAGAACTATCTCCTGAACTTAAAACCTACCCTACAGCTTCCCCAATTCACCTCAAATTGTAGTTTATCTAATTTTAAGACACTTTATTTTGATTTATGTAAAGACATTGTACTGGATAAAGTTATACTGCTACTCGTATGATGAAGACCAACTACTTAATTTTCTGGTACTTGACCTCCCCGTTTGTAAAGTGAGGGGTTTGCAGCTCTAATAATTTATGATTTTAGAGTGTGAATAAATGTGAATTTCCTTTAAAAGAAAGGGTTTTAAGGGGCTTAAATAGGCTGCTTTTTATTTTGTTGAATTGTCTCCCCTGAATTTTGAAATGAATTTACATCTGGGATTTTCTTATGGAATTTTCATTTTGAAACTAGTGTGAGACTAATTCTAGTCATGGTTAGCATTAATTAGAGGGAAAGCTCCTTTTCCATTTCCATAATGAAGAATACAGAGGCTCATTAGCATTCTATGGGTGAGGCTGGTTGATTTGAGAGAATTGGTCTTTGGAATCCTAGAAATTCACAAAAGAAAATGCTATAGAAGAAACATCTTTTTATTTCCACATGAGCTTCATAAATGTGAAAAAAATTGCAGTCAATGTGTGCATCATACAAGCACATAAAATTCTGTGTAAAAAAGGAAAGGGACCCCATACTGCCTGTTCTTCTTGTGTTCCAAAACCTCTACCTTTGCTAAGAGACCTTGAAATTATTTCAAATCTATTTTTCACACAATGGGTGCCAAAAGAGCTAAATTATTCATTGTAAGTAAAAATATTCATTACCATGTGTCAAGAAACTCTGATTCCCTCTCTGGTGTTCCTAATAAGAATCCCGTAGTGTAAAATCATGGGCTGAATCTACTAAATAATTACCCACGTGAATGCTGTACTTACCATGTATATTTTTAGGTTTTATATCAGTAAATATTCTATAAAGTGCTGCCTACTCTGGACTGAAAGTCCTTCATTCCCAAATCAATTTCAGATTCTTTAAGAAATAAGGTGCACTGTGGCTTCTAATGGAAGTGGTAAGGAAAGTGGTGACATAAACAGTCAACAACACAGTTTGAGAAAAATTCTCATCACCAGTAGAGATTTGTAAAAAAATAAATTTAAAAAATGCCAAATGAGATATTCAGAGAACAAGACTTTATAAGCATTTTTCTATAAACAGGAAAAAGAAAATGAGTCTATATTGGGAATAGAAGGTTAGATGTGTAGGGCGAATTATTTTTATGGATATTCACAATTTATATATATATAAACTAATATAGCTTACAAGTTTCTATAGTAATTTAAAATATTTAGCAGAGAAATATTCTCAGACACAGGAAATGAAATTAGAACTTTGACATTCATAATTTCAAGACTTTAATATATGGATGGCGCAGTGATTGTATTTTTGATATTATTTTTTCTCTTTGTTATCAGCATCTAAACTAGACAGGATTTGGTGAATGCTCTGGAAACCAGCATTATGGAGTACAAATTGATATGTATAGTAGAGGTTTAGCTTTTAATGCAACCTTATAATGATGGATTTGACTTCTAGGACACGGTTAGCTTGAAACACTTCAACTTTAAAGCATTCCCTGCAAAGTTTAAGAAGCATTGTGGTACTGTGGCATTTTAAATTTATTCCCACCAGTGGAATTAACCTTGGGAAAACATGTGTGGGTTCTGAAAGGATTTCTTCATCAGATAACTCATTATTTTTTCCCGATTTTATTAAAAGTGACTGAGAAACTGCCTCTGTTTTACCTTCTATTGTTTGGTGACAGATGTTCGAAGATAGTAAAATACCCCACTAGGCATTTTTCTGTTATGTGTCTTAAGTTTGGTATTTAAGTGGAGTGAAGTCTTTGCTGCCAGAAGGGAGCTAAATCCTAAAGACACAGTTTAATTGGCTAGTCCTAGAGCAGAACTGACTTGATGGATTGCCTTCTTTTCTCCTAAATGTCCTTTTAGAATTTTGAAACCAAGACTATTTCACATTTCACTAAGTGAGATATTAATCCTACTTTCCTAAGTCTGAAATATCTCCATCATTGGTCTCATTTATAAAATGGCATGAGACATCCTGCCACTACCCAAACATGGGTGGAGATACCTTTTTCTTTCCTTTTCTCCTTCCTTCTACTCATTGTTTTCTTTATAATTTCCTGTTTGTTTTGCCTATTTTCTTCAACTTTTCCTCTAAGAGAAGTCTACTAATAGCATTTATTGCTTTCTTTTGCCCCTATTGTGTCACTTAAGAATCAAATTTTGAAACCAATTTATAGGCATAAAATTGCTAAGTCATTGGCAATTATTTTTAGACCTTGTGGAGGTCAGAAGAATCTGTTGGATTCTATGGCATTGAAAAGAAATATATTGAGCACAACAAATTAACTCCAAGATGAATAGGATTCTGCAGGATATTAAAAGTGAAAAGTAAGATTACTCATCATAGGAGTAGCTAATTGGGCAGAAACTATAGAGTCCTCAGGATATAAGTATTGGAAATTTAATTTTTAGTAAATTTCTGACACTTCCTTTTTAATTTTGTTTTATTTTCATTTTGTTTTAATTTTTCTTTTAAATCAAGGGCACAATATTTGTTGTTGAAATTTTTAGTTATTTAGTGTCTTAATCCTTAGGATTCCATATTCAAGGATAAATGACAGAAAGATAGGCAAAAATGATATTGTTAATAACAACCTGTCACGTGACAATTTCCCTACTTTGAATCACGGTGAAATAAGCAATATTCTAATTATCCTAAAAGCACTAATTGTTTTAGGTAAAAACTATCAAACTTAGACAAAAAGTAAATTGTGTGTACCCAATAATTTTCAGGTCATTAATAAAGCATCAGGACCTGTATATTGGTGTTTCATCTTTGACTGTCATGAAATTAAAAATTGTTATATTTATGTATGTATGTATTATATATCTACACTTTTAAAAAACATTTCCTTTGGAAAAAAGATTAAAGATTCACAGATAGTTGAATCTGTGAATTAACATCATGCACAACTATAGTTCAATATCAAAACCAGAATATCGATGTTGTTATAAATCATAAACTTATTCAAATTTCACCAGTTGTACATGCACATAATCATGTGTATGTGTTTGTGTATGTGTAGTTGTACACAATTTTATCACATGTGTAGGTTCTTGTAACCACCACCACAATCAAAATTCTTAACTATACCATTACCACAAGACTCCCTTGTATCATCTTTGATTATTACATTTTAAAGAAACCTGAGGAGTCGTCTATTCTCACTTATTTTGGGGATTGGGAGTTATTTGCCACAGGTCAATGGGCTAGATAATGATTGAACTCCTGGTAGACTCAGAATGCTATGTCCTATTCTAGACCACTTTCAGGCATTTCACTTTATATTCTCAATTTATAAAGTAGGCAGTTGTCCCACAAGTTTAAAGTTAAGAGAATTGAAGCAAACAAAAACTTTAAAGTAGTTGAGTTGACCAATTTAATTACAATGCTGAATTTTTTTAAAAATATGATATAATTCTATTACTGGATGTATAATGGATTAAGGGAACATTAACATACAGTGTAAGCATGACACTTCAGACAAAGGCATGTACATGATAGAAGTATGTTGTTTCAAAGGGACTCAACATGGTTGCTAGGAGGACAAGGTAGGTAGTTATCTGTAAAGAATTCAGAGATTTAACTACAAATTATATAATCAGTACTCTCTACCCAAAGAATTTAAAGCCTACTCCTTCCCATTCATAAACACGCCAGATAATTTAATAATTCTTTCCCCTTTCCAGTTTGCCCTTAATGTTCACTTAATTTAATTACCACTTGTAAAACTATTAAGGGGATGTTTGGGGGGCTTTGGGGAATTTAGGGGGGATCAGTCACAGCATGTGATTTGACCAGTTCACCTGTTTTGTATCCACTTTGGACCCATTTTCAATGCTGCTCACTTTGGTAATAAACTTGGTTATAGAAGGGTAAAACAAATTATTTGAAAAGAGTATAGGATCACAGACTTTTCTACTATATCAGTATTATAGAAATTAGAAATGTAAAAGGCCCATTAGCTGATTTGCCCTATTTCCATGGAAATTGCAGTGATTTTTTTCTTCAAAAGACCTAATCTATTTTTGTTTAAAATAAATGGGAACTCAATGTAGATTCTTGTTGGAGCTTGAAACTGCTGATTGTTGTGTTTTCCCAGTTGTTTTTCTTTTTAGATCCACTTGACAGTTTGCATAGCTAATTACTGTGTTCTCATTCGTTTAATTCCAGCATTGCTGTAGGCTTTTTAGAATGGGTGAGGGAAGGGGAGCCTTACTGCAGTTTTAAAGTACTGTACATCAACAAGCTGCTAAATCAAGGACTGTGGAGGATAGAGAGAATGATAATATTGTGTCTGTGTGTGTGTTTCGCAAGATGGGTCAAAATTAAAGCAGCCAAGTAAATTTTAAATAAATGCCAGGCTTTAGCAGCTAATAACAATTTAGTAAAGGTTTTGTCGATAACCAAATGCAGGAGATAGTGGGGTCCCTTGTGGCCTCATTTTATGTAGGGCACTTTGTATCATGATGGATCATTTGCAGCAAAAAATCTTGGTAGGTAAACTAAAGAATATACATTTTTAAAAAATCCAGGTTTTGTTGTTTTGCTGATGAATTAATTTTTTTAACAAAATTGACAATTTGCATAGTGCAATTTTAGATGGAAAAAGCTTTGTAATTTGAAGAGAATTTGTTAAAAATTATCCTTTTACCAAATAGGTAGCTTTAAAACTTACCAATTTTAGTGTTCTGAGGATTCTATTTGTGGGGAAAATGCTTTGTCAAGAATTACTGCTTTTATTGTCAATGAATCATGAGTCCATTGTACAAGTTTTGCAATTTAGAAGCATCAACCGAACCATACAAGAACAATTGAGGTAGTGTTGGTTTAAATGAGATAAAATTACTTCTTTTCATGTCTTTTTTTGTTGGTGGTGGTGGTGCCTTTGAGGGGGCAGGGGCATTGGATTTAAAGAATAGAATTACATACTTTAATCTTCTTTCCTGCATTCGACAATGGAACAATTTTTAAAATTATCCTCCACAATTCATTACACTGAAAGTTTGTTCTAATAGAGCATCCCTAAATAATTATCATGCTTCTTTAAGGATACGTCAGTTTCGAATGAGGAAACTAATGTGAAAATCAGTAGAAAATTTTTACAGCTCTTTCATGTTGGGAGTGTAACTCTGTGTTTGCAACAATAGTGAAAATGATTATTGTCAAATTTATGTATATAGCTTGGAGCAGCCAAACTGGTGAAATTAGCCATCTAAGAGCAGATGATGAGTGATAGATCTCCACATTTGCAAAGTGGATGGATGGATGGATGGATGGATGGATGG
>NW_006434709.1:17128420-17129951 GCF_000325575.1 Pteropus alecto
AAGAAGGAAGGAAGAAGTTTGTGGTTTCTGGTTGCTATAAGCAACAGGCAGTTATTTCTAAATGTTTTAAGATACAACAAATAGCAACATCGTGTGCCTAGTGATTTGAACCTCCACATATGAACTCAGTTGAATGCTTGAGAGCTAAGATGAAACTCATACACATGCTTGCAAACCATTGCCATGGCAACACACTTAAAATTTCCAAGGTTTGTCTCCCTCAAGTTTGCACCTGCATTTAGCTTATTGTAAAACAAAAAAGAAGGCTTTCCAACTTGAAAATGCTTTTGAATGGTTGAGAGTATATTTTGAAATAAAGTGGAGGTGAGTTTAAAAGTTAAAAAGAAAAATAGAACATTCATAAGAAAAGTACGTTTACATTCTTCCTGTAATACTTGGCTTTTTTTCCCCTTCCTACTTCAAAATATCCTAGGCAAGGGAAAATGTTATTGTTATTAGGATGTTGGGGTTTTGCCCACTTTAATGGCAAACATGCTGCCTCCTGGCGGGCTAGAGGTAATATATGTGCATGTCTTGTATAATAAAGGTGAGAATAGCTAAGATTTATTTATTGTTTATTATGCACCAGGAACAATGTTAAGCACTTCATGGATCATGATTTTCTTATTTCTTACAACTACACTGCCAAGACTGGTACTGCATTCATCCCATTTTACAAATTAGAGATTAAAAAAAAATCACCAATATTCTAACAGCTGCAGGTTTAAACTCAGTGCTCATGCGCTAGATCACTGGGGCGCAGTATCACAAAATCTGTAACCCATACTAGCACTGTTCAGTTTATCAAATGAACAGCTGATCCTAGGAAACCAGAAAAGTGGCTACCACAGAGAGCATCTTTCTACTAAAGATGTGAAGTGAATCACCTACCCTGGGTAAATATAGCTGAATTCCTGTATGGCAGTGCCAGATTCTACCTATAAGTACAAGCTAATGTGCCTCCCACCCCCCACCCCCCCTCCGTCTTTCAGGTAGCAAAGTGGTCAAAAACAGTAAGGCAGTGATCTTTCTTATTACATTGCTCATCTCCTTCCCAGAAAACTCAGTGGAACACCAAAGGAGGCTTGGCTTCTATTTGACTAGATCTTGGAAATTAGAGAATGAGGTATTTGAAGTCTAGTTTTAATAAGATTTCTTAAACTTATGATATAAGAAAAGCCTATTTGAGAATTATCAGAGTTAAAATATTACTGGGTGGGTCACTTACAAATAAGTGCACTACCTTCATCAGGAACTTTGCATTTTGAGGAAACTAACAGGTCTCGTATATTTTTAGCCATGAGCCTTGACTGAGGTACTCTCAAGTACCTGTGCTTTCTTATTTGAGAGCCTCCCTAACCCTCTTTTTCTCATAGCCAATTTATTATTTCTCAAGATAGTTAAAGAATCTTGATTATCTGGATTTCCAGCTCAAAGGATATCTGAAGGAGCAAATTTGAAAAGGGTTTAAAAAGGTATCTATAAAGCCTGACAGTGATAGACAAAAGAGAAAAACTAGTAAGAGCAGACA
>NW_006434709.1:17130035-17177139 GCF_000325575.1 Pteropus alecto
GTTTGGGGACATGGAGCAGGACAGTGACACTCTTCTCTTTAGCATCTGAGATCGCTACTGTGCTGCAGGTTACTGATGCTCTTAACAATAATTCTAAACCATCAAGTAAAACTTGTCTTCTGAATTTTTGTTTAAAAGGTGACACATGACTTCAGAAGTTCTCATGATGACAAATGACATTCTTTTTTGGTGAACAGAAGGCTTATTTCTTGTCCTTAATCAGCAAGCATCCCAGTAATGAGAATAAATAGAAGAGGGAGGGACTGCAGAGGTGTAAGGGGACAGAAAAGGGCACATCCAGGTGGGAGAGGCATGAAAGCAACTTCCAGAAACAGGTCCGAACTAAGTGGCAGTGACAGTAAATCCAAGTCTGGAGAGAGGAAGGCCATCTAAGAGAGCACATGGTTAATCCCTTAGTCTGTTTTGCATGTGACCTTTACTTATCACAACTATTTTAATGGCAAAAAAAAAAAGTATAACTAATGGTTGAAGAAGGAGTCATTATGCAATACTAAATAAAGCTCCCAACAGTTAGGCACAGATTCCATCTAATAAAATGTGTGCATAAAGGCAGGCTCTCTAATGAAGTTCCTCGCCTTCAATAGAAGACATTTAGCAATATTCTCCCCCAGCGTCTGCAAGTGTGTTCTTCCGTTGGTCCTTAATGGGCTTTGCATGTACTGCTGAGTGCTTTCTGGTCTGGCAACTCTGGATGATGTCAGCAGATGCCATTCCTAGGTATTTCTTAAATGCTTTCCTTAAAAATTTCAATGAAATGTAGGGCAGAACTGAAAAAGACAAATCATGTTTGAGAAACCTGGGAAAAGTAGCAAATTAATCCTGCTATTTTTATCTTCCCCATACCCAAACTTGAAACTGGAAGCAATGGAAGGAGTGGGATGCAAACTGGGTATAGAGCCAGAAGGCCAGAATATGCTCTGGAGATCCAAGTCTGGCACTGAGTGGTGCAGTGAATTGATATCGCTCACCTGACCAGGCCAGTTTAGGGTTTCCCTCTCTTTCCTAACGAGATTGGAACAGATAACACAAAAAGCTTTCAAATTCTGACTTGAAAATAGGATTTGACAAATGCTTGGTTACATCATGCAGCTAGGGAGAAGAGAAGCTCCTTGGCTTTGCAGTACATTGATAATATGATGAGGATTTTTTTTGAGGTGTTTTAAATAGTTTTCTCATCAAATATATAATTTGCTCTATTTATAGGATGTTCAAATATGGAGTGTGAAATTAGGTTAGGAAATTGTACTTCCTTTGTGAAGGGAATGTCTGTGTCTAAAGATCTCAAATGTCCATTCTAGGAATAAATGTTTCCTTTCACATTGCAGAGAGCTAAGTGAGAATGAGTACAGAGCCCGCAGTGTCTACGTAATAAATACTCTCAATAACATCTTCTAAGTGCCATCCATTGTGCTAGACAGTGCGCCTGTCTAGCTGTACAAAATACAATACTCATAACAATCTTGTAAAATAGGTGTAAACAAGTTCGCTTTTACATAGAAAGTAACCTAGAGAACTTGAGAAACTTGTCCAAAGTCACAGAGCTTATAAGTGGCACAGCCGGGATTTCAGCCCAGTCTGTGTAGCTCTTAAACTTATCATGCCCCTTCTATAGTTAGTGGTCAAAGAGAAATTTTTCTACTCATAGACAGTCTTCATATGTCACACGCCTGAAGCTGTCCATGCAATTGAAGGCAGGAAAACCTGGTTCCCTATTCTCTTTCTCCTCTAATTAACTCATTATTAATCAAAGGTCTAGTAAATGACTGTGAATGGATAAACGAATTAATGAATGTGTGAATGCATGGAAGAATCAATCAAAAGATAAAAATTTTGTGAGCATATTCTTTTCTGCACTTATTTCTTGGTCTGAATTTAATAGCTGGTCTTAGCTAGCCCTTATCTTCATGCAGTTTATTTCAGAAAGAAGATAAAACTTTCCTCCTGTAGTTAGATTTTGAAAGCAAACATTTTAAAGGCATAGTTTTCTTATAATCAAATAAAAGTACTTATAATTTAAGACTATTGCAATAGAGAGAGTTGGGGGACTATTATAAAGGAAAAAAACTCAGAACAATTGTCAACTATTTTTTTTTCAGTCCTTTCTGTAAGGCAGGCTCATATTGCTTTCTCAAAGGACAGAAATGCTTCATACAGGTAGACAGACCAACTTACTGAAAGACATTTTTAGCCTTTCAGTTAAAGATAATGTCACTTTTTGTTATTTCTCTACCATAAATTTCCAGCCATGAGGTATAATGTGGAAACCAGTTAAAATTTTTTATTGTCACTTCTAGAGATGTTAGAAGGCAGATAAAACCTTTGAAAAAGTGTGATTTTGCCACAGTTCTCATCTCTCACTCTTAGGAATTATACTCCTGGAAAATAATCTATACTTGCTCACTCTTGTTTTGCGATTTAATGAACTGTTATAAATGAGCAATTGTGACATATACCTAGATATAGTGAGCTTGGGATGACCATCAGGATAAAATTATTTGAAATAATTCTACCAATTCAATTGTCACGTGTAATCTCTTTTAAAATTGTTAAAGTCACGATGAATCCTTCACTCTTAAATGTATTAATTCTATTTTCACAATAATAATTACTTTCATGAAATGCTTTTATTTAAAATGCAGATACTTAGGTAAGCCAGGTTTAGAGTGATGACCTTTTTTCCATCTTTATTGAAGTATAATTAATAAATAAAAGTTATATATTTCAGGCGTATGGCTTGAGGTTTTGATATACATATACATTGTGAAATAATCACCATAGTCAATAGTGATGACATTTTAAATCAACTCTATTGAATTCCTGTGATAGGTGTTCTGGGAGTATAATAAATTCTGTCCCGTGGAAGTGAATGCAATAAGATAAGACGTATACCTAAGCAGTTTCCAAACTTTTAGATTTAAACATAATTTGGAAAGGCATATCCCTCCACTGTTCTAATGCACTAAAAAAATATTGCTCACTGTCTTATAAGAGTCAATTAGCATATTATTAATCCACATATAGGCAATGTCATGCTATAATTATAAATGCAACCACTACAATAAGGAGCCTTGTGCTGCATGGATTACATTTAGATAATGTCTCTTCTCCCCTCAGCGCTTTTCCCTATTTTATCTCCTTCTTTCTCCCTGTCTCTCTCTGTCTTTGTCACTCACTTTGCTTTAATTATCAGTGTTTGCTAAGTGATCTGTTTTTCTATCTATCCATTCATTTAGATGCTCTAGATGTAATAGGACATGAATTAGAAGTAAATAAACTCTGGATGTGGAGATAAAATAAATCAGGTTGTCACATATTCTAAGGAAAGTGAATAAGGAGGAGAGCATAGAGAGAGGTCCAATATCCCTATATCTGTGCAGTGGCACCCCCAGGAGATCTGGCCTGGAGAACAGGGAATCACAGTGCCAGGCAAGAATCGGCACTACCTATCCTGGTATGACAGAGATCAGCCCCAAAATATCAGCATTTATGTGAGGCGCCAGCTGGAGTGAGAGATACACATCCTATTCAATTGAGTAGACAAGAGGATTTCAGGGCAGGAAAATGAAATTTATTCAGTTAAGTAGATAATTGGCCACTCACTTTAAGCACTTCTTAGAACCATTCTTTATACTGCCATGCAAGGAACAAAAATAATTCCTTATTAGTTGTAATAATAACTTACATAAACATTGCATTGTAGGAACTTTTATATTTCCAAAGTGCTTTCAGATATATCAGATTTGATCCCCATAACATCATCATGAGATAGAGAAGTTATGATTCACATACACAAATGATATGTTTACATATATGTTTACATATACAGTGTGTGTGTATGTATGTTCATATGTATTATTGAGAACCCAGAAACCAGTCTAAGATGCTCCATATTGCTCATGAAATCCAGACTGAGACTTGATTTCTGGACTAGTACGTATTTTCCATTTTCAATCCACATACTACAAATTAACTGAAGTAGTTCAACACTATACTGTTCCAAATATGTATTAATGAACCAAAGTTTGCACCATAAAGAATGAAACCATCGATACAGAAGCGTAGAATTTCAGTTGAACTATAACCGGGAAAAATTAGATCTTCGTGTCTGGACAATATAACATGTCTGAGCCAGATAACATTTACTGTCAATCACTACTTGATAGAAACACTCATAGAGAAGCTGCTCAGATATTGGCTTAAGTGGGGGAGCTCAGTATAGAATCTTTTGTATATTCAACTCATGGATCCAAAAAATCAGAAAATCAACTTTCTGTTAACTAAATCATCATTTCCAACCACCTTTCTACTTCTTGCTGTTTCATACTCCAAGCATTGTGTAGGATAGTTCTCATGTATTCCCAGGTTCAAGCTCTATCAAGGGGCTTTACTACATGTTACTATCCAGTAGAACAGAAATATGGATAACTTTCTGCGTGTGGCTCCTTCTGTACACTTGATTTCGAATCTCCAATTCCAAGGCCATCATGTAAATGAGACTTCCCTGATCAATGAATGCATGTCTAAATGGTATATGGAGAAACAATCAGTATTACTAATAAATGGTCACTTCTATTTATTTATTCCCAAGATATAATAAGAGATAATTTGACAAACTCCTAATGATGGTTGTGTGAGAGAGATAAAGCTAAATATCTCATTAGCACTTAGGCTGTGAAAACAGTAGTTAATAAGAGAGGCCTGGGAAGTCGAAAGGATTTTCATCAGTGGATTAATGAGAAGAGAGAGAGAGAGTTCATTGAGTTAATTTTGAAGCCAGCATGGCCTGCAGTGTTCTAAGTTGAAGGGACAATATGCAAGAAAAAATTCAGTAATTTACTTTTTTTTTTTCAGTCTTCAAGAATTTAGTTATGCATTTACGTGTGGAGATGAGAGGCAAGATGGTTAAGGTCCTAAAAAATTATGAAAAAATTACCACAAGTAAATAAAGAACTTTCTGGGTGTACTCCATTTCAAAATAACTGCAGTTAAATCAATATTTGAATTTTTGTAACTGGATCTTAAAAATTTAAACTCTAACGTTCATTTTATTCCCTTTTTGGTGTCACTTACTGTGCTTCCCTATAAAGTGATGCGACAGCTGTGTATGTGTGTCTCCTCATATGTGTTTTCTTCATGACAGTCTTAGTGGTCACTTATCTAAAGTCCAAAACTCTCCCTTTGCCACATTTTTAACTTACTTTAAGTGTATTACATCATGTATCTTTATGAGCCATATCAAATCCTTTACAGAACAAGATGGCTTTAGTTGGATGAATGGTTGGATGGATAGGTGAATTGATGGGCAGATGGATGGATAGGTGATGAATGGATGAATAGAAGTCAGCTGGAATGAGACAATCACAATCTACTAGATGTTGGGATAATCTCATAACTTTGCCATTAATTAGCAATATAATCATAGTCAAATACAAATGCTTAATTTTCCAACTTCAGTTTCCTGATATGTAAAATGAAGAGCTTAGACTAATGATCACTAATGTCTTGCTCAGTATGAGAAGATATATGACTGCTTGACTAAATTTGATTCCATTCCCTTATGTTTTAGATGCCAACAATGAAAGCTTGAATTTTGGAGGCGTGTTAGTTGAAACTATCCATAATTGGCATTTTACAATTATAAAATCTGCTTTGGCCTCATAATGAATAGGATTTTCGGTTCAACCTGTGTGACTAATTAGTCCTTTCAGTAACAGTAGTTGGACTAGAGATTCATATTGACACAGAAGCCTAGATTTGCATTGTAAACATCTGTCAGTATTTATTTAATTTGGAAATGGCTAAACCGAGTTCAGAAAGTGCTTTGTCCAAAACCAAAACAAATTGAGAAGGAACAGATCAGACCACATGCATATTCTAGTTTCCCTTACAGTACCTACAGTCTACTACAAGCAGTCTTTGGAGGTCTTACACCCCCAAATTCTAACTAGGGAGAATCCATAAAAATAGATTATTCCAATGGCTTCCTAAAAATTTAAACTCCACTTTTTTTCTTTTATTTTTTGGCCAGCTCTCCTACATTGCTTTGGCTAAAAATGAAATATGAGCATAGAGGTCATCATTAGCTTAAATAAATAGTATAAGAGATGTACTACCATTTTTAAAACATAAATTTAACTTTTCTGACACCAGGTTTCTACTTTGCAGGTTTATTACTAATTTGCATAACTTTGCTAAGACCTAACGTTATTTTTTGATTAATCGGGAATTCAGTTCTTTTCTTTCTTCCATAATTTTCTTTAAATTCAATTTTCTGTGGCATTATTTCCATATCCCTATTTTTCCCTTGCGTTTTGCCTGTTAGGATGAGCAATATCAAATGCATATCAAAACCCATGTTAGAATACATAAGGTATTGTGATCCCTTTACCATAGTGGAGTTTTTCTATTCAGCACACTTTCACTATTCTGGAACCATCGTATACATTTTAAGCAGGTAACAAAATTTTGAAGAAAACTGAATGGCTTTCAAGTCTGTCTTTTTCCCAAGCAGACAGTTGATTTATGGTCACCTTATGTAATAACCTAAGGCATCAGTTGGGAAAAAAATGTTAAAGAAATGTGAAAGCTGTCTGTTTTCAAGAATATTTAAGCTTCGCCCTCATTATTCATGAGGGCCAATGTCCAAACATTCAAATGGGGCAAATGAGTGTACGAATGGGGTGTGAGGGGGGGTGCAGTTTGAGCAAGTGCTTAACTATAACACTCAGGATAATAGCACCTCCACCTGTGTCCTGAATGAGCCTATCGTTGGTAATTATTTAATGGAATAATAGATTTGGGAGCACTGTTACATTTCAAGAAAAATAAGCTATTTGATTGTTATTTATATTAACGAGTGATTCGTTTCTATGCTTTAGAATAGAGTGGGCACAATAAGTTACTTGAAGGTATGAACCACTAGGTAGTGACCACATTTCATGCCCATCAGAAAATGCTATGCATAGTGGAGGTGTTTCATATTTGTTGGTAACTAACTAATCCTCATTTTCTTTGTTCTTCATGTACTAGAGCTAAAATTTACTCTTCACATATTGGATCTCAGCTTATAATTTTTATTTTTATTAGTGAGCCATAGGATGGACATATATGTGGCATCTACTACTCAGAGAAACGATTGACAAAAAGCAAAAACTTGACCAAAACAATGGAAACTACCATAGAATTCATGCAGAGTCTCTAAGTTCATTTGTACCTTTAATAGGATTGTTGACTAAAATCACCAATTCGATATAATCAAATTGATTATATCAAATTGACTGATTTAATCAAATTGACATACTATTTGGAAATTATATATGTGTATTACAATTGGATTGTTTTCTGCAATTTTATCTCTTGGTGAAAATTGTGACTTCTCTCACCTCCTAGGAACTTCTTGCCCTATAGATATCTGTGTAGTGGGTCAGACCTTGCTTGGGGAATTTGAAACACTAATTCTGAATACTGGCATCTTTCCAGAGAAAGACACTTAGCAATAAATCTTCTCTGGAGAGACTATCAGATTCAGCCCTAAAAGCCAGACATAAATGTTCTCTCTCTTCTAGAGCAACTTCATATGGACAAAAGTATCAGCAAGAACAAGTGTCCATCAATTAGCCAAACATATCACATTTCAGTTAGCACCATACCCCACCCAACAGTTGTCTCGATTCAGTCTAAATGTCCTTCACAGCAGTGAGAGATTGGGCTAAATAATATTACACAAGTGAGAACCATTGCTTGAGACAATTTTTTTTTACTTTGTCCTTAGATTTATCGTAAGATAGACTATTGTTTAAAAACAGTTTCAATCAAAATGTTAAAGTAACTCAGGGATTTCCTTGGGGACGTCAAAATCATAGTGGACATCTTTTTGCACAGTTGGAGTTCACTCATTTCCTCACAAAGCAGATATGTCCTTGTAGAGTTTTGTATGTGCTTTCCTAGGAGTGCCTTCATCCTCAGCAAAGTTCTTTATCATGAGGAATAAAGTCTAGGAATGCTCTTCTTGTTAGAGATATATTTCTATCTTCTCGTCAGATCTTTTTACCATAGGTATGCAGTTGTGCTGTATTTTAAAAAGTGATAGCAAGTGGATGTGCAGCAAATTTCATCATTAAAGGTGGGAGAGGGAATGACTCCCTGTGAGAAAAAACAAAAATAAATGAGTGTGTCTCTACTATCTAACCCACAAAATGGTTTCTTCCTAATAATCCTAGGTATTAAATAAATTGGTCTTTTTTTAAATTTATTTTTCAATTACAGTTGACAGACAATATTATATTCGTTTCAGGTGTTCAGCATAGAGATTAGACATTTATACCTTATTAAGTGATCACCTGATAGATCTCATGCCCATCTGACTGAACTAACCTCTTACTGTACATTAAGAACATTCTTTCTTCCCTATTCTGATTACTTTTTCCTATTCTATACTATGTTGGTGTTTATCTGTTTAACATGACAAATTAAGTCCCAGTGCTTTTATTTCTTGAATTCTGTCCAAGTTGTTTTTTTCCTAAAGGTAAGGAGACCTCAGTATTTTTAGTAGACATTTTGAGCAAGAACAGATGCTTGCCATGGGAATATACATACCACTCTGAATTAGGGAAGATTAGCATAGCACTTTTGAACTCTGAGTGGTTAAATATACATTTAGGGACACTTATCTAAATGGATGGTTATGTAAAGCTAATGCTTTTGCTTGATCACTATTCTGTCTCTTTCAGCAGGTAGTCTCTCTTCTGAAAAAGGTTACAAGCATCAAGGGAAAGTATACTGAAGAATAGAATTGATTAAGGTGACATATTTGAATTTCTTTCTGCCACTCTCTCAACAGCATGTCATAGAGAGGCAGTTCCAAACACAGTGAATTAAATTTAAAGTACACAGCTTTGGCTACCAAATTGTTCAGTTAATCCAGCCTCTAAGATGAAATTTAATTTTTTTTCTCTACACTTGAACCATTTCCTGAATTTTTACACAATGACGATTTCTACCAACACATCTATTGATTTGAGGTCTTTTATTCACAAGACTATTAGTGGTTTTTAATTTCTGATGGAAAAAAATATGAAAAACAAGAATGTATATTCATTATACTAGGAAAAGCATATTAAAAATTAAATTATAGTTTTACAATAAGGTCATATCTGTACAGTTTTTTTTCCTATTGTAAAAGGCAGATACTATTTAATGGACGACATGTTTTGTTATTTTAGGTACTGTGTTTTGTGAAAGATAGCACTGAGAACATTCTAACACTTTGCTGCGGAATTGTTCCAAAAGGCTGTTGAATATAGAAAGTAGGTCAGCTTTTAAAACAAAATTTAACTTGTTTAGCCTAAATAATTCAGTCTGCATGAAATACTATATACTGAGTCACACATTTTTAGTTCATGAATTTCTTTTAAAAAGCAGCCTTCATTATGTATGTGTGATGTTTGACTTCTAATTCAGAATTTGAACCTATGCAGTAAAGATGGAAGCTTAGTCCAGCAAAGTGCCAATATAGCTGCTGTATTTTTATATAAATATTAACATGAGATCTGAAGAGAAAAATAATTCATATGTACAACTTCCAATTTAATATCTAAAATTGTATTATAACTATAGTGCAAAAAAGATGAAATTGGTGCTACATTCATGAAATAATGATAATGTCAATCATATTGCAGCTTCTATAAGTATTTAGAGTGTGGTCCTATTCTAGATATTTTCTGTGTACCAACTTAATTCTTATAACAATAAGTACTATGATGCTTTTTCAGTTTTTCAGATAAGAAAAATAAGGCACAGAATAGTTTTTAAACTTTTAAAGCAGGATTTCTCAATTTCTGTACTATTGTCATTTTGGGTCAGATAATTCTTTGCTGTGGGATGGTTGTCATGTGCATTTTAGAATGTTTAGCATCATCCCTGGTCTCTACTCATTAGCTGCCAATAGAAGCTGATCCTTTCTCCCTCCAGCCAGCCTCAGCCCAACTGTGTCAACCTTTAATGTCTCCAGACATTGCTAAATGTCCCCCGGGTGGAAGAGGGGAGAGGAGGCAACATCACTGCTGGGATGAGAAGCAGTGAATTAAAGAATTTATCCACATCCTCCTCCTCCTCCTATCAATAACCAAACAACAACAACCCTATATGATTTCATCAATACAGTTACAATTCCTCAAGGAAAATGACAAATTCTCTTGTAACCTTGAGATTAAAGAGTATCCACTGTGGTTGAGAAAAAAGTAGCTTTCTCCTTGAAGTTGGCTCTAGAAGAAAGCAGATGATCTGTGTGGGAGTGAATTAGAACAATTGACCTGCAAGATCTCATAATCCAATAACTTATTATTATCGAGTCAGTTTGTATGTTATCCTTTAAGAGGTGCTTGTGCGAAAAGGAGAATGGGTTTCTTGTCTTCTAAACCTCACTTTAATGAAAGATGCCTGCGTGACTTTCACATCAGTTGCTGGTAGTTATCGCTGATGTAAACAGTACAATTCCAGGAATACTGATATTTTGAACTGGTCTTTTAAAATAACAGCAACAAAATAATGAAGCCAGTCTCCTGTCTCAGAGGAACTAAGAGCAGAATAATATTGAACCATCTCACAATTCTATTTAAATGCTTGTATTTAAAGTTATATTGTGAAGTATTAGCATCTCAACAAATTATTTATTCTTAAAGACCCTGCACTTAATTTTTAAGCCTAATTTTTGTCACAAAAATGCATCATCGCATTTTTAAAATGGTACAATTTTCTTAACATTTATTTATACTTTAATCTCTGACTATATTAGGTAATCCCTTAATGAAAGCAAATCATATCATAGTTCTGCTTTTTAATATTGGACATATATTATTTTTAAAATTTTATTAAGGCATTGTTGATGTATAACATTAGGTGTACAAAATAATCACAATAAGTCTAGTTAATATGCATCACTATACATAGTTACAACCTATACCATTTTAATTCCACTTTTAAATAAGGATTTTGTCAATGTTGCTGTTCTGGGTATTGTCTGAACAGTTATAGCCTTCTTAATCCTTAGCTCATGTAATTAGGCATTTTTCTTCTTGTACCTTTAATTCTTAGCTTTAGCGAAATCTGATGCAAACCTTCACAGTTTCCATGTAGAGTTTAGTGCTGCTTGTAAATGTGTTGATTATGTGACTGCTAGGATTTACATGCTCTGCTTTTATTATGTTGATGGTTATCTTTTTTTGCTGAAAGTGCAATGAAGCAATTAGAATATTACAGAGAAAACTGTGACCTCTTTCCTATTTACTGTCAAATACTACCCCCCTTCAAATATGCTTTTTATTATGAAACTTCAATAATAAAAAGAGCAAGAGACATGATACCTGCTTCCTAAATGTTACAAAAATAAGACTTGAGTGTGAAAGCTCAACACAAATTTTTAAAATACCTTAAATGAACTGTATTTGCTTCTTTTTTGCAGCAGTGAAAGCTATTCTCTACTTAATCTGTGTTTCCTAATAACAGCAAGCTATATCACAAAGATTCATCAAAGTCGACCTAGTAAAAGGTTATAGTTATTCTGCTTTTAGAAAGCCAAGCACAAGTACTGTATAAAACCTACTGATGCATACATTGTAGCTCTCTGGGGCTGTAATAAATTTCAAATCACCTGTTTCTGCCAGGTTGTTTTAAACCTGTATGCTACTATATGCAGTTTCTCTGTGCAGTTGAATGGATGGATATATACAAGTTGGCTACCACTATTTCCATGTTCTTGTATAAAATAAGCTATAACCAAGTTTTCGCAAATATGCAAACACTTCCATGAGAGATCTAAACTAAGTTGAAAAAATGTAAGCTCTGTGTCTAAAGATGAGAACCTCTATTAGTTCCCTTTAAATTAATCAACCGAATATGATTCTTTTACAGACCACAGATGACATCCTTGTGGCCTCAGCAGAATGTCCCAGCGATGATGAGGACATTGACCCCTGTGAGCCGAGCTCAGGTGGGTTAGGTTAGTCGACTTTTTTTCTTACCTTCTTTGCTTTACTCTAAATCTTTGTTGCATGCTGCAGTCCTTAGACGAGCCTTGTACTTAGGTCTAGAAGTCCACCCTATTAAAGAATGCCTTGTTCATGCTTTTTTACATGGATATAGTTTCCCATATTTATTGAAAAAAAATTTTTGAAAACAAAACCCATCAAGATGTCGTATTTCAGAAAAAGCAGTGGGAACAGCAGTGTTCACATTTCATTAACTCACAACGTAATTTTAGTCTATAACAGTATAATGGGCTTTCTCTCGGGTCACCTGTGGTACAACTGTAAAACTTAAAAATTGCAGTGCATTATGAGAAATTATTTGACCTTTCTACTGAAAAAAGTCCTCACACTCACTTTGCCTGCAAATTATCTTAAGTGATAGATACCTAAATTTCAGAAGTGAAAGTATTAATGGCAGCAGTAAAACAAGCAATAGGTAGAAGCCTTACTCTATTTAAGAGAAATATTTGAATCATGCCATGTCTCTTTAAAATTCAGGCTTGTGCATTTTAACTCTAGCTGATGCATAATTTCTCCTCTTTTGTGATACGATGTGACTGACCACCATATAAATACTGTTTCTATGCAGCCCTATACCATTTCTTATCTTTATTCAAGTAGTGACTGTGGACCATGAAAATTAATGAATAATAGGGTTTTATCGCAAATATTCATAATACCAAGTATTAGGGTCGTTTCCTTTGTAAAGTGGTGTCTCTTAAAATTCAATAATTTCATAGTTTAGGTTAACAAAATGAGTGAGGTTGATATGGACTAACCACTGGCAGCTAACTCATGACTGTAAATGGCACTTAGAACCCCAGAAGTACTTCACGTCACTATAAATTTGCATTCTTGTGAAGAATATCAAAGTAGATCTACTCATTCTGATGTATGGATTTTATAAAAGTGGTTAGGATACCTATCTTTTCCCCACTGATAGCTGCTCAGCAGGAGAAGGTTCAGGAGACCCAGACTGGTTGTATTCTCTCTTCCTTCCTCTGCCTTCACCCCACCAATCAAAATCTTCAGCCTCCTTCAGAATCTTTCTTACACTATTATTAGAACTCTGATGATCATCTATTCCATTCTTCCAGTTAATTGATTTCCATAATCACTGTTTTGGTTATCTGGACTGATGTAGTCCCTTCACAATGTCATCCTGGGCCCCTCTGCCAAGATCTTGACTTTGTTTTCATTGGTATATTCATTCGCTCTGTCAGTCATAAAAAAGAAAAAGGGAAAAAAAAGTTATTGTTTCTCTTTGCCCTTTCCCTCCTTCAAGTTTCTTCTTTCCCCGTTTCTCCATCTGCACTTTTCTGAGATCCACCAGCATGGCTTGTTCATAAAACAGAGTCTAATGTTTTCTTGTACATTGATATGTGTGTATGTTTATATTTGATTTCGTTTCTTAATGAGCGTTTTCTAAAGAGCAATTATTTCAGTATTTTCCACTATATTAAAAAAATCACTAAAAACAGAACAGGTTTTTACTAATAGTAATTACTGACTTTCCCCTGGCCTGAATGCTTTTGCTGTATGAGTATAGACTATCATCCTCACCTTGAGTATCTAGTAACCCTTATTGCATTTAAAATGGTCACTTTTCTTTTCCTTCTTGATCCAATTCTTCTAGCTTTGCTTAGAGGTCTTACCATTCCTTATAGACTAGTTTACTGTGTCTCCCTTTCTCTGGGGACACTTGCCTAAAAACAGTAGGGGATGTGGGGGAGAGGGGACAAAGCAAGAGATTACCCATTTGTCATCCTGTCCTTTTTATTCTCCTGAGTTTTGTCAGCTTTGTTAAACATTACAGCACAATGGAAAGTGAGGACCAGCTTGTTAATAGCCATACTCCCAATAATCTTTCTGCCCTTGTTTTCTTTACCATACTTAAGGCTCTCTGTGAAAGAATCTTGTTTGCTTACCTGTTACTTGTTCATTAATGTATAGCTTGCATCACCTCACAAAAAGGGAAGCTCCATGAAGCAGAAACGGTATTTGTCTTGTTCCCTGCATGGATCTGTTGTATAAATTTTATTTTTGTTTTACTGCAGCAGTGGATGTGATTCAATATACAAGACACAGCAGCTACTGACTGTGATGACAGCTACTCCAGTACTCTTGTGACAAACCTTGTTGAACTTTTCATCCTATCTCTCTCTTCATTCCTTACTCCATAGTTTTCAATTCATCAATTCCTCTTAAGGCTTAAATTTCAAATTCTGTTGCTTCAATGAGATCATTTGCCTTAGGCTTTTCTTGTGATCTTCCTTCTTCTTAAAAGTGTCTTGATAGTGTATTTCACAACTGGTTTCTCATTCTGTATTATATTTTTGTAAATGAGGTCTCTTTTCTATATTGGGTTGTTCTGTCCAATTCCCTATGATTTTTTTCATGCCCATCTTTAATAATTTATGTAGTGTTGCTCTTTGGGTAGAATTGGCTATTTGTATGACAGCTTCCTATGAACTTCTTAGTTTACATGATATTTTTCTATATTCTGCTTTTCTTGGAATAGAGTATTTTTCAATTCTCTTTAAATCTGAATATTGTTTTATTATAGGATGCCCCTCCTACAAATCTTTGTACTAGTTTTCTTAGATATCTTGTTTGCTGCCTATCATTAATACAAAAATTATAGGTACTGATTTTATTAGACTTTGGATACTGGATACTGTTAGATATATCTTGATAAAATCATTTCAGATTATCAGCAGGTCATATTTTGGGAAACTGACTTTTACGAAAGTTACATTTTGAGTTAATATTCAGAAATGAATATAGCTGCTATGCCCTTGTGCTACTCTCTCAGCAAGTGAAAGCAGATATTTTTTGTAAGGAGATGCATAATTACTTTTACAGATGGAATGCCTAAATCTTCTGTGTTTCACACTAATGTCTTTTATGCTCCCTAAATATTTACATATGAAAATGTTCTAATCACCCAGACCCACACACCCTTCAAAAAATGGCTTCTTCTCTGAAAACGTACTATGTTCATTATTTTGGCAGCATTCTAAGACTATTAATGAAACAGGACAAATCTGTCATCTTCTTGAGCGCAAGTAAATTATACCTTCTATTAAGTGTTTGATAAATTTGAATTACCATGTAGTTCCACTCAGGACTCTTAATGAAAAGGGAAAGTTGTGTATTTGGTGGATTGTCAGTTTCACCATTGATTGAGTGGTATTGAGTCCTACTGTGCACCCACTGCTCTGTTAAGCTCTGGGAGTAAAAACAAAGTTTACACTATCAGTCTCATTCTATAAAAGAACATCTTTCATTCTACCCCGGACTCTTCTTCAGTTATTCTTTATTACCAGGTTCTTCATATTTGACATTAAAAGATCATCTGTTTTTTGGGTGATTGCAAGAATTAAAACTAATATTTTTAAGGCACCTCCCGTGAAGCTTGGCATAAAGTAAAGCCTAAATGGCAACTTTTCTTTTTCTCAATTTATAAAATTACATAAAAAAGAATATTCAAGCTATATTTTCCTTTTACATAATGCTGTTACCTTTCCTGGTTGAAAATTGGTGGGCAACTGATGAAACCACTCAGGCCTCCTGATGGGAACCGTACATGTTGAAACTAGATCAGGAGCAACCCCCTGGGTGGGAACACATGGAACTCAATTATACTTGATTCCAGCCATACTGCCCTGCATGGTTAGCATTGGATGACAATTTCATATTGGTATAAACAGTGTTTTAGACTATGAGACGGTGACTCTGCAATGCAGGAGGTCTAATTGAATCCCACATCTTAGCTGACAGGTAGAAATCTGAAGCAGCCATTGGTAACTAGGTCACATGCCCTAAAATGCCTAGTTCCAGCTAACTGTGCATATGACAAGTAGATGGCTTTTTCTTCATACCTTTTACCTTCTGTGCTTTTCCCTCAGCCTAAAGATATGATTGTTAGATTAAATAAATGAACATATGGAAAGCACATTGTAGAACAATGCCTTGCTCATAATATGTGCTATATGAATGTTTGTAAAACCGGGTTTTTTTAAAATCTTACGTTTTAGACTTACTTAGTAAATTGACAAAATGGCAACTCTGCAAACCACTCAGTTTCCAAGATGACCCTTGATCATGTTACTATTTATCTTAGTTTTTATTTATCGTCTAAATAGACCCCTTTTTCAAACCTCCTAAAGAAATTTGAAAAGGTGATTTTTTTATGTTGATGTGAGACTATAAAGATACTGACCCTCTTTTCCTGTGGGAGCTTCCTAATGAATAATTCTAGTTTGTCATTTGTTACAAAGAGAACAGGACCACCTTCGGTTTCCAGGGAGCCCTATTTAGGAAGGACAATTTTCTCTTTGATGTATGATGCTAATAATAATGTCTCTTCTGTGTGTGTGTAGGGGTGGGTGGGGGTAGCTAATAGGATATTGGGCCACTTTCATATCAATGAAACCCTTGTCAAATGAGAACAGCTCTATTGAATAAAAGAAATCTGGGTAACTGTCGCAGAAAAAAAAAAAAGGATAATTTTTTTGGCAATCTATCTTTTAGGCATTAACTGAGCCAGTGGGGATGAGGTGGTCACTATAGCCCCTCAGAGGATAACTGTTGATTGCCCATCAGTTGTTCACATTGGTCAGTAATGACAGATCACATTCCTAACTAGTATTTACTGAAGATTGATTCTGTGTTCATTATTTTTCTTAGTGCTTTATATACACTATTCTACTTCATTTCATATTTTAGAAGGTTACTTAAGAATTCAGGCACCTCACAAATATAGGATTAATTTTTAAAATGTTCATTTAAATAATTCCATGGCTGGCATAAATTTGATGGCAAAAGGTCCTTTACATGTATTACTATTCATTAGGCTAAATTTGCTGCAATTACTATGCAATTTTGAGTGGTTTTACAGTGTGCTATTTTGAGAAAAGATCAAAGGATTTCTATTGAACTGATCCCATTAACCGCATTAGGACTAAAGATATGTATATTGAACAAGGTGCATCTTTTCATTAAAAAAATAATCATAATCATTTAAAGGGATATATCACTTATTAGATCATATTCTTAGAGCCTGATTAGAAGCTAATTTTGTGCTACATTTAAATTTGGGGTATTTATTATGTGGTTAGTCAAAAAGTTTAATTAGCCCATAAAAGCCACACATTGCTGTTAAAATGGGAATTTTGAGCTGCAGCCAGTAAAACAGCAGTAATGAGTTCTCCATTTTTGGAAAGACGTAGAGTACAAGGCCAGAGTGCATATAGATAGGTAGAGGGCAGATGCAGTTGGGTCACCGATGAGCTATTTGGCTTTCAGTGTGTGATATGCTGGTAGAGAAACCTTTTCCATATAAAATTAATTTCCAGAAAACAAAAATGAACACTGTACGGTTAATATAAGAAAGTCACTTTAAACGGCATTTGTACTTACTTTTCCCATTTTTCTGAGAGCAGTACCGTCAAAACAAAAATTACATTGAACAGAATTAAACAGGCAAGTAGGCCAGAACCCACCAAAAGCTCAAAAATCAAAAAACAGACGAGAATTTTAAGAGCTGCAGTGGAAGTTTCTAGACCATCTTTGATTTGGCTTCACCCAAAGTGAAAATAAACCTTCTCCTTTGATATTGGAGATGCTTTTACAACTTGGAGCAACACCTCCCCATCAAGGTAACTCTTACCCTCCCACAAAAACTAAGACAGGAGGAGCAATCTTGCTTGAAGGATATACTTCAAAGGGACAGATTCCAGGTCCTTGAGAAAAATAGTCCTGGTAACACTAGTAAGAGACTGTAAAATATTTACACATCAAAGGAGCAGAGAAGGAATTTGGAATTCCAATTTCTCTAAAGTAAATGCTAAAAGGAAAGGGAGACCAGGGGCCTAGAGCAAGGAAGAAGCCTGTGTGAAGTTGGGTCAAGCTTTGGGGGAGTTAAGGTTAAAACCTCCATCAGCAAAGGTGATTCCACCTTTTCAGGCTACCAATTTGAACTACCAAAATTAGTTCCTACTAGGAGATTGGTAGAAAACAAAGTAAACAAAAAGTGGTTTTTGTTGCAGAACACAGCAATATTTATTGAATGTGAACTATTTTGACTTCTGTGATTTTGAAAAATTTTTACCAATATAATGAAATGAATCATTGTCACTGGATAAAAAGAAGCTCATAAAGAGCATTTTGTAAGAATTGTCATATGCAGCAGGGAGTATTAGTTTTAGCTGTAACTTTAAAATGAGAACTAGTTTGTGTCGCAGCCTTTCCTGGACTTGGAGAAGTTACTTAGCAACTTTGAGGCTCAAGTTCCTAATCTGTAAAATGGGGTTGATATGAGACTGAAAGAAGATGCAACCACAGTGTTTAGCAGAGTGCTTGGCATGTACTAAAGGTGTTTAATTATGATAAACTCGATCGTGAGTAGAGGTCCTATTGCTACTAGCTTTGGTATTGTGCCAGTGGATGTATTGTGCTGCGCTGGAGGGCCCCTCATGAAGCATACGGATTTGATCTGAGTGAAAACTGAGCACTGTCCCTTTTGATAGAATGGACTCTATTCAGATGCCTTAACTAACATATGATTGGCTGCTTATAATAACTACTTAGCAAATAAATGAGTTTGCTGAGCTTGATTAAGCATCTAATTGAAAGTCTATAAAAAGTGCATGGCCACAAATACAGAAACTTCCTATTAAGTAACAAAAATTTGTTCAGTAATGAGTACACAATAAATTTTTAGGCAATCTACATGTATCTAGCTTTAAACTATTAATAACATTTCATATTACAAGTCCTTGTTAGAAAATGCAAATACCATAAGAGCCTTTCTTAAGTGTGAAGATTTCCTGTTGAGCTTTGAAAGGAGACAATGAGATATTGCCATGCTTTAAAATACCAAAAATAAAGAAATATGGCATACATTTAGAAAGATATTGGGTAGTTCTCTTCCTGAAATCCAGGAAGAATGAAATTATGTTTTCTTATAATTTGTGTCAAACGCTTGCTTTGATAATGAAACTGGTTTCCTATGGAGTTTATTTTATTAATTATATTTCCTCAAATGATATTAGAATATTCTGACTGCCACACTAGAGGAAATATTGCCTCCATGAAGAACCAATATGTTTATTGATTCATGTGTTCAAAGGAGCAGCAACTGCTATATCACGCTTTAGTCTACATGTCTCATTGTATCTCATTTGACTTTGATTGAATTACTCTCATCAAAAAGCCTGGAACTGGTAATAAAGTAGGAAAGACAAGAAGACTTTGGACTTCTGGTCGAGATGATGGAGAGGATAAATGCTTTACTCATCTCCTCCCACAGCAACATCAAAATTACAACTAAATTATAGAACAGCCATCAATGAGAACCACTCGAAGACTAGGTGAACAGAAGTGCTATAATTAAGAATATAAAGAAGCCATGACAAGAATTGTTAGGAAGGGCATAGATGTGGAAAGGGCAGGTCCCACACCCATGATGAGGCATTTGGAAGGGTATCTCAGCTGCAGAGGTTCCCCCTGAGGAGCGAGGGGTCCCCATAACATCTGCCTGTGAAAAGCAGTGGGGATTGCATCTGATTGAGAGGGAGGGCTGCTGGAGTACCACCAATTCCTCTTGAGGGACCTGCACACAGACTCACTCGCCCTGGCCTCCAGCACAAGGGCAGCAGCTTGAAAAGTGCCAAGGATATAAGGGGAGAAACTGAATTGACTAGTTTCAGGGTGAGGGATGGAGGGGTAGGGACAACTCTTTCCAGGGAATGAAGTGCTGGCAGGTACTATTATTTCTTTGTTGAGTTCTCTTCCTACCTAGCCAGCAGGTGCAGGCAGGAGCCAAATCTGAGCTGTCAACCTGTTCACTCTGTCTTGGTGATTCCGAGACCCCACCCAACTCGTGGGCCCACACAAGTGGCCTGCCTTGGTTCATGCTGCAGACTTTCCTAAAATCTCTCAAAGGTCCACGAAACCCCAAATAAGCAGTGGCTCACCTATATCTCTTGCTAAGTGGCCCTGGCATAAGCAGCAACTGGTTTCAACTTGCATTATACTCCCATCAGGTAGCTGGCCCCAAGCCTGGAATAAGTTGTGGCCAGTGTTGGCTTGGAATGTAGCTTCCACTCAGCAGCCACAAGCCTAGCAAAAGTGGTGGCTGGCTTCAGCTCACGTCGTGCTGCCCACCAAATGGTTCCAAGCCTGACAGCTGGCCTCAGTTTGCACCATAGCCTCTCCCAAGCACCTCCAAGCCCAGCACTAGCCCCCACAGATCACTTTGCAGCTTCCACTAAGTGGTCCCAAGCCAAGTACTAATAGCAGCTGACCTTGCTATGCACCAGAGCTGTTTCCAAGAGGCTCCAGAACCAACAGACACAGTGGTTGGTTTCAGACCACTCCACATTACCACCCAACTATCTCAACAAGTGACATCCCAGAAGGGAAGACTAAGCTGGCAGCAGAGCTTCGCTAAAACAACTCTCACTCTGTGGGGTCAGTTCCTGAACAACAGCTTATCCACTGTTGTCATAGCCAGCCCTCAGTCAGTCAGTCAACATGAAGGACTATCCCACCCACTGATGTGCCAAAAGCAATTAAGGCTCAATTACAGCAGGAGTGCATACACAACAAACACTCCTGGAGCACCCAGCTCAAGTGACAAGGGAAATTATGTCACTGGGTCTCAAAGGACACTGTGCCAAGACTGGGAGATGTAGCAAACCTACCCAATAAATGGAAGCAAACAGAGTCAGCCAAAATCAAGAGACAAACGTGTTCCAAATGAAAGAAAAGGACAAAACTCCAGAAAATGAACTAAACGAAATGGAGACAAACAATCTACCAGATACAGAGTTCAAAATACTGCTTATAAGGATGCTCAATGAACTTAGGGAAATAATAGATGGACTCAGAACCTCAACGAAGAACCAGACAGAAATGAAGAATACATTAGAGAGAATAAACAGATTAGGTGAAGCAGAGGATCATTTCGTCAATTGGCATGATGAAGTATAAAAAACATCCAATTAGAACATCAAAAAAAAAAATTTAAAAACTGAGGATAGTTTAAGAGTTCTCTGAAATAACATCAAATATATCCACGTTCACACCATAGGGGTAACAGAGAGAAAGAGCAAGCAAGGGATTGAAAACCTATTTGAAGAAATAATGACAGAAAACTTCCCTAATTTGGTGAAGGAAATACATACAACTCCAGGAAGTACAGAGTCCCAAACAAGATGAAGCCAAAGAGGCTCACACCAAGACAAATTATAATTAAAATGTCAAAGGGTAAAGACAAAGTGAAAATCTTAAAAGTAGCAAGATATAAGCAGTTATTTACATACAAGGGAGCTCTCATAAAAGTATCAGCTGATTTCTGAACAGAAACTTGGCAGGCCAGAAGGGAATGCTACAAAATATTCAAAGTAATGAAAAGCAAAGATCTACAACTATGATTATCCAGCAAGGCTATCATTTAGAATCAAAGGAGAGAGAGTTTCCCAGACAAGAAAAAACTAAAGGGGTTCATCACCATTAAACCAATATTACAAAAAAAATATATTATAGGAACTTTTTAAAGTAGAAAATAAATTTTCAAGACTCTGAATAACAGGAAAAAAAATTCTCACTGACAAAGGCAATAAAAGCAGTGGCTCAATCAACTATGAAGCTAGTGCAAAGGTTAACCAAAAGTAGGAAGATCATGTGAAATTACAACAATAAATTAAGGAATACGCACACACACAAAGAATTAAAATTAGTGATTTTAGAATATATTCAAAGTTAAGCAACCATCAACTTAAAATAGACTGCTATAAAATTTTTGGTTTGATAACCACAAGCCAAAATCCTACAAGAGACTGATTACCAGAGATACACATGAAATAAAGAGAAAGGAATCCAAACATGACACTTTAGAAAGTTATCAGAATTCAAGGGATAAGAAAAGGACAGAATAACTACAAAAACAAAACAATAAAATGACAATAACTATATACCTATTAATAATTAAATGTAAATGGAATAAATGTTCCAATCAAATACGTCGAATGGCTGACTGGATAAGAAAACAAGACCCACATATATACCATGTATGAGAGACCCACTTAAGATCAAAAGATACACACAGATTAAAACTAAAAAGATGGCAAAAGATATTTGATGCAAGTGGAAATTTATAAAAACATCTGTAGTCATACTTAGACAAAATAGGCTTTAAAATAAAGGCAGTAACAAGAGACAAAGGGTATTTTATAATGAGATAGGGATCAAACAGGAAGATGTAACTTTTGCAAATATCTACACACCCAATGTAGAAGCACCTAAAAATATAAAGCGAATATTTATGGACATAAAGAAATTGACAATAATACCATAATAGTAGGGGACTTTACCACTTATTGACGTCAATGGATAGATTATCTAGACAAAAAAATCAACAAGGGCACTGTGGCCTTAAATGACACATTAAATCAGATGGACTTAATTGATATTTTTTAGAGCATTTCACCTGAAAAGCAGCAGAATATACATTCTTTTCAAGTGCATATGGAACATTTTTCAGGATAGACCACGTTAGGCCAAAAAACAAGTCAATGTTTTAAAAAAATTGAAATCATAACAGCATCTTCTCCAGTCACGATGGTATGAAACTAGAAACCAATTACAAGAAAACTGAAAAACACACAAACACTTGGAGGCTAAATGACATGCTACTAAACAGTGAATGGCTTAACCACAAGATTTAAGAAGATTCAAAAGATATCTTGAGACAAATGAAAATGAAAACAACCTAAAATCTGGACACAGACAAAGCAGTTTTAAGAGGGATATTTATAGAGATACAGGTGTACCTCAAGAACCAAGAAAAATCCCAAATAAAAAAAATCTAACTTTACACCTAAAGGAACTAGAAAAAGAACAAACAAAGCCCAAAATGAGAAGAAAGGAAATAATAAAGATCACAGTGAAAAGAAATGACATAGAGTCTAAAAACCAATAGAAAAGATCATTGAAACCATGAGCTGGTTCTCTGGAAAGATAAACAAAACTGATATACCTTTAATGAAAGTCACCATGGAAAAAGGGTGCCCAAGTAAATAAAATCAGAAATGAAAGAGAAGTGACAACTGACACAACAGAAATACAAAGGATTATAGGGAATACTATGAACAATTATATTACAAGAATTGGACAAATCGTATGAAATGGATAAATTCCTAGAAACATATGGCCTTCCAAGTTTCAGTCAGGAAGAAACTGAAAATCTGAACAGACCTATAACTATTAACAAAATCAAATTAGTAATCAAAAAATTCTCAACAAACAAAAGCCTGGACCAGATCATTTCATAGTGATTTTTATTGAACATTTAGAGTAGAATTAATACCGAGCTTTCTCAAACTACTCCAAAAACTTGAAGAGGAGGAAAGGCTCCCAAATTAATTTTATGAGACTAGCATTGCTCTTAATGCAAAACCAGACAAACAAAGAAAATTATAGGCCTATATTCCTGGTGAACAGAGATGCAAAAATTCCTCAAGAAAATATTAGCATTACTAGAGGGAAAGGGGAGAAGGGGAGGTAGATAAGGGTACAGGGAGCCAAATATATGGTGACGGAAGAAAATTTAACTGTAGATAGTGAACACATAATGCAATATACATATAACATTATTGAACTGTACACTTAAAACCTATATACTTTTATTAACCGATGTCACCCCACTAAATATAAAAAAGAAAATATTAGCAAACAGAATTCAGCAATACTTTAAGAAGATCATATACCATGATCAAGTGAGACTTTTTCTCAGGATACAAGGATGGTTCAACATCCACAAATCAATCAATGTGATACATCGCAAACAAAATGAATAAAAATCATATGGTCAGATCAGTAGATGAAGAAGAATTTGATAATCCAACATCCATTTATGATAGAAACTCTCAGCGAAGTAGGAATAGATGGAACATATCTCAACATAATAAAGGCCATATATGACAAACTCACAGCTAACATACTCAATGATGAAAAGCTGAAAGATCATGAACAAGACAAAGATGTCCACTTTTACCACTTTTATTCAACATTGTATTGAAAGTCCTAGTCACAACAATCCGACAAAATAAAGTCATCCAAATTTGAAAGGAAAAAGAACTGTCATTATTTGCAGATAGCATTATACTATATAGAGAGAACCCTAAAGAATCTACCAAAAAAATACCTGTTAGAATAAATTAAGTGCCAAGATACAAAATTAGTATTGAGAAATTAGTTGCATTTCTATACACCTATAATGAACTATCAGAGAGAAATTAAGAAAACAATCTCATTTACAACTGCATTAAAAAATACCTAAGAGTAAACTTAACCAAGGAGGTAAAAGATCCATACTTAGGAAATAAGACATTGAAGGAAAAAATTGAAGATACAAATAAATGGAAGAGCATTTTTATCATTTTTAATATGGCCATACTACCCAAAGCAATCTATAGATTCAATGCAATCCCTATTAAAATACCAATGGCATTTTCAAAGAAGCAGAATAATCTTAAAGTTTATATGGAACCATAAAAGGCTTCGAACGTCCAAAGCAATCTTAAGAACAAAGTTGGAAGTATCACACTACCTGATATGAAACTATACAACAAGGCTATAGTAATCAAAACAGCATGGTACTGGCTTAAAAACAGACATGTAGATTAATGGAACAGAATAGAGACCCCAGAAATAAATCCATATGTATATGGTCAATCTATGACAAAAGATGCATAAATATACAATGGAGTAAAGACAGTCCCTTCAATAAATGGTGTTGGAAAAACTGGACAGACACATATAAAGGAGTGAAACCAGATCACTTTCTTACACTATATACAAGAAAAATTTGTCTACAGCCATGCTACCCTGAACAAGCCTGATCCCATCTGATCTCGGAAGCTAAGCAGGGTCAGGCCTGGTTAGTACTTGGATAGGAGACCACCTTGGAAGACCAGGTGCTGTAGGTGTAAAAAAAAAAAAAGGGGGGATTGTAAACTGACAAGGTCCTTGCAATCTGTGAGGTCAACCAAGAGTTGCCTCGCCTAAAAAAAAAAAGAATAAATTCAAAATGAATTAAAGACTTAAAAACATGAACTGAAACCATAAACTCCTAGAAGATAACATAAACAATAAACTCTTTAACATCCCTCTTAGCGATATGTTTTTTGGATATGTCTCCTCAGGCAAGGGAAATAAAAATAAATAAACAAATGTTACTACATCAAACTGAAGTTTTTGCACAGTGAAGGAAACCATCAACAAAACAAAAAGACAATCCACTGAATGGGAGAAAATATTTGCAAATGATACATCTGATAAGGGGTTAATATCCAAAATACATAAAGAACTCATACAACTTAACACCAAAAACAAACAAACAAACAAAAAAACCCAACTATGCCACTAAAAAATGGGCAGCAGGCCTGAATAGACATTTCTCAAAAGAAGACATACAGAAGGCTAACAGATATGTTAAAAGATGCTCAACATCACTAATTGTCAGTGAAAAGCAATTAAAAATACAATGAGATATCACACCTCACACCTGTGAGAATGACTGTTATTAATCAACAAAAACAAGTGTTGGCAAGGATGTGGAGAAAAAGGAACCATCGTGCACTGTTGGCATGGTTGTAAATTGGTGCAGCCACTATGGAAAACAGTATGAAGTTTCCTTAAAAAATTAAAAATATAACTACCATATGACCCAGCAATTCCACTTCTGGGTATTTATCAGAAGAAATCCAAAACACTAATTTCAAAAGATATATGAACCCTTTAGTTCATTGCAGCATTATTTACAATACCTAAGATATGGAAGCAACCTAAGTGTCCCTCGAAAGATGAATAAAGAAGTAGTGTGTATGTGTGTGTATATGTATTACACACACGCACATACCACCACACACACACATACATACACAATGGAATGTTACTCAGCCATAAAAAAAAAAAGAATGAAATCTTGCTATATGCAAAAATATGGTTGGACCTAGAGGGTATTATGCTAAGTGGAATAAGTCATAAAGAGAAAGACAAATATCTTACAATTTCACTTATCTTTGGAATCTAAAAACAAAATAAATGAACAAACTCATAGATACAGAGAACAAACTGATGGTTGCCAGATGGGAGGAACGTTGGTGGGATGGATGAAAAAGGTGAAAAGAGTAAGAAGTACAAATTGCCAGTTATGAAAACAATCATGAAAAAAATAAAAACCAAGTCATGGGGATGTAAAGTACAGCATAGGGAAAATAGTCAATAATGTCGTAATAACTATGTATGGTGTCAGATAGGTACTAGATTTATCGAATGGATCACTTCATAAGTTATATAAATGTCTAATCATCATGTGGTACACCTGAAACAAATATTGTATGTAAATTGAAAAATAAATGAAACTTATAAAAATAAAGAATATTTTATTAAGTTGTTAAAAAATAATGTATTAAAGAGGCCAGCATAGCCAGACCATAAATTAAATTTTAAAAATACTGGTAGAAATAGAAGTACCAATGTTGTCGCTTTTATGTGCACACTAAAATTTCACATTTCATTGAGCAAACCTTGGAAGTCAGAGTGTCTGAATTTATATCCTAATTCATCCACTAGCTGTATAATCAGAAGCAAAGCATTCTTGATTTTGTGTAATTGCTTTTGTGCATCTGCAAAATGGCATGAATGATATTAAATACTCATGACATCATCTGATAAAAGACACAATGTATGTAGAACACTTAGCATTGAGTCTGCCACATAAAAACTTTGATAATATAAATTAGTTTTTATTAGCAGTACTAGGAAATTAATTGAGTAAACAATATCATAAATGGAAGTCAGCCTGTATCTCGAGCAAGAAGGGGAAATGTTAGTAATTGGTACTTTATCCTTTAGACAGTTTTAAGAGTACTTCTGGATTCTATCAGCATAAAACTTTTCTCAGTATCCATTGTGAAACTAGTAAGACAAGAGCGGTGTTTCAGTTGGATAAATTTAGGATGCCAGGATGGGAAGAGGGCACATATCATTTGCTGTTCTTATTTTTGGTGGAAAAAAAGATGTGGGTCTCTGCCCCACAAAACTTTAAAGAGAAAATGATTAGCTTTTCTGTCTGCTCTTATAACCCGCTTGCTCTTCCTCCTAAGACATTCAGGAATGCTCTGGGCCACAGGAGTTAACTGGCATACCCACCACACGCCCTCCCCCCATGACGGGTGGCTTGTCTTCCATATTTCCCAATTCTAGGCTTGACAGGCTTCCTTCTAATGGGCTCAGTGGGGAAGCTGTCTAATCTTTCACCTCAGCTATTGCACTTTCACCAAAAAGAATGTGATCTTTTCCCAACAAAAGAAAATTGAGATGGCAATAGCTTCTCTGACAGGAATATAAAAATGATCACCTGAAGTGAGTAGACCTAGTTTTAAAATCAGGAAAACTGTACACTACCTTATTACCCAGAATGACCTGAACTTATGTAGTTGCTATACAGAACCTGATTGAGGTGCAGTGCATATAGGATCCAGCATACAACTCTGCACTTACTTCTAGAGTATACTTTGGAATTCTAGATCAGGTTAGAAAGGAGGAAAAAGAGAAGTGACCAAATAATTTTTTAAAGAAACCCTAAAACCTAATCAAGAATTATCGTTTCCAGGATAAGCCTTGCTGTCAGTTACTACTAAAGAGTGGTTTTAGGTGATTGATTTCATGATACTTAAAAATATATAATAAAATAAAATTTTGAAAAGAAATTTAATTTACTTTAACCATAGGAGCCAGAGAGCACCGATCCATAAAGACAGACTTTCGCGGATAAACAGAAACAAGGTCCACCTGCATGACAATTAATGGCCTGAAACAACATGTCCTGCAATGTAAATGGCTGTTTGCCACCTGAATTTGCAGGGCCTCCATTCATGGAAGTCCCTAAATACACTGACTCCTATGGAGATAATGTCCTTAGCAGTCACTGTCAGAGTGACTGAGTCATGGCATGCAGTACATATTTTAAAATTATCTACTTTTGGGACAGATGCTAATTCAAATACCTTTTGTGTGGAAGACAGGGAAAAAACTGGACCATCTTTTTGCATCACACTTAATCCCCCTTAGAGCACTTGCACATTTATCGTCCTACCTGACCGGATCCTCACAGTGACCCTGGGAGGCAAAGAATGTATCGCCATTATGTTTTTGATTGAAAAAATGTTAGCAGAGGACAATGAACTGCCAAGGGTCATTCACCAAGTTAGATTCCCTGGAATGCCAAGTTAGATGCAGTGCCTGGACTAGAACCGAATGTCCAATATGCTTTTCACCACTGTGTAGTGCTTTCCTGAATCGGTGGGAATGCAAAATCCTTTTACTGGAAAGAACAGATGCATGGCAGGAGATGCAGTGAAATGTGTCTGGAAGAAGGAGAACTGGACAGCAGCTTATACAAGAGGCCTAAACTGTTCAGTTCTATGGGAAAGGATAATATTGAGAATACTACCGAATTATTCTGCAGTCATAAACGCAGTCACATTGAATATATAATGCTGTAATAGACATACCTGAGTTCGAATTTTGGCGGTGGCACCTATGAAGCCTAAATAATAGAACCTCTTTGAGACGCAGTTTCCTTTCCTGTAAAGTAGTGGTAACATCTATGTCACAGAGTTATTATGAGGTATAACTTATCTATTTGTGTAATTTATTTGGTTAACAACTGTTACTTTTACTGAATTATTATGTGGTAGGCTCACCGCATAATAATTCAGTAAAAGTAACAGTTGTTAACCAAATAAATTAAGAAAAGTAATTTAAGCCTTGCAGTGAAGTAATAATAGCCATGTTGAACATCAGTTGACAAATCATGTGAAAATATATCTGCTAAGGGTAAATCCATGTACTAGTTAAGAAAGAGGGTTTTGATAATTCGACATATTTAAGTAAAGTAAACCCAAGGTATTATGAAATCTTCCCTGGAGCTCTTCAAAAATCTGACTTTACCTATAAATTATGAAAGAGAAAAACGGTGACTGTAACTACTTCAGTCAGAGGATTGGAAGGAGTGTCGCTGCAGTATTTACATGCACACGTGCATGCGTACACACTCCCTCCTGCCCTCCTTCCCTCTCCTTTTTACTCTAGCTATAATTCCTAGTCCAGAATTGAGGATTCCCTGGAATTAATCCTCTTGTTCTGTGTAAAGATTGATCGTGAAACTTACTATATGTAAAAATGTGAAATGCATCTTAAGAAAAGTGATTTCTGAGTGTATGTATTTTGGGGTATTTTAGTCAATGAGTTGCCAGTAAAAGAAGTTATTTTACTATGGAAGAGCTTAGTTGAATAGAAATGAGTAACGGAGAGTGTCATCTACATTTCAAAATATAGCTCTTCTTGCATTTTCTGAAATGGTAATACATTTTGATGAAAAACACATACAGACTCTCCCAAGCTTTCGACCTGACTGATGAGGCCCTTTTCAACTTTGTCTAATAGCAACGGGAATTAAAAGTACCCTAGAAACTTCTGCAGCTACTCTGCTGAATGTGAGAAGAGTTCCAAGTTAGCTCTCAACTATTTGTAGTACTGTGGGTCAGATGATGCTGATGTAAATAAGGCACCCAAATGAATCAAACCAAAGACTGCTAATTTGGTTGACTTTAAATAACTTAAGGTCTTTCTCATTGGAAATTAAGCACATATTGCTTAGAGGCAAAGGGAAGATAAATACGGCTATGATACTTGCATTGATGCATGTCGATACCAATTTGCACAGAAGTGATTTCTGGTTTAATTAAATAAATGTTATATTTAATTAATTTTCTGACGATATTTTAGGGGTGGGAGTTAGGGAAGTGCTGAGGTAAAAATATTTTATAAGGAAGTATGCAATGGTATTGCCAGTGTTTTGCTCACTATTACCTTTACTCTAAACTTTGAAATCAAAAGTTTCTCACACTCTTAATGATTGCCTACTTCCAACCTACTCCCGAAAATTTATAAATTTAGAAAACTCCTTCCTCTAATCAGTCAAAATAACATACAGCTAGTCTGTTCAATCTTCATTAGATGTTGGAGGGTGAGGGAAATGGTAGAAAGAGAAGTAGAGTCATGGGAGACTGGAAGACTAGCAATCTAGTCCAGAAGAAATAACCCAGCAGAAATAAAACATGTCTTCTTGATTCTGTTCTCGCCATCTTTAAGCCATCCTATCTCATATCTTCCTTCTTGAGAAATCCTCTGTAGCTTTCCAGGTAGTAGCCTGTCCTAGTTGGTGCTTTCTGTCCTCCAGGCACATCATGAGTTTTGTGTGTCTCTAGCATCCTTTCCCATGCAAAACCTAGATTTCTGTTGAAGATAATGATCCTCTCAATTCCACTCTAGAAAGCCTGAGACCTTCTCTTCTTTAAGTCTCATCCCAAATACCTTCTAATCAGAGAGCCTTTTACTGATGATTCTTTCTAAAATCTCCCCTCTCATTATTATTTCTCTTAGTACCCAATTTTTATGCCTTCCTGTGTTACTGAAATTTTTAAACTTAAAATTGTCTTTTTTTTTCTTATCTTTTCTATTTTATTTCCAATATGCTGTAAGTTTTAAGAAAGTAGAACCTATAACTGTCTTGGGCACCTTGGTATCCTTAACATCTTATATGGTACCTGGCAAATTGTTGCTCAATAAATAGTAATTGAAAATGTTTAATTTTTTTCTACTTAATTTTACGTTTTCCTTTTTTCTTATCGCCATACATTAACCAATAGTAAGAACCTGGCATGACTCTTTCATACATCTTTCACCAGGTTCCTATAAACATCTATAAATACAGGTTGTTTTTCTCTCTCGCTTTATAAAAATGAAAGCATGCTATATGAATTGAACTTCCTTTTCTCTTTTCCTAATATATTATGGACATATTTCAGGTCGACAGATTTAATTCTAACTTCTGTTTTTAACTCTGTAAAAATTCTAGACTATGGGTGTGTCATAATTTATTCAACCATAACCTTGTTACCAATCTTTTGTTATCCTTTTTCTTTTCTCACAAACATCGTAACAAACACCTTGCAGTATTACCACCATTTTACAATACTGTCATTTCGTTCTTCTTTATTCCTTCAAATTTGTTTTAAAAAATTCTTATTTTATTTTGACTTTTATTCTAGTGAAATTGAGCATCTTGTCCTACATTTAATCTCCAGTTTGGATCTTCTGTTCTCTACTTCCCATGTGTATTTTTGTCCATTCATCTAGTGGGTTGTCTTTTTCATGTCAACTGATACATACTCTGTGTATCTTAGAGATATTAACTTTTGCTCTGTCATATGTACTACAAATATTTCCCCTCTTTCTCCTTGGCATTTGCACTTTGTTGGTGATAATTCTCTTACATAAAGTTGTTATTATTTACGGAGTCAAATATGCTGATCTCATCATGTATGACTTTATTTCATGGTCTGTAATTTGTATGTTAAGTTTCATGTCTACCTGCAAAATTTTTCTCTTTCCCACAAAACTCACTATGCTGTAGCCACTCTGACTTTTGTTTATTTTCTGAAAAGCAAGCTCTTTCCTTTCTTGAGGTCATTCCACATATTATTCCTTCTCATTAGAAGACGATTCTGCTCACTTTTCACTTGACTACTCTACACTCATTTTCCATGTCTCGGCATAAATGTCGCAGACTCAGAAAGGTTTTCCTGACTCTGCAGTCTAAACAGAAGCTTCTGTTCTACTCCTGCATGGTATCTACCTTTTCCTTCATCATATGCATTCCAGCTATTGCCTTCAGTTTAACTGTGAGATTCTTTGTTGTATGACTTTTCCTCATCATATTTAAAGGTCCATGAGGGTAGATGTCAAGTGTGTTTGGTTATCTACTTCACCTCCAGGATCTAGTACAGTTCCTGGAACTATCACTCGCTATATATTTATTAATAGAAAGAGTGAATATTCTTGGAGAAAACTTCATAAAAGACAGGGAAACCTAAGCTAAGTCTTACTAAGTAGTAGTCAGCTAGGCAGGAGGAAAATGGTCATATGAGCCAGGCATGAAGGTAGAACTTTTATCGGTATATGGGGGGTGGGGAGGCGGGGAGTGGACTAGGGGAGAGCGATAAAATTATAATTCCAATTTCCTTTGAGAAAAATGGAAGACAAATTTGAATAGGCAGCTGCGGGTGTACTGTAAGGGACCATGAGAATAGTAGTCACATAGACACTTTAGTAAACACCATAACACTTTCAAGGGTTCTAATCAAACCTTATGTAAACATGTAAAAAGTTTATGAAGTCTGCAGATGACTAAGCTGTGGACACACAGTTTACAAAGTACAGGGTAATTGAAGAACAGGATTCTGTAAATGCCATGATGTTATGGCTTCCCCCAGCAATGAGGGAGATGTGTGTGTTCGTCTATTAGTTTTAGTGTGCCCCAAGTCACCCAGGGCGTGATTGTCCTTTGTCTTTTCTGTTTCATGTGGTGCCATTTGAGGCAGTTGCCCGCCCTAGTCGGTGCTTTCTGTCCTCCAGGCACGTGATGAGGTTTTGCTAGCATCCCTTCCCATGCAAAACCTAGATTTCCGATGAAGATAATGATCCTCTCAATCCCACAGTGGTGGTCCCTGCACTTTCTTTCAAACATGTGCCTTGGCAGCTTTGAAAGTAGTAGAGGGAAATGTTAGACCCAGCAGCCATGTGGGTGAGGAAGGCTTATTGATTTCCAAGTTCTTTCTGAAACTCCAGTTCATTGGAAGGGCTAATATGTATCGGACATGTCCTCTCTCAAGCCTTTTGTCTGACCTGCAGAAACAAACTTTGGAATGTGCAGGGCATGGGTGGAGTTGGTGGGAAGGGAGGGATTTGAAACAGTCAGAATTTGTCACTTCTATGTAAACCACACTGTGAGCTGAAATTAGTTAATACCAAATGCATCATTGCTTACCTGCTTTCTTGCAGCTGTAGCATTTAAACGTATTCTTGCGGGTGGTTGCATCCTACTTTCTTCTGACCCATGTTGTACTGAAGCACTAAAATAGAAAAAAAATAATAAATTTTATTTTATTTTTGGAGATGGGTGGAAGACTGTGCTAATCTTAATTCACAAACACCCCAGGAGGCTAGAATTCCAATTTTCTTTTCACAATATTAATAAAACTGGGTACTGGAAAAGTCAAATCTTTCCCCATAAATCTGAAATCATTTTCAAGGCTAGCCTAGAAATATAATAACTTCCACATCTATTAAAACACAGTACAGAACTCTGGCCTAATGAGATCATTTTACACAGCTCTTTTTCCTAGGTGGGGTGGAGAAAGAAATTTAAAATTGTTAACTTTTAATTTAATCTATGATAAAACCTGAAAGACTGTTCAAAGACTAGTGAGAAAAAAATCAATAAATGGATCTTGCCAATAGTTTTTTTAAAAGATGATTGTAAGACAGGATATCCAGGTAGCAGAATGATATATATATCCATCCCATTATGATCCTTTATATACCCCTCCTGATCTGAAATATATAGCTCATGTTCCATTTTTTATATTGGTATGTTTTATCCTTCATTATTACTTAAGATTAGAAATCTCTTACAATTTTTTTTCTTAAAGCTTAAAAGCTGGGTTTTCACAGTCATCAGTACATAGTGAAACCCTAGCTTCATCCTTGATGTGACAGAGTCATGGTTGATGTGCCTGTAGACTAACGATCTATATTGAAGAAATAAAACCAGCAATAAAAATTCCCTGGAAACCAGAGTCTCGCCCTACAAAGCTAACTTTGGAAACAACATAAATATAATAAGATTACAGTGAAAGAACAGCTCATCCAAGTATACAAAATAGTTTCATAAAAATGACAATTTGAATGATAAAAAGAACATCTGATGGCATGGTTATTGCCTTGGTGAACTCGTCAGTGAAAATATAAGGTCTCACCATCATCTACCAAACCTTCTTTATATGTTACAGGAATTAGGACTTTAAGCATCATTTCTCACACAGTATTGCAAAAGAATAAATCAAGAGCACTTTTATTTTTTAATAATATTTGATTGCTATGTTTCTAGCCTCAAAGAATAACCAAAGGATGCCAAACACTTTCCATTGCAAAGTGAAACCTCTTTGGAAAAATTCATTAATGTTCAAAAATTTACCTTTCAAAATATATAGTAATTTAGAACTTGAGTTATGAATCATCTTGCTAAGTAAATATGGGCTTTATACTCTCTACTTGCCTATACTAAGGTTATGACTAGGTACAATCAAACAGTGGCAAACAGATAAATATAGGCTCCAGTGCAAAACTTAATGGCTTAATGTGCTCCTCAGATCCCCATCTGTATAATAAAAGCTTTTTTTTATTGATAATAAGATATTTCATTTGATAAAGCATATAATTTTATTCTGTAAACAAATTTAGAAAGTTAATTTTAAAGTAAAGCACTCCAATGTAGGACACAAAGACTGTGCTCTGGTTAAACACTTGTGTTTAGACATTTTTGCCAGCAGGGGCTATTTTTTATTATGCTTTGAAGTTAAGAACTTGGCAATAAGTTTTATCACTCTTTGCCACCTTGCTGAGTAATGCACCTACCCCGACAGGCAAAGATCCTGACCCCACTGGCCTGACCTCCATTAATCTGAGAGTGAGCAGGGACACACTCACTATGCTCTCTGAGAGCCACCTTCAAGGATAAGTCATGAGCTGGGAGAGGGTTGCACAGAAGAGGTAGAGAGGGGGATGAAGTAGGAAGAATAATAGAGAGAAACATAGGGTTGATGACAGAGGACCAGAGGAGCTGGTAAGAAAGGAGGCCTGTCAAAAACAGTTATCCGTAATATACATATAGCCTAATGTGTCTCTTAAACATGTTTATCCCATGGTGTTTCTTAGCTGGACCTAAATTAGTTCCTATTTGAAGATAGGATGCTCTTTCACAGATACAGTACCAAGGACTGTCAAAATAAAGAATATACATCAGAACAATTTCTTTTCCTGTCTTGGTAGTTTAAAATAACTATCTCAGTAAATTTAAGAATAAGTTAAAATTTTAAATATTTTACTTTTTATGCAAAGCAACAAATGCATTTATTATTCTTTTTATATGACAAGGCACTGAGATATATCTTTTGCACTTACTATGCATTTTCCACAATGGGTTATTATCTGATATAAATAAATTGGTTTTAAGGTATAATGTGGAAATAACTTAATAACTACCCTAACACCATGCCTACCTAAGTAATCACAATATTAATTAGACAATAAAAAACAAGAACATTTATAGAGCTAGCATACAGGATTCTTGATAAATTTGGGCCAAAGCAGACCATGTGCAAGAATAGAGACCATCAGATGTTGCCACAGATTTGAGAGAGGGAGAGGAAGAGAGAGAATTAAAAATCAATTTTCATCTATCCTTTAAGATAACACTACCCATACTCGTGTCTCAGAAATATTGCCATGGCCATTTGGCTGAAAAGTGGCTTTTATGAAAGAGGTTAAAACCCTTGTAACAGTTTTGTCCTTGCCAGTAGAATCATAGCTTCTGAATCATTTAGGCAAAAATGCCAGCAAAAATCAAAAGCCTTCATATTGCCATTAAGGTGTGTTTTTCCCACGTGTAATAGACCTGCAGTTACACTTCATTCCACTTGACCCTGAGGGGTTGTGATATCACTCATCCTTCAGTAAAATGGAGATAGGATAACATGGTGAAACTTTGATAAGTAAAATAATGTATTATAGTGTTCATATAAATTATGTGTAATTCACAATGATTTTTTACTACATACATTGAATTACTGAAATAGAAGATATATAAATGGAAATAAACACCTAGGATATTTCATCTACTCTTTTTAGCTTGTGCCCTAACCTCAAATCAAAATACATGTGCCACCACCAAAGGTAAATATTCACCTATGTCTGGTCGCACCGAGTAACCCTTACATGCCCTGGCTCTTTTGGTTCCCATCATCAGTCTTACTGAAGTTTGCCATTGACCTGGGCTCCTTGTGCCTCTGGGCCCAATATAATGAATTGGCTACATTAGCTTAATTTTACCTACAATACAATTAACTTTTGCATTTGAAGACTTATGCTAATTTGTATGTATTTTGTTCTTTTAGCTCCCCTCCTTTATTAACTTTTACTTGTTTGCTTTTTAAGTTGTTCTCATCACATGCTGGGTCAAAGAAAGGGTAACAGAGTGACAGTAAATTGTAGTTCATTTATTCATTTTTTAGCACTCTGAGAAAAAACGGATACTGTTTTAATTATTTAAAATATCTGATTTAGTTTATCATGGAGTGTAAAGGGAATGCAAAATTCTTAAATCCATTAATTATATGAATTGCTTATGAATTTCTATGATTAAATTCCTTTTTTTCCCAATGTCATAAATGGTTAAGAGTTAACTATTTCTTTTATATATAAGATTTTAACCAAATTATATAAGCAATTAGATTTTTTAGCCACTTCCATTAGTATCTACATTCAAATTAATATGAAATTTCCTTAGAGATTTTTCAGTGATCATCAAAACAAACTATTAATGACAGTAAGTGAAGCCACATTTATAATTCATGAATATATTTAAATTTCTCCAGCCTTTTATTGCACACCTGGGAGAGATGTCCTATTAACACTTTAGTGTATAAATACATCTGCATTAGCACCAAAGTTAAAAAAAAATCACTTGGCCTTCAGAAGCATAAAAAGAAAAAAATTTTTAAATAATCATTTAGATATAGAAGAAATTACATATTCCAAACAGACCTATAAGAATGTCTATGGTAGTTATTAATTTTAATGTGAATCAGGGAGCAAAAGGATAAAATGTTTCTTCATTGGGTCTTGGGTTTTTTTTTTTTTTTTTTTTGATTATTAAAAAAACATGATATTTAGAATCTTTATTTACATTGGGTTACAGAGTTACTTTAAGGTCTGTATGTGACTTAAGCAGCGTTTTGGCTGGAGTTGCAAAATAAGACAAGTATTTTCCTTAAATAGGTGGTGTTTCTCACATGCTTATGTGGCAAAATTGAAGCCTCTGAGGCTTTGCTTTGGTCTTTGTATTCTTATGCTAGTTTTAACATTAAAATGTTGTGAGTGTGCTATGAAAACATATCAGAAATATTTAAGCAAAATAAAAATAAGATTAAATTCTTGGAAAAGATACTGTATTTATGATACCAGTATCTGAGAAAGAATGTACATATATGTTTGTAGTATAGAACAATTAAACCCTACATTCTATTAAAATTCTCAAGTCTTACTGTCATGAACTGTATGAACAGGATTTTATCTTCATTCTTTCCATTCTCTTCTGACAAAGTTAGATAATTATAAAAATGTGTTTAAAATGAAAGCATTCCATCAGGTGTGGGGAGGAACATTTAGCTAACATTTATATAAAATCCCTTTCAGCTCTTGTGACATGATGGTAAAAGAATACTCCTCAAAACGATCAAGTAGAAAGCTGTCATTTAGTGAAAGTTAGCAGCTGAGCTAATTGGAAGACTTTAGCAAAGATGACTGTATTTGAAAGAGAAAGTGCCACCTTTGGTTTGTCAGGTAGGGGAGTAGTGACAGAGTTCCTGCAGTAGGTTCTATTCTTCTTGAGAGGAAATTAATTTCCTGTAATCAAACGCGGATTATAGTCTTTGTCTCCTTCTACCTTGGCCATAGAAGCAACTCCAAGGCTTTGTATTCAGCAACATTACATGGGCTTTTGTAAAAGGAGTGACATATTCAGCATAAAAAGGTTTTACCTGCTGCATTTTATAACTCCAGATAACAGCATATTGCTGCTTTGAGACTGAAAGCTATTACTTTGTGGTGATATTTGTAAGGCCTTATTTGGGGAAGGGAAGGAGAGTGTAGGCAGAAGAAGTCTTGGTGATGTTTGAAAATGTAATTACAAAGAAGTATAGAGAGCTATGGTTGGGAAACAATTCCCAATAACTAATAGGAACTTTTGTAGAAATACTTAAAAATAATTAATAGAAATGAAATAAAAGCACAGTTTTAGTCTTCTCAAATTGTTCAAATTTTGATGTGTGTATACACATAACTCACGCCACATATATACATATACATATATATCATATATGCAATCTGCAAATTATTTAAATTCATTATGCATAATTTACAGAGAATATGTTTTGAAAATTATAACATTTTTAGTCCATTACATCTGAAAAGTCATCTTTTTTTTGTAAGATGAGGGAGGAGGTTCAGAGAACAGAAAACATAATCCATACAGAAAAATGACCTACGGTCAGAGATGGGATAGAATCTTCTCTCTCCATATTTCCTATTTTTTTAAAATTCTTTCAAAAAAATTTTAAGTGTATTATGTAGAGGAAAAGAGTCACCCCTTCGCCTCCGCTAATCTATAAGTTAAACACCAGGATGTTTTCTCCCTATCTATGGTCAATTTCAGTGCCTAATAAGGCCATGAAGAAATTGATGCACCCTATAATCCATTCCTTATTCCCAAGGAAGAGCTTTTATACTCTTTATACTTTGGTAAGACTGAATGAGGGTTTTACAGTTGAATAAAAGTGAGCTAGCCAGTCCTTTATTTGTTATCATCCACTAGGTACTGAACTTTGACTCAAAACCAATCTAGATCATCTATAAAACATAAAAATATTTTCTTATTTTATTCTCCCAAATTTAGTCTTGGTGATCACTCGATCACTACCAATGGATGAATAATATACATGTATATTTTTGTAAACAAATAAACCTCCAACAGAAAAGGAATTAGTTCTGTTTTAGTTTGTAAAGATGTGACTAAAATCACACTTTTACGAGCAGGCAATTAGACCATTCGAAATGACTGTGTTATATTATTGTTCAATACTGTATTCATTATGCATGAGGCAATCTGATTGCTTAAATAATCCCAAATTTAGCTATCCTGATTCAGAGTCTAGAGTTATCCCTAAATACTCTGTATCAATATCTTAAAGTGATATCTTCTAATATTATAAGGTAGGGTCCTTACGATTTTATTTTCAATGTTGGATTTATGGTTTTTCACCTAACACATCAACATGGCCCTTTGTTTGGGCCTGCACTAACAAGATCTTATTAACAAAATTGATCTCTGAGAAAGAAAACGTGACAACCTCTTCCCCAAGTGCTTGAATTCACAGTCCCTAGTTTTTAGGGACCATGATGCACAGAGATGGCCACATTTAACAGCACTATACATTTCCTGAAGCAGTAGGTGCTATTCCATTAGGCACAGAAATAGATGGTAAATGATAATATAGGTCTCAAGCATTCAGTGAACTCAGTAATCACTTTGTGTTTCTATTCTCATTCTCTTTCCTACAGCCAACCCAACCCGAGCAGGCGGGAGAGAGCCATACCCAGGCTCAGCAGAAGTGATTCGGGAGTCCAGCAGCACCACGGGCATGGTGGTGGGGATTGTAGCTGCTGCTGCCCTGTGCATCCTCATCCTCCTCTATGCCATGTACAAGTACAGAAACCGGGATGAAGGCTCATACCATGTGGACGAGAGTCGAAACTACATCAGTAACTCAGCACAGTCCAATGGGGCCGTTGTAAAGGAAAAACAACCCAGCAGTGCGAAAAGCGCCAACAAAAATAAGAAAAACAAGGATAAAGAGTATTACGTCTGATCCCAAGATCTTAAAAAGACCCTTGTATAGAAATAGTCTTCATTTTATCTGAGACATAATATAAACTTATTTACTTTCCTTTTTACGAAGCACATACAAAAGAAGACAGGGAATGCAATCAGGAAGGAAAGACTGTTTTTAAAAAATAAAAACAAGTATCTCATGCTCTTGTTTCTCCAAAAAAGAAAAAAAAGAAAAAAAAAAAACAAAAAACAAAAAAACAGGGGCCAATAAATTCCCTAACATCCACAGTGTTTTCATTTACTCTGCCTGTCTTTATGTTGCTGGAACATTTCTAAAAGACAGTGATGACTGCACGCATTCATAAAGCAAAGGAGTATTACAACATCAAGGCACAACACAAAAACAACACAAAACACAACACACAAAAAAAAGAAGCTACCTATGATCCTGGATTTAGCCAAAGTGCTAGCGCTTTCCTGAGAAGTCAGTTAGTCCCATTGCCAGAGAAGACTATGTCATGTTGAGTGACTCGACCTGCAAACCTTTAAGAGTTTGCCACCTGGCGCTACTGGAGCAGTGGTTGGAACTTGCATTTGAAACAAAGTGCTGGCTTTTTTGAAGACTTGTGTAGGAACACATTCAAAAAGCCCCTTTCTGGTTGTGAGGTTAAAAAAAAAAAAAAAAAGTTATGGAGGCCTTATTTTCAACAATGTGAAATATAAGGCACATTTTCACACTAAAATTTCAAAACAAAAAATAAGAGGGCATAGATGCAATCACTGGGAAATTTTCATGCACGCTTAATATGTTATTACATATGTTTATATAAAATCCATCTCTGTGTGCTTTCTGGACTGTGGTAAGTGACGTTTTATAGCCTGTTGTATAGAAAATACAAAATATATCTGCTCTTCAGCCATTTTTGGTAAATTCAATGTTATAAGTGTTGCTAAGTATAGGGAGTTTTATGACATCAGAGCAACAATTAAACAATTATTTCAGGGTTTTTCTCTTTTTTTTGCCACCATTATAAATTGCCACAATTACTTTTTTAAATAAAATTATGATGTAGTGTTTATTCTAAGAAAGATATGTATGAATGTATATAAAAAGATTCAGCTACTTTTTTTTCTTACATGTACAGCCTTCATTCTGTTGCAATTAATTTTTAGTATTTGTATGAAAGATGTGAATTAGAAAGTAAAATATATACATATGTATCTTATAACCTTTTTTCTCCCCCAAATACTCACATTTCCCACATACATTCATTATTCACAATCACAAATACACACAAACATCCACACACACATACACACATGAATCCAGAGGAATCCATCAGATATGATGGAAGACCCAAACATACGTATAATAGCAAATATTTACTGACGAATTGAGAAGGAGGAAAGAGGATAGTTGTGCCAAGGTATTGATGACAAATAGGGTGATTTGCTTCATTGAGATCATGCTCCCAAGAAACTGAGAGGATTTTAGTCTCTAATGAAATGGAACCTTTTCTTATCAAATAGAATATCAATGGTATCTCACTGCATGAATATGAATCGTTATGTGGGGAGGTTAGAAAAGCAAAATTGGTTGATCTATACCTTAACCCTGGCTGCTGCAATTGAAAATTTCATTTCCAATAAAATATATATTTTTTCTTGGAACCTGATGTGCATGATAAACATTTTGGAAAGTAAACACTTTCTCAACTAAGAAAGTATTTTCAGTAATTTTTGACTCTGTATTACTCTCCTTTTAAAAAATCATTCTCTATCTGTTGATTATTGACTATTTTAACTTTTCTGGTTTTAGATATATATCATTAAACATAGTTTCAGTTTAACACATTAAGTAGTAGGAAAGTATAAATCATACACTTGTTTTTGCATATTGTTTCAATGATGTTTATAGCAATAAATTATCAGTATGAGAAGGTAATGCAAGGAAATGCATTATTAGATTAGAAGATGGTGCCTCAGTGAAAATTGGTCGCATTACTTTAACATCTCCTAAAATGATATTAGATTTCATAGAAGAGAATACCTTTACAATTAGCTTTAATCAGCAAAGGCAAAAAAAAAAAAAAAAGAAAGAAAGAAAATGTAGAACATCTTTTGTAATACTTTAGTTGATGAAAAAAGCCAACAAGTGGCCTGGATTTCAGACATACAACACCTTAGAATCATGTACAATTTATAGCAAATCACCACTATCTATGGTTGCCAAGTAATTGTTGTATATGAAAAGTCTTAAAGGCTTTTCATGACCCAGAAAGTAAAAGTATAAAACTAAAATTTTATATCCATTATTTGTAGTTAAGATTTTTTTTTAATTTGCTAGGTTAAAAAAAAATTATGTCTTTTTTTTCCCCCTCATTCAGTCTTACTCAGGGAAAGCCAGTGAAATAAGGAGGTAAATACAAAACCACTAATTTACATCTTGAGGTTTTAAAAAGAAACAGTTGCTTTTCCATTTGATCTACTGAATTTGAACTAGTTTCCATCTGGAAAGATTCTAAAATATGACAGAAAATAAATAATGGTATTTTTAAGCAGTATATCTATGAAGTGTGTTGTTGTTTGGGATTGATTTCAATATTTCTTTCCAACATAAATTTTAAAATTTCATGCAATGCTATATAATATTGTCAGTAAAAAATATTTCTAATGTTATTGGCCTACACAAAATCTAGCAATTTTTTTTTCTTCTTTCTTTGAAATGGAGAAAGAAAAGAGAGAAACATAAAATCCCAAGTATCTTCATACCAAAAGTATCAGGGTTCCACGCATAGTTTGCAGTTAATAGAGGATTTCACACTACCTGGCATAAATTTGATTACATCTCTAGATTGTAACTTTTTTGATCGAGTCTGCTTCTTTTTTATCCATGTAATGTGTTGCCTTTAAAAAAACAAAAACAAACATATTACAATAATGTGTGAGGTGGTCAATCCCTAAGACATCAAAGAAAGGCCACATGACCCTCCCCTTCTAGTGCTCTGTGTGACTGGGTATCTAAGGGTTTTATTTTGTTTTGTTTTGTTTTTCTGTTGCAAGGCCAATTTATCCATTATTGGAAATGCTAAGCAAGTGGAATTTACTGTTTTGTTAATAAAATATTTCTTAATATAACTGTGGATTTATTGATTTTAAAAAGTATATGTGGCACCATTTGGGGTTAATGACACAGAAGACTGCACTTGAAAGGAAAACTAGCCATTAGACAAGCAGGGGGAGAATACCAACTCTGTTTTTCCTCCATTTTAATATTCATTAAGCACTTCTATATTCGTACACTTAAAGATATAGCCACTGAAAATGTATGTTTGTTTACATCTATTCATCTTGCTATACGTGAAATTACAAACTCATAGAACTAGTTGAAAACAACATAAGGATAATGATTTCATAAATCTATAAAGAGCAATGTAATTCAAGTTAAGTAAATTTATGATTGAATTCTAACTCTATCACTAGCTCCGAGTTACCTAATTTCTCTGACTTCCTTTTCTCATTAGTAAATTAAGGGTAATAATACCAACCTCATAGGGTAATAAGGTGAAGAATAACTACTAATGTGCCTAGCACAATGGAAAGGAAAAAGTAGCTACTTGTATACTATTGTTTTTCATAATAATAAATTGGAGAAAACAGATTAAAAATGCTCAAGTTTAGCTCTTTGAAAAGTAAAAATACAAAAAAAAAAGTATGTAAAGAAATATAGCTGTTCATTTTCCATATAACTATATTTGTTTTTCTGCAAATGCAAAGTGACTTTTTGGAAATCAAATGACCCATCAGTTACTTTCTGTAAGTTTTAGCTCATTAGTTGGTAACTTTTATAACTCTGGCCTTTGAAAATAATCTCCTGACAGAAAAGCGCGAGTTTGGTCTTTTTCTCTTTCTCCACAGTAAAAGGTTTAAACATTAATGTTTAATCCATTTTGTGCCACATCATTCTAGACATGTTATTTCTTCTTTAATATCAATTTGAATGTTAATATTAACTTTAAATGTTAACAGGAACAACCCACATCTTACTGTCTATCTTAAAGTATATATAATTTAGCTTAGCTAAAAAATGTATGAAATTTCAAAGATGTTGACTGTATAAATTTTATCAGGAGTAAACAAACCAAGGATTCTTGCTTGTGGAGCATAGATCCCCCGAGCCCAATGACTGGCTTCAGGGGTTACTAACCTCTAACAATAGTTATAACATTTGGCAGATCCATGTGGGGGAGTATTTTCTTGGGGAGAGAGTGAACATTTTCACTTCTGTAAATGATTCAAAACCTGTACAGAAATCAAGCAAAAAATACCTGACCCAAAATTTTCAGTGATTTTTTGCTAGGTCATCCAAATTGTGTAAAATAAGTAGTGTCGTATGTAATACTTCAGTTTCAAAAACACAGTACAGCTTGTGTTTCCTGAATATTTATTTTTGTTAGATTGTGGGAGTGGGTGCAAATTTATTTCATGCTCATTTTGCATTTAGATAGATTTCAGCAAAAGTATAAGCATTTATTTTTCATGTGAGATACATCATGTTCATTAGAACATATCTAGTCTACCAAATATATTATTTATATGGAAATTTATATATGCCATCTAAACTTCCAAATGGCAGCTAAGAAATATATGAGGAATCTGAGAGCTGAGCTGAAAGGTTGGGACCAGAGAGCAACCTCATAGGATGATCTTTAAAAAAATCACCGTTGCAAGCACAGATAAAACTTTTGCCATGGGGTAAAAGTTAAATTCTACTTTTTGGATTTGACTTATGTATTGAAAAATGTAAAAAATTAAGATTTTCTGAAATTAAGAATAAAATGAAGAAGAAAAAACCATCTAGGCACAGAACTAACCCTCCTTAGGGGAATGAAATAGGTTGTCAAGTGATTATACAATTTCACATTAACAATTTAACCACTGTGGATGGTAATTAATACTAACATTAATATTTATTAAATACTTCCTTCTTTGAACCTAGCAGCCCATACGAGAAACATGAGGTACATAGTCTATAAATTTCCCAAAGTAAATATCAGCAAATAAACAATAATTATAATATGGGCTAAAGGATTCTATTAGGTTGGTATTTCTCACTATCTTTCACCTGGTTCCTGTAGAATACCCTAAAAGGCTTATGAGATAATTCACACACACACACACACACACACACACACACACACGCACACGCACACGCACACGCACGCACACAAAGATAAAATCTAAACCGAATGAATTTGACTCGAACAAAGTGAACAATCAAAAAACTAAGTAGGAAAGGTTCTTAATTTTTTAAGGCAAAATTCTTAAAACTGTTATTTTGTATTGCTATTATGGTATAAAATATTCTGTATTCTGGACCTTTCAATATACCCGACTTAAGCACAAGATACCTTTAAATAGCATATCCTATTTAAAATTGTATTATCTCTACAAAACTTAATTCACAAAAAATATTAAATACACAGTTCTAAAAAATGTATAGCTATTTTCTCAATAATACTTCACATTTTCAGAACTCATTACAGCTTAATGTATTGGAAACTGATTTCATTTTAACATATTTGATATTTATTTTTAAAATATTAAAAGTTATGAGGGAAATTATTATTTGTCACCCATTTCATAGACACAGAATTGGGGCTCTGAGGGGTATATTTGCCCAAAATCAGTCAGCTACTAAAGGGCAGAGTTAGTCCCATGGCCCAAGACCTCTTTTAGATTTACATGTCTTTCCATTCTATCACAATAACTAAGATTTTAAAATTTTAGGAGTCTCTTTAGTAAGAACTTTTTTTCTTTTGTCAATTGATATACAATAATTCAAAATCGTTTGTAATTTTTTTTCCCTCATCTTGGGATTTTGTTTGATTCTAGAGAGACTACTATGAAAGACTTGATTCAATTCCATAATTGGATTAGAACTATCTGTGCTAGATCAGATATATAGATCTCTTCTCATTTTGAACAACATACTGTTTATTTATTATACTTTATTTCTGAATCATTCATGCATTTCTTTTCATCAATCTTCATTTATCTCAAAATGTTACTGAGTTCAAATATGTCAGTACCTAAAATGCCACCCAGCATAGTAAAATATCCAAGTTTTTTAAAAAGTAAAAAGAATTCATGAAACTAATATTCAATGGAATCAATATTTCATACTTATATATTTTTTCTTTATAATGTCAATGTTTCCAGGTGTTTGTGATTTCCCTGGTACTGTAATACCTGTGCATTTTGATAAATACGTGGTCTATGGTCCTTGAACCCTGAGCAGTATGCTTAACATACTTAAAATGTTAAGCATATAAGATGCTAGAAACAGCTTTCTAGTATTCCTGCTTTTATTCAAAGTGTCTCTAATATTCCTACATATGAAATCACTTGCTCTCCCAATTTTTATGGGTAATGAATGTGATGGAGATCGGGAAGATTTTATCACCTTTTACTATAAGGAAAACATGGTAAAAGATGTTGAGCAATACAACACAAGTTATAAGAAATGTTAGGGAATCTTATTTCAATCGTCTTCTCCTGACTCAGTGAAAATGTATAACTCTGCATGCTGCTACTCTTTCAAAAGCAAAAGATTTTTCCATGTCTTTCACATAATCTAACGAAATGAATGTGTGTCTAATTATGGAAACCACCAGTTTGAAACCATGATATTATTGGGCATTCATGATGATTCCAACTTATGGTTTTAGAGCTTTCCATCTTTGGGAAGTGGCATTTCCAGGTTGTCAGAGAATTAGAGTTTCTGTATTCTACATGAGAATTAGTATACCCAATTCTTATATTAATCACTTGGCTTTCAATTGTGACAGAACTGACAGAATGAGAACCTCGAGCTATTAGCTAGATTTCAGATGAACTCTTCTCTGTATCACCTATAGTGGAAGTCACAGTTATCTATGAATTCATACTCAATATATTAACTTTTCCAGCTTTCTCAAGCCCCACAAGAATCATCTTTTCTCTACATGCCCACAATATTCCAACCAAATTATTATTTTAAGATACCTATAAAAAATTATGACTGTCAGGAATGTTGGACACTGAGCTCACTTCATTCCAAGAACCTATCAATTGTACACCTACATTTGAGCAATTCTGCTTCAGAGATCATTTAGAGCAATTCCTCCTGAGAAACAACTGTGAGCCAATTGAACAATTGTACAACAAGCAAGAGAGACTGCATAATGTTGGGGAACCACGAGAGCTCTTGGAGAGCTGAGGGAACAGCCCAGAGCCTAGGAACCAATGAGTGCCATTGTTTATGTTATTCCTGCATGTAAATACAGGCAGAAGCTCCATCCAGGTTCTCTGGCCCACCTGCAGGGCACTGTAGCATATCCCCAGCCAACCTCTCCTGGAGCTAGACTCA
>NW_006434709.1:17177178-17179927 GCF_000325575.1 Pteropus alecto
GCCTCCACCCAGACTGATACAGTAAGTACAGCAGGGTGCTGCTTCAGGCTGCACACATGTGGCTCCACTGCCTAGAGAATGCAGAACTAGCAAAATACTGCAGTTCTCACCTACAGGGCTACCTTGTCCAGAAAAAAAGTACAAAAATAGCTATGTGCACACGTGGGACTGCACCTCTTGAAGAAAGTGTGGAGCTAGCCAAACTTTGTAGTACCCACATATAAGGCTGCCCTGCCTGGATAGAGTGCAGAACTAGCAAAGTACGGCTATGCATGCAAGCAAGGTTATCCCATTCAGAGGAAGGGTATAGCTAGTAGAGCACTGAGATGCAGAAAGGCAGAGCGGCACTACCCAGATCCTGCTCTGATGGTGGACAATTAAAGCAACAGGACAAGCACACAAGGCTTCCAGGTATAGAGGTGGGCATAGCTGACTATCCAGGGAACCACTTCGACCAGAGAGGATGCAGAACTAGTGAAGTATGGCTGTGTAACCACTCAAGTATGTCTTACCCGGAGAAAGGGTGGGGTTGGTGGGACAATGAGATGTAAGCAGGCAAAGCAGCCCAGCCCAGACCCTGCTGTGATAAGACAGTTAAAGCAACAGGGCATGCTGAGAGTGCACAAAGCAGCCCTATCTAAACCAGGCTGCCACAACCGAAACCCACACCTTCAGGCCAGGTCACACACCAGGCACCATATGGGCCTACTCCAACTACAGTCAGCCTGCCCAAACTAGCCAGCATACACTCTACACATAGATCACTTTTTCAAGACAGGGAGAGACAGTTTATTCTATCTAACTGATAAGAGCAAAAAGAAGAAAGAAAGTCAAACAAAAAGGGGAGATAGGAGAATACACCCTAAATGAAGGAACAAGAAAAAAAAAATCTGGAGAAAAGCCCTAATAAAATGGAGAAAAGTAATTTGCCTGATAAAGAATTCAAAGAAAAGGTTATAAAGATGCTCAACATACTTGAGTAGAACAGCAGAACTCAGAGAGCATTTCAGCAAAGAGACAGAAAATGTAATAAAGAACCAATCAGAGACGAAGAATATGATACTGAAATGAAGACATTAGAAGGAATCAACATTGGTTAATACAGAACAGATTAGCCACCTGGAAGACAGAATAGTGGAAATCACCCAATCAAAACAGCAAAATGATTAAAGATTTTTAAAACTTAGAATAGTATAAGAAGAGGTCTCCAGGATAACATCAAGTGCCCTAAAATTTGCTTTATAGGGATTCTAGAAGAAGAGAGAGAAAGGGGAAGAATAAATATTGTAAGAAGTAATGGCTAAAAAATTTTCCAATCTAGGGAAGGAAAAAGATATTCAGGTCAAAGGAGCATAGAGAGTTTCAAACAAGATGAACCCAAAGAGACCCACGCCAAGACATAATGTAATTAAAATGGCAAAGTTGAGGATAGAGATGATTAAAGGCAGCAAGAATGAAACAAGTCACATGCAAAGGAAAACCTGTTAGGCCATCAGCTGATTTCTCAGAAGCAACTTTACAGGCTACAAGAGAGCAACAGAAAATATTTAAAGTCCTGAAAGAATCTACAACCTAGAATACCATATCCAGCAAGCTTATCATTCAGAATTGAAAGAAAGATAAAGAGTCTCCCAGACAAGCAAAAACTAAAGAAGTTCACACCCACTAACTCAGCCTTAAAAAGAAGTGTTAAAGGGTCTTCTTTATGCAGAAAAAAGGTCATAACCAAAAATAAGAAAATAGAGGAAAGAAAAAAAATCTCAAATTTTACAGATATACAGCAATCATAGTGAATCAATCACTTAAAAAGCTAATATGAATGTTAAAAACAATAGTAGGAAAGTTGACTATAAATACAACAAATAATCGGGATACACAATAAGAAAATGAAAAATATGAAGTACGCAGGGAGGAGTAAAAACATAGTGCTTTTAGAATTTGACTGAACTTTAATATGTATCCACTTAGACTACTATGGATATTAATAGAAATAAATGAACCTTGTGGTAATCATAAAACAAACACACATAAAATACACAAAAAATGAAGAGAAAGAAATCTAATCAAACACTAAAGAAAAGCAACAAATCAGGAGAAAATAGAACAAGAGAAGATGAACAGAGAACAACAAAAACCAAATAATTAACAAAACGGTAATAAGCACATGCCTATCAATAATTTATTTAAATGTAAATGTACTAAAATCTCTAATCAAAACCATAGGGAGGTGGAATAGATGAAAAAAAAAACAAAAAAAAAAACATGGCCCATCTATACGCTGCTTTAAAAAGACTCACTTTTGATAGAAAGACACACACAGATTGAAAACGAAGGGATGTAAAAAGATACTCCATGCAAATAGAAATGAAAAGAATACACATATCGGACAAAAAAGACTTTAAAACAAAGAATGCAAAAAGAAACAAAGAACAGACATTACTTAATGATAAAGGGGTCAATCCAAAAGAGGATATAACTTTTAAATATCTATACACTCAACATAGGAGCCCTTTAATATATAAAGCAAATATTAATGGACATAAAGGCCGAAATTAATACTATAATACTACCTTGAGACAAATAAAAATAAAAACACAACTTTATGCAATTTTGAGATGCACCAAAAGCAGTTATTAGAGGGAAGTTTTTAGCTATATAGGCCTACCTCAAGAAACAGGAAAAAGCTAAAGTAAACAATCTAACTCTCCACCTAAAGGAACTAAAAAAGGATCAAACAAGACCTAAAGTA
>NW_006434709.1:17179944-17245310 GCF_000325575.1 Pteropus alecto
AGATAATAAAAGAGCAGAAATAAACAAAAATAAAAGCAGCAATAGCAAAGATCAATGAAACTAAGAGCTATTTCTTTGAAAGGATAAATAAAATTTGCAAGCCTCTAGCAAGACTCATCAAGCAAAAAAAAAGAGAACACAAATAAAATCAGAAATGAAAGAGGGGAGATTGCAAACAACACCACAAATGCAAAGGATTATTAAAGAATACTATGAATAATTATATGCCAACAAATTGGACAATCCAGAAGAAATGGATACAGTTCTATAAGTATACAACTTTCCAAGACTAAACCAGCATGAAACAGAGAATCTGAACAGACCAATTACTAGCAATAAAATTGAACCAGTTATGTAAACAGTCCCACCTAACAAAAGCCTATGCCCAGATGGCTTCGCTAGTGAATTCCACGAAACATTTAAAGAATTAGTGCTTTCTCAAACTATTCCAGAAAATTGAAGAGGAAAGAATGCTTCTAAACTCATTCTATTATGCCAGCATTACCCTCATATCAAAACCAGACAAACACACTACAAAGAAAGAGAATTATAGACCAATATCCCCAATGAATTTAGATGCCAAAATTCTCTATGAAATATTAACAAACTGAATTCGACGGTACATTAAAAGAATTATATACCACATTCAAGTGGAATTTATACCAAGGATGCAAGGCTAGCTCAACATCTGCAAAACAATTAATGTGATTCATCACATCAAAAAAATAAGGATCAAAATTGTATTATCTCAATAGATGCAGAAAAAGCTTTGACAAAATTTAACATCCATATATGATAAAAACTCTCAACAAAGCAGGTATACAAGGAACTTACCTGAAGTTGATAAAGGCTGTATATGACAAGCCCATAGCTAACATCATACTCAATGGTGAAAAACTGACAGCGTTTCCTTTAAGATTAGGAACAAGACAAGAATGCTCATTCTCACTACTGTTATTCAACATAGTATTGGAAGTCCTAGCCACAGCAGACAAGAAATAAAAGGCATCTAAATTAGAAAAGAAGTAAAACTGTCACTATTTTCAGATGACATGATGCTATATATAGAAAGCCCTAAAGAATCCATATTAAAATAATAGAATAAAAGAATTCAGTAAAGTATCAGGATAGAAAATTAATATATAGATAACCAACACATTCCTATATACTAATAACAAATAATCAGGAGAAATTACGTCAATAATCCCATTTACAATTGCATAAAAAAAGTACCTAAAAATAAATTTAACCAAGAAGGTAAAAGACCCACACTTTGAAAACTATGTACTTTTGAGTATTTATTCAAAGAAAACCAAAACAATAATTTGTAGAGATCTATGCACCCCTATGTTCATGGCAGCACTATTTACAATAGCCAAAATATGGAAGCAACCTATATGCCCATCAGCAGACGACTGGATAAAGAAGTTATGGTTTATATATACAATGGAATATTACTCAGCCATTAAAAGTATGGAATCATACCATTTGCAACAACATGGATGGACCTAGAGGTAAATATGCTGAGTGAAATAAGTCAGACAGAAAGATAAAAACCATATGATTTCACTTAGATGTGGAATCTAAGGAACAAAAAGAACAAACTAATTAAAAACAGACTCACAAATATAGAGGACAATCTGGTGACAGCCAGAGGGAAAGGAGGTTGGGGGGCTGGGAGAATGGGGTGAAGGGTTAAGGAAGTACAGATTAGTAGTTGATAGACGGTCATGGGGTTGGGGAGCATGGCATAAGGAATGCAGTTAGCATTAATGTAACAAAGAGGTGGAGATCTAGAGGAGAGAGAGCAATTAGGGGGATCGTTCTATAAACTATATAACTGTCTAACCAATATACTGCATACTTGAAACTAATAATAAAATTAAATTTAAAAAAAAAAGAAAGAAAAAATAAATTGAAGAGAACCCAAATAAATGGAAAGATATACCAAACTCATGGGCTGGAAAAATGAATGTCACTAAAATGACCATACTATCCAAAGCAATCTACAGAATCAATGCAATCTCTATCAAAATACCAATTTTTCTCAGATCTAGAACAAATAATCCTAAAATTTACATGGTACCACAAAAGACCCCGAATAGCTGAAGCAATATTGAGAAAAAACAAAGTTGGAAGCATAACACTCTCTGATTTCAAACAAAACTATAAAACTATAATAATCAAAACAGTATGATACTGGCACAGAAATATATCAATGGAACAGAATAGAAAACCCAGAAATAGATCCTTGTCTATATGATCAATTAATCTACAACAAAAGAAGAATGTACAATAGAGGAATGACACAGGTGGTGTTGGGAAAACTGAACAGATACATGCAAAAAATGAACCTGGACCACCTTCTTAGACCATATACAAAAATAAACTCGAAATGGATTAAAGACTTAAATGTAAGGCTTGAAACAATAAAAATCATAGAAGAAAACATAGGTGGTAAATTATTTGACATCAGTTTGAGTAATATAATTTTGGATATGCTCCCTCGAGCAAGAAAAACAAACAACAAAAAATACAAATAGCACTTCATCAAACTAAAATCTTTGCACAAAGAAGGAAACCATCAACAAAACAAAAAGACAACATATAAAATGGAGGAGAATATTTGCAAATGATATATCTGATAAGGAGTTAATATCCAAAATATATAAGGGACTCATATAACTCAATAATGAAAAATAAATCTGAACAAAAATAAACAATCTGATCAAAAAATGAGCAGAGGACATGAAAAGACATTTCTCTAAAGAGGACATACAGATGGCCAGCAGACATATGAAAAGGTACATCACTAATCATCAGGCAAATGTAAATCAAAACCACAATGAAATACCATCCCACACCAGCCAGAATGGCTACTATCAAAAGTCAACAAATAACGTGTGTTGGCAAGACTGGAAAAAAGGGAACACTTGTGCACTGTTAGTGGGAATGCTAATTGGTACAGTCACTATGGAAAACAGTTGGAATATTCCTCAAAAAAAATAAAAATAGAACTACCATAAGACCCAGCAATTCCACTTCTGGATATGTATGTATGTATGTATGTATGTATGTATGTATGTACGTATGTATGTATTTAGGTGAGGCCACCCTTGGGTGACCTCACAGATTGCAAGGATCTTGTCATCTTACAATCCCTTATTTTTTATTTTTTATGCCTACAGCACCTGATCTTCCTAGGTGGGCTCCCATCCAAGTATTAACCAGGCCAGACCCTGCTTAGCTTTCCACTTCTGGATATTTAACTGAAGAAAATGAAAACACTAATTTGAAAAGATGTATACACCTCTGTGTTCATTGCAGCATTATTTACAATAGGCAAAACATGGAAGCAACAAAGGTTTTTATTGATAGATGAATAGATAAAGAAGATGTGGAGGTGGAGATATATGTAAACATTATATATATGTATATGTATGTATGTTATGGAATATTACTTAATCATAAAAAGGAATAAAACTTTGCTATATATAACAACATAGATGGACCTAGAAGGTATTATACTAAGTGAAATGTCAGACAATAAGACAAATACCATATGGTTTAATTTATATATGGAACCTTACAAAAAATGAACAAACAAAGCAAAAACAGACTCATAGAAACAGAGACCAAAGGGATAGTTATCAGAGGGGTGGGGTGGGGGAATGAGTGAAAATGATGGAGGGGAATATACTTAATAATACTGTAAAAAGTTTGCATGGTGACAGTCAATTACTAGAATTAGTAGAGTGATCACATTGTAAGTTATAATTGTTGAATCAGTATATTGTACACCTAAAATTAATATAACTAAAAAATACCGTATACTGACTATACATAAATTAAATTTTCATGTTGACTTTTTCCTAAGCAATTCATCTAAAAAAATGTAGGTATGACCCATGTTTAAAGTGTCTGTAGTATATTCCTGTTCCTCTCTCATCTCTTCTTTTAGATGTCCTATTTTCCACTTGGATTACAGACCTCCCTATTAGACTAATCCACATTACTTCCAACCATTACTTCTACTAAGTCAAGTGACAGCGTTTAGTTATTTGTTTGACTCTGGAGAATAAAGAAAATGTATATTTGGGACTCTGAATTTTTTGTCCACTTTGCCAATTTGACTAAAATGACCAAAATTTATTCCATTCAAGACAAAATATGCGAATCACACCCTTACTCTTTAACATGCTATAATCTGTGATCTTCTGACAAATGTCGAGAGAAAAGTTGCCTATGAGATACCCATCACTTTGGGGGAAGAAAGTGCTTTGTTTCAACAGCATTAGTTCAGTAGTCCCCCATCCCTTATCTGTGGGGGGTTACATTCCAAGGCCTCCAAAGAATGCCTGAAAACTCTGGTAGTACCGAACCCTATATATACCATGTTTCTTTTATATGTATACATATCTATGATAAAGTTTAATTTATAAAGTACAAGATGAACAATAATAACAGAGGCGGCTAATGACTAATGGGCTGGTAGCGCGCGCGCGCACGTGTGTGTGTGTGTGTGTGTGTGTGTGTGTGTGCGCGCGCGTAGTGTAGTGTAGTGTAGTGTAGTGTAGTGTAGTGTAGTGTAGTGTAGTGTAGTGTAGTGTAGTGTAGTGTAGTGTAGTGTAGTGTAGTGTAGTGTAGATATGCTGAACACAGGGGTCATTCACATCCTGGCCAGGACAGAACAGGATGGTTGGAAACTTCATCACACTACTCAGAACCACACTCAATTTAAGATATATGAATTCTTTACTTCTGGAATTTTCCATTTAACATTTCTGGGCTGTAGCTGACTATGGGTAAGTAACAAACCACTGAAAGTGAATAAGGGGTACTACTCTACTTTGTACTTTGAAAGAGATTACAAATACATTTCTCCATTTGATCCTCATAAAAAACATTTGTGTTAGTCTGGACACTTTAAAGACAATGACATGGTCTCAAAGAGATTTTTCTAACAAAGCTGATTAGTTACTAGCAAAATTAGATCTCCTGATGCTTAGCCTGTGCTCTTTCCACCACAATGGAAGGCTTAGCTGAAAGAGTGAACGGAAAATTTCTGAGGCTTGCAATTTTAAAAAGTATATTGGTTTCTTATTATTTCAGATTTCTAAAAAACTGTTCACATTAGATAAGTTAGAAAATCTTGAAAACATAAGATGAAACTCACCAATAATATCATTGCCTAAAAGAAAACTTTTTCATAAATATGTTAATACATATAGTTGACATCATACTAAGATAATAGCTCAATTTCTTATTTAAAGTACTAATTTCTAATTACATCAGGAATATGTTTTCATGCTTTGAATATTTGAGAAATTTTAAAAGATGCTACAAAATATTTTATCCAAAAATAACATTATAACTTTTACCATTTTACTATTATCAGACAAACATGCTCATCTTAATTTTTCATATCTTTAATAACATAAACATAACCTTGGAATTATACCTATGTTTAAAAATTACAGTTGCTAGTCATAGGATACAAAAGTTTTTAAAATCATTGCTGCAAACTGCCAAATTTTTTCCTAAAGCTTTGTATCAATTTACACTCTGGCAGCAGTGTAGGTGAATACCCAGCATTAAATTTTATAGTATAATTTAATATTTGCCAATTTGATTAACTTGTCAACTAGTTTTGAATTACATTCTTTTGGTTATTACCGTTTTTGTTTTCAGCTTTAGGAGGGCATTTCTTGTTCTTTTTCCTGCATCACATTTTAAGAATACTTTTCTTCCTTAACCCTCCTATTTTTACAGTACCTCAAATCACTCTTTGCACTCTTTCTCCCCTATTGTGTTCTCAGATCAGTGGAGTTTTCGGTCTTTTCATTTGCACCCATTTTCAGCAGTTGGAGAAAACTTCCAAGAGAAGTTCCTGCATCACCATTAGCCATTTGATTCTCCAATGTTCTCTTCTTCTTGGTGGGTAGTATTTTTCCGGTTTTCTCCATGAAGAATTGATGGTGTTAACTTCTCAGATTTTAGAGAGAATAATAAATCACTGTGGCAGAGTCTTCTAAGTTCAAAGGCTGACTTACTTCAATTCCACCTCTTCTTCATAATTGCAGTAAATCTCACATTTACTGGTGAAGTCACCAAGACCAAATAGACTTAATTGCCAAAACACTATTTTTGCTGTATTTTACTTGTCTTAGAGCATTTTAAAAACAATGCCATATTTTGTGTAGTCTTCTGGAACTTGTTTCTTAATATACTTCTAAGTTCTTCAATGTAGATGTGTATATATGTCGTTCACTCATTTTCACTGCTGTAGAGTACTCCACGGTATAAAAACATGTTCTTTGCCAGTTATTCTGAACATGATCATTTGTTGTTTCCAATTCTTTGTTATTAACTCCAATGCTATGAACATTAATGTACATGTTTCCTGGTGGATATTTATAAAAATTTCCCCAGGGCAAATAAATAGAATTATTGGATTACGGCATGTCATTCTTGAGAAGAGGCATAAAACTAGTTTAAAATAATTCTGTTCTTATTTATAGAATGAGGTACAGCTATCTTGGTTGCTATATTTAGGGTAAGATGACAAAAGATCATTTTCAAAACTTGGTTTAAAAAAAAAAAACTACAATAACAAAGCCATATCCAGGTTTACACCATTTTTCATTTCTCTTAGTTTCTGTTCCAAAATTGTATTTAATGTCTTCAAAGTCTAGTTGTAATGCATATATTCTGAACCATAACATTAAAACATACTCCAAGACTTCCAGTTAAGATGGTGGAGTAGGTAAACTCTATGTCCATCTTCTCCCAAGATCACATCAAAACTACAACCAAATTATAGAAAAACCATCACTGAGAACCAGGCAGTTAACTCTTTGATACCACTCTTAACAATATTATTTTTGGATATGTCTCCATGGGCAAGGGAAACAAAAAATAAACAAATGGGACTGCATCGAACTAAAAGTTTTTGCACAACAAGGAAACCATCAACAAAATGAAAAGACAACCTACTGAATGGGAGAAGATATTTGCTAATGATACATCAGATAAGGGGTTAATATCCAAAATATACAACTTCACATCAAAAAAGTATTAAACAATCTGATTTTAAAATGGGTAAAGACCTAACTAGACATTTCTCCAGAGGACATACAGGTGGCCAACAGACAATGAAAAGATGTTCAACATCACTAATCATCAGGAAAATTTAGATCAAAACCACAATGAGATATCACCTTATACCTGTCAGAATGGCTATCATCAATAAAGCAGCAAACAAGTATTGGTGGGGATTTAGAGGAAAGAGAATCCTCATGCACTGTTAGTGGGATTATAAATAGGTATGGTTACTATGGAAAACAGTATTGAGATTCTTCAAAAAATTAAAAGTAGAACAACCATATGATCAAGCAATTCCATTTCCGGGTATTTATCTGAAGAAATCCAAAACACTAATGTGAAAAGAGATACGTGTTTCTATGTTGATTGCAGCATTATTTACAATAGCCAAGCTATGGAAGTAACCTAAGTGTCTACCAAAAGCCAAATGGATAAAGAGGTGGTACGTATATATGATGGATATTAGTCATAAAATAAAATGAAATTTTACCATTTGCAACAACATGAATGGACCTAGAAGGTATTACACTAAGTGAAATAAGTTAGAGAGAAAAATAAATACTATATGATTTCACTTATATGTGGAATCTAAAAAACAAAATAAATGAAGAACAACAACAAAGAATAACAGAAACAAACTCAAAGATACAAACAAATTGATGGTCACCAGATGCGAAGGGGTTTGGGGGATGAGCATAAAATTTGAAAGGGATTAAGAAGTACAAATTGCCAATTATAAAAATAGTCATGAGGATATAAAGTACAGCATGGGGAAAATAGTCAATTTTGTAATAATTATATATGGTATCGAATAGGTACTATACTTATCAGGGTGATCCCTTTATAAGGTATATAAATGTCTAACCACTATGTTGTATACTGAAACTAATACAATAGTGTATGTCAACCATAATTGAAAAATAAAATTAAAATTAAAAAATACTCCAAGATGCTATCTTAGCATAGTGTAATAAATAGCCTAGGAGAAACACACACTGCAGTAACCAATCCGGGAAGAACAGTGTGTTCGTCAATGATTATATATATTGAATATTCATGGTATTGGAACTCGGACTCGGGAAGCAATAAGATGAACAAAACTGGGAAAGGTAAAGTCTGGAAATCCCGGCATATCCATAAGCTGAGGCAAATACCAGGTGTCAGAACATGGAATTGATGAAAGGAGTGGATGATTTTAGAGAGAGATCTCAGGAATAAGTGACCAAATGACAGTGTGAGGATAGATGAGTTCCCAAATAGCACAAGCAGAACTGTGACAGCAACCTGCTACTCAGGGAAGGCAAACCAATCAAAGGAAGCCTATTTGGAAGGCAATATAGACACCACCAGGTATGCTGAGTGCTTGCAGGAGAGAGGGAGGGGGAGGGGGAGAGGGAGAGGGGGAGGGAGAGAGGTGTGTGTGAGGAGGGGTATGGTGACGAGCAGGACAGGAAAGAAGGAAAGATCTGGGAGGCATGCTTCATATTGCTTTCAACTTATTCTGAAAAGCACTAACATCCACCGACTTAACTCTCTCTCATCTGAATTTGTTTTATTTTTATTATTATTTTAAAGCACATGTTGGAGAGGGAGGGGGAGGGAGAGGGAGGGAGGGAGAGGGAGGGAGGAGAGAGGGAGGTGTCTAGAAACAGGTCTCACGAATGTGATGAGATGGAGAAAATTTTATTCATAAAAGTGCCTCTTTGAAAAATTACTGCATTTGTTTGAAAAGCAAATGACAAGTATTCTTAGGGAAAAAAAGCTCTGACACTAAAGGCATCAATAGTGGCCAAGATTTTTTTAAAAGGAGTGAATCCGATTCTCCCTAAAGAAAAAAAAAGGGGGAGAGAATATAAAAATAAATTGAAATAATCAAGTTGGTAAGGAAGGAGAGGGAAAAATATGCAGGACTCAAAATTCCTTTCCACAACTGCTTCTATACATTTTTAGCAAAATCATTATTCTCATAAACTGTAGGTGTGAATAGATTTTTTAAATCAAATCCAGTAAAGGTCTGAGTGGATCAAGTCCAGTATAAGGCTGAACGTCAAATATGGGTAGAGGCAGGATGAAAAGATATGGAAGCTGGAAATGACAGTAACCGACCGTGAAAAAGTTAGTACTAGGGATCTTTAAACTACTATGGGAATACCTCTGGTCTATTGTTTGCTGTGAAACTGGTATGTGAATCACTTAGCTCTACAAGCAGATAGCCCTACAAGCCTGTTGATACCTGATTTACACAGGGAAATTGCAAAGAAAACCCTAACAGTGCCTGGAAAACTCAAGGGCAAAAATCAATGAAGGATTTTTAGCAAGACTGATGTTAGATTGCTCTGATGAGCAGTCTAAATCTAAAGTTTCTTGTGTATTCCATGCTTGCACACAAAAACTGTTCCAGGGCCAGAAGCTGGTTTGAGCTCATAAGGGTGGAGTGGTTGGGTAAGTTAAGATTAAAATACTTCAGGTAAGGGGTCAAATGCACAACACACATGAGTCACAGTGGACATAAGGAATCAGTGTAAATGCCAAATATCGACTAAAAAGACATTAAAGACAGGTTAATAATAAAGACTGAGGTTAATAATAGTCTATACACTTACAGAGTATGCCCTGTTGTGAAGGTTAGCCTCATGAAGTTTTGCAATAGTTTTTCTTTTCATTTAGTTTGTTACAATAAAGTCTTTACATATGAGCCAGGCGAAGGCATTAAAGAAAACTGTGGAGTGCACAAAGAAAAATTAAAGACAAACAACACAAAACAAACTGAAGGGACAGAGATAAAGAGCATGGCGGCAGGTAATGGGGAGAAATCAGGTAGGAAGAGAAGAGCTGAGTAGATTGCAACATCCAGCAATCCAGTCAAAGGATTCGTTTCCTCAGGATGTAGTTTTGCCACCCTTCCATATCCTAGCATGCTCTTCTTTAAGTGCTACAAATGACTTTTAATATGGCTCCGCTGAAAAGCAAGGGAGAAAGAAACGGTAGGACTTAAATTTAAAATCATATTCAATTTGATCAGAAGAGTTTTTTAGTCACCAGAGATCTTTCCCCTCTACTTTAAGAAAAAAAAAGAAAAATTAAGGCCATCTTCCTTATTTTTTGTGTAGCATTTGTCATTACCAACCAGCTGTTTTTTTCCCTTCCCTTCCTTTCCTCTGTATCTTGACCACCTTTATTTTCAGCCTGAGGTTGGGGTATGTGTGTTCCACCCAGACGTTACCATGGGTATTTCTGCAGGTTCTAGCTTTGGACTTTTCTCACAATATACGCTCTCTTGAGAACAGCAGAGTATCGAGGTTAAGAACACATAGTTTAGAGCCGGCCTGCCTGGGTTCAAATTCTGACTCTGCCATGTTCAGAGAAGTATGACCTCTGACAAGTACTGCCTCTCTCTGAACCACACTTCATAAAATAGTGATAATAATAGTGCCTGCTTCTCAGATCTGTGTAAACATAAATGATTTAAAGTATGACATATGCTTAGGACAGTGCCTGGCACATGGCACTGTTAACTTTTTGGCATTATTATGATGATACTTAGGAAAAAGTTACATCTGCTACTGCATCCTCAAATTTTTGCAATTATGAGAATAACTTTTGATTCCTTTTCTTCTCAATTCTTCCTCTGTAACCTCAGCCCTGCATTGCTAAATACCTTTTGGATATCGTCACCTGATTATTTTGCAAGCACCTAACACACCCCAAACTGAAGTTGTCCTATTTTTTTTTTTAGATTATTCCTCATCTTCTGTTCTGCATTTTTAAAATGATAATCACAACCTTTCCATTCATCTAACCTCAAGACATCTTAGCCAAGTTAAATTGCTTATTCTTCAACTTCCACATCTCATTTGTCTCTAAGTTCTAACTGTTTTCAGATCTGCCTCTCATATGTATCTACTTCCTTCCTGGTTCCTTTTTAATGTCTGAGTTCTGACACTCATAACTGCTTATTTGAATTCCCGCCATACCCTGTGAACTGGCCTCCCTCAGTCTATCCTCTTAGCTCTTTAACATATCTTCCACATGAGCAGCAAATCATCATGTTAAAACTATCTGCTCTAATCACTCCCTTGCTTAAATTACGTTCAACTTATCACTTTTTAAGAGTACATTGAAACTCATTAGGTAGCTTTTCAAGATGCTTTATAATCTTCCCACGAAGTCTGTCTCCACATTTGTCTCTCATGACCATCGAAGCTTTCTCTCTCTGCTCCAGTCACGTACATCGCTCAGAGTTCCCCAAACACACCTAATTTTCTACCACCATGTTTCGCTGACTAGAATATACTTTTCCTTTCTCTCAGTTTACTAAAATTTTGCTTAACATGTAAGATTCCATCTACATTCCTTGTTATCATGGTGCCTTAAGGATGGCCTCCGCTGCTTCATTAGATTTGGCATTTCCTTCCTCTCGCCAACACTAGCACTCACTTAGGATTGCTAAAAACTGCCACACTATATGCCTGAATGCATATTATACACTTTAGACTTGGCTGGATAACTTAGGAATATCATTTACATTACTTAGAATAGCACTATAATGTAGGTATTTTTGCTTCAGTTTACATATAAGGGATTTGAGGATGAGGTTAAACAAGTTGCCCAGATTCCTAAAAATCACCAGAAACATACATACAAATATGTGTGTCTCATACCAGTGCATATTCAGATCATTGTTTATTTCAGTGTTCTTTGAAGGATCACCTACCAGAACCACCTTGAGGTGTTTACTAAAATGTAAATTTCTAGTCGCAGGACCACTGAGAAAGGGATCAGAAATATGCATCTTTAATAATTTCCCCAGGTGATTCTCATGCACTGGCAATTTTCAAAAAGAGTGCCATAGTTTATAGAACCTTTCATTACCTCGATCACTGTACATATTAAATTAGTGGAGAACTAGTTTCGTGAAGGCAAGAATCATGCCTTATTTTTCTCTGTATCTGTTACAGTTTATACCACAGTGCCTTATACTCAATACATTTTAGTGGAATTATTGCCAATTTCTGTGTTTCATCACCACAAAAGTTATTATAAACCTGTTAACAGTCAATAATATATTTTCTTATATGGCAAGTTGTGGGAGATATTTTTGAAGCTTTGATTTAACATACACACAAACACATTCATGTATACATATGAATTGTAGAACATTTGGAAGAATGCAAAAAATTAGAATAAACAAGATCGCCCAAGGACAATGTATTTTGTTATATTTATGTATATCTCCAAATATGCCTTCTATTTCATATCTTTCAGAAAAATTATACATATTTAAATATATATGTGCATATATATGTTTATAAAAGTGAAAAAAGCAAAAATTTTTGTCAATTTTTATTTGATGCAAGATCTTGTGTCACTCTTATTTATGTGTAACTGTCTGCATAGTGACCTTTTCTTTGCAAAATTTTTTCCAGGTTCTAGTGGCACTACCAAAGTAATATAAATACTCTAACCCTCTTTCAATAAAAATCGCAGAAACTTAGAAGTGACGCAAACTCATTTGACTTCCAGCGGGTATTACCATTTCGTTGAGTTTTTTTAGTGATGGCAGGAAGTTCTGTACATCTATTAGAAGAGTCTCTCTCATATAAACAAAATGTAATATACTGTGCCCAAATAGAAAACAAAACCAAATTTAAAGAAAAACCCTCTGGTCTACGGCCATGCTACCCTGAACAAGCCTGATTCCGTCTGATCTAAGAAGCTAAGCAGAGGCGGGCCTGGTTAGTACTTGGATGGGAGATCACCTAGGAAGACCAGGTGCTGTAGGCATAAAAAATAAATAAAAAATGAGGAATTGTAAGCAGACAAGGTCCTTTAAACCTGTGAGGTCAACCAAGGGTTGTCTCACCTAAAAAGCAACAAAACAACAACAACAACAATAATCCCTCCTTAAGGGTTTTCAGAAGCTTGCATCTCGGCCCCCTTAAACTCTATGTACTCTTGAGGATCTCTCTTTGTTTCTAGCAGATGTCACCCATTCTGATTCCAAAGGGATGGATAATATGCTTCACTTTTCAAACATTAATTCAAAAATGAAAATTATTTTTTCTGATTCTTTTCATAATTACTAATGGTGAAATCAAGCACATTATAGTAGTAATAAATGGAGAGTCTAAGTAAAATAAGACAGATTCAAAAACTCATTATCCCCTCCCCCTCTAAAAAGTCCATTACAAGGACAGCAGATAATAAAAAAAGAGATGATAGCAAATCTCTTTGAAAATGGTAGAGCAGAAAGTATCAATGACTTAGCAGATGAAAAAAGCCAAGACCCAGCCTGGCAGTGAGAAAAACAATTGTCATTTGCTAAAGTCATGGCCATTCCTCACATCCAGTCAGCCTGAGGGTCAATTCCACCCACTCAAGTGCCAACAGCAATCAAGGTTCAACTACTGCAAGAGGGCACATACAGCCCATACAAAGGACACCCCTGAAGCACCCAGCTCAGGCGACTAGGGAGACGGTGTTTCTGGGCTGCACAGGAAACCTAATACTTGTGACCACTCTACCAATCCCAGGAGATATAATAGCTCTACCTAATACATATAGCCAAAATGAGGAGACAAAGAAACATGTCCCAAAATGCATCAAAGGACTTTAATCAAAAAAGAAAAAAAAAGAAAAGACAACCTACAAAATTGGAGAAAATATTTGCAAATTATGTATCTGATAAGTATATCAGGTTTGTATCCAAAATATAAAAAGCACACGACTCAGCAACAAAAAGACAAAACAACTCAATTTAAAAATGGGCAAAGGACTTAAATAAACATTTCTCCAAAGAAGATATACAAATTGTCACCAAGCATGTGAAAAACTGCTCAATATCATTATTTATTAAAGAAATTATCAAAACCATTACGGATACTTCACACCTACTAGGATGTCTATAATTTAAAAAAAGAAAAAAAAAAGAACCAAGTGTTGCTGAGAATATGGAAAACTGGAATTCTCATATATTGCCAGTGAGAATATAAAATAGTTCAACTACTGTGGAAAATGTTTGCTCAAAAAGTTTAACATAGAATTGTCATACAACCAGCCATTCCATTTTTAAATATACATGCAGGTATATACTCAAAATAACTGAAAACAAATACAGGTGTATGAATTTTCAGGTTAGCACAATTCACAACACACAAAAGGTAGAAACAACCCAAATACCCATTGACAGATAATGGATAAAACAAACAACTAAACATACGTACAGTGGAATATTGTTCAGCCATAAAAAAAGACCAAATACTGATAATAGTATAACATGAATGAACTTTGAAAATGTTATGCTAAGTGAAAGAAGCCAGACACAGAAGATCACTTATTATATGATTCTATTTCTAAAAAATATCCAGAATAGTTAAATCCATAGCAACAGAAAGCAGACTGGTGATTGCCATAGGCTGGAAGAAGGGGAAAAATGGGAGTAACTGCTTAATGAGTAATTTCCTTTTGGGGTGATGAAAATGTTTTGAAACTATGTAGAGGTGGTGATTACATAACGCTACAAATGTACTAAATACCACAGAACTATTCACTTTAAAATGGTTAATTTTATGTTATGTGAATTTTGCCTTAATAATTTTTTTTTTAATTATTTTAAAAGCAGAATACAAAGTATTACTGCACAGGAGGACAATAGGCACAACTGTGGTTTACTGTACCATTGTGAAAATAAGGACATTAAGTTGAAGGAAATTTACACATTAAATGAAATCCCTATCTCTCTTCCTAAATTTGGGTCCAGAATCCTGTCAACAATGTTTTAAAAACATTGAGCAGGAACATGAAAGATATGTGAGAAAGATTTGCAAAATTGTGCAGCCAGATCATCCTACAGCAAAGTCCTCAGTTAATCCTATTCACAGGCAGGAAACTTATAAGCCTTACTCTTAAATATGAGCCAACAGTAATGAACAACTAAACATATGGAGAAAGCTTTTGACATGAAAAATATAAATCAAAACACAGAAAAGGGGAAAGAAGCAACTTGAAGAAATAGAGACCGTGGAAGGAATGAAAGATAAGAAAATATCTCTGGGAAAAAAAAAGCGATCCCAAGAATTAAATAAGAATAAGATAATATTTTTAAAATAAGTGAAATTAACAGAGCTTTGGAAACAAAATACATGACAAGATAGATAAAATTCTCAACAGAAGTGTTGGGCAATAAAGATGAGTAAAATTTCAAGCAAATATACCAAATTTAAAATAAATATAAGATAGAATAGAAAAAATAAATCTGAGAAGTAGGAATTCAAAACAGGAAAGTGAGAAAATGGAAGGGAATATGTAATTGAAGATCTAATTAAAAAATAGGTACATATTTCAGAATCAAATTTTTTTACTCTCTTGTATAGCCATTCCAAACAGGCTTTATTTCCCACCATGCTATCAAAGTACCTATTATCAAAGCCACCTATTATCTCCAAGTTGCTATATTCGATGTCCAATTTTCAGTCCTTATCTTTCTGCACTTCTTTGCTTCATCTGACAGTTGCCACAGTTGCTTACTTCCTCTCTCCCAAAATACTTGGATCATTTGACACCCAGGAAACCACTCTCCAGATTCTTCTAACACTTCATTTAGGAGCTCCACCTTAGTCTGTTTTGCTAATGCTATACTTTCTCTGGACTATACTTGGACTGCTTCTAGAACCTCTTCTTTTATTGACACACCATTGATTGTTTCATTCAATCCCACGACTTTAAATACCATTCCTATACTGATGATTTAGAAATGTACAGCTTTAACTCAGAACTCTAAAATAAACACATCTTCCTGTATCTAATTCGCTATTCAAAACCCTCCACTGCAAGATATCTAAGAGAAATTTTAAACTTTTAAGTTCTGAAACTAAACTTGTAATGTTCAGCTCTCAAATCTGTTCCTTTACCAGGTTTCCCCATCTTGGTAAATGGCAGTAGCATTCTTCCAGTTACTTCAGCCAAAATTTTTGCTGTTATTTTATCCATTTTATCTCACATTTAAGATCCAATTTATTGGCACGTCATATCAGATCTCCCTTAGGAATATGTCCCGAATCTAACCGTTTATCTTGTCCAATTCTACCACTGTGGTTCAAGCTACAGTATTTCTCATCTGGATAACTGCAATGGCCTTGTCTTGCCTCAGTCCTACTAATCTTGTTGCCTTACAGTATATCCTCTACAAAGAAATCTAGGGAATCTTTTAAAATGTAGGCCAGACCATGCAATTTCTATGTTAAAAAACCTCTAGTTGATTCCCATCTCACTTAGAATAAAAGCCAGTAGACTTATAAGAATCTATAATACACCACACAATGTCATTTTCCACTGCCATGTATCTTGCTGAATCAACTATACCAGACCAACTTGCTAAGCTTCCTCAGATATGTCCAATATGTTCTTCCCTTGATGTCTTTGCTCTTGCTTCTCACTTCTTTCAGATATTTTCTTAAATACCATTTCATCAGGGAGAACTTCACTAACCATTCTATAGTTCTTTTAAAAAAATGACTTGTCTTGTGTAAATGATTCACAAAACTATAAAAATTCAAGCAATGCTTAAAAGTACCAAAAAGAAAGAAAATATCACCCCAAGTTCCACCACACATAAATAAATAATCAGCTTTCTGAGCATCTGTCCTCGAAAATAAAAATATGTGTATTTAGGGTAACCAGAATGCCATTTCTAATGAAAATTTTTAAGTTCTATTTTGAGAAAATAAGAAAGTGAAGTGAAATTGCACAAATTGTTAAACATGGGATAAATGTTCCTTTATCATGATAGCTACTATTTTTTCAAAGCACCATAAATGATTTAAAATATTATGAAAATTACTACAAAGACGAAATCTTTTTCAATACGTTTTCAATTTAGAGGTCTCAATATAGTCCTCTGATGGTGTAATTAGTACTCTTATTTTCTTTACCTCCCAAGTTTTATGAGTTACATTATCAATTTTGTGTTATCAGTATTTGATATTTAGATTCCATTCTATATAGTTCTCATGGCTCTTTAATTACAACATCTATAGACTCTTAACATGAAAGAGAAATGAATATTAAAAATCTTGGTTAAGCCACTGTTATCTTGGAGTTTATTTTGATTGCAGCAGAAACTAATCCTGATAATCGTCCTCCATTCTTTCTTCCCTCTTATTTCTCTCTCCCTGTCTTTCCTTTCTAGTCACATCTCTGCATAATTTCATGTTCTTTTTCTTCATTTTGCTCATGCTTCACAGCTCTGTTAGCTCTCATGTTCTGTGGGCGACATCTTCGTTATTCCCTTCTGAGCTACAGCCTGTGAGCAGAATTTTGTGTTCTGTCTGTCCATTCCATTGAAGTCCAAGAACTGGAGCATGTGTGTGGAAATGTGGACATCTGAGGCAGTGTGCCATCTTGGAGATGGGGAGACAGGGTACGGCATTCGAATACTTACTCTTTCACTTGCTAGCAATGAAATCATAGGTAAATTAACTTATCTGTACCTCAGTTTCTCCATTTTTAAAGAGGGATAAAATTAATACCTCGTTGTTATGAGGACCAAATAAGACAGTAAAATTAAAGGCCTTCAAACTTCACCTGATATATTTAGAGTGCTGTTAGAGTACAGTCTCCATTATCATCATTGCCATCATGCATTAACTGATGTTTCTTCTCAGTTTTTTGTTAAATGTGTACACTAAGTACACTCTACCTAGTCAAGGGTAGCCCTGAAAAGTTGAAGCTTCTGCAAATTTACAGAAGTCTCAACAATAGCAGAAATGTTACAATTATGTCATACTATGAGATCCGTGACTTCTTTCTGCTTTAATAACATTCTACAAACTACATCACAGGGCTATAATCCTGACTTGTTTTTATGTCTTCTATCATAAGTCTCAAATAGTTTCTATTATCTCTCCCTACATCTCAAGGTCATTCATCTCATTTAGACCCTAAGGACTTATGAGTCACAGAGGTTAAGTGCGGAGTGAGAGCAGGAAGAACTGAGTTCACAAATCCTTATCCCAGCTCAGGGCCCCACCTACTGCTTAATCTTACACAGGTCCTCTCTGAGGCATGCTACATTTGTTTGATAGCTGTACAGCCTGAAACAGTGAAATAACAGAGGCACAAAATAATGATACAAAAATCCAAATCACAAATTATAATATTTGACCATTTGTACCTGCTCCACATTCTCTCCTAATTGAATCTGCTAATATTCCTTTTAAACAAGCAAGCTCTTTTCCTTCCTTTAGAAAAATAACTACAGAATGACTGTTGATCTAAGAACAATTGGCATAGATTTGAAGGCACATTTGCAGTGAAGTATTTTTAAATTGCAGATGAATTCTCTCTGTACACTGTTTTTCTCTTTTCCTGACCCAGAAAATATAAACTCTGCTTTGTTATATGTTAAGCTGTCAGCTTTGACCCAATTTTTGATTTGGTGGTGTCATTTTGTTATTACCTCTCCACTGATTTTTGAAATGGGAAATTAATTATTTTTCATAAACTGGATATTTATGAAAATTCATCAAATAACATTTACCTCAAAAGTCTAGTATACAAAAGCATATTTACCTAGTTATAAATACTAGAAACATTAGGATAAGATGGCCTGAACTGCACCATTTTCTCTTCCATTATTTCCATTTAATCATGCACAGAGGGGTAGCAGATGACAGGTGAAACTGGTAGTAAAAACAGTTTTCTGTTCCTCCACAGGTTAGACTATACTAAGTGCAGGAGAACAATGGAAAGAAGGAGAAATGTAAATGTCTAGACTTCCAGAGTTCTGCGACAAGATTGTCTACCTATGTCATGTCTTCCCTGGAAAACAAACAATGGATGTATATGATGCACCAATTATACAACCAGGTTTTGTTAACTTAAAGAATCATTCTCATGATTTTCTTTTGACAAAATAAGGAATTCTATATAGCTTAAAGAAAAAGCTGCAATGGGAATGGCTACTTAAGTTCTTTGCAAACTTTATCGTTGAAATAAACACTAAGAAAAATGAGACAAAGGAAAATTGCCATTACAGAGAAGGGCAGAGTGAATATGGTTATGGATATCAATCTGAGAAATTCAGTTATAGCAAATTGAAAATGTATTAGCTGCCATGAATTAGATGCAGTGGACATGAAATAGGTGGAATATAGTCCAAATTTTTTCTTCAAAATCCTAACAGGCCTTGATAAGAGAATGATTTTCTTTTTGAAAATTGCGAGCATTTTAGAAATTAATTAAATAGTCAATTATATAATATGTGTACGTATTTTGTTCTGTTACCTCCCAAATATTTATTCCAGGAAGGTTAATAGACTTTCCTTTTTGTCAAACTTTTTAAAATCTGGTTTTACTGCTCATCAAAATCTATAACATTCAAAGCCACATGACTTTCAGGAAAGAGATAAAAATAAGAACTATATAATTATCGATGACTTAAATTGTGCTCAACCATGTATGTTCTATTTAGGTAAATAGCAATTATTGATGTAATACCACATCCACTTAGTAATTAATATATATATATACGTGTGTGTGTGTGCGTGCGCGCGCAGGCTTTGGCCACATAGGAAATTTTATAAACCATGGAAACAGAATTCTCAAGTTTGCACTTAAAATAATTAATCTGCAACTCATATCCATATTAAAATGAGTCTGATATTTTCAACCCACTTCCTGTGAGCCAGCTTTCTCCTTGATCTTTTTCAGTCTGATTTCCTTCCTAAATGCAATATTCAAACCACGGTTTCTACAGTCTCTAAAGATCTACCATATTTCTTGAAAATTTATTCTTATATCATGTACATTTTCCAGTGATTTTCACTCTATTGTTGCCTAAATGTTGCCACTTCAAAAAATGAATCCCCCCAATGCAAAAGACACACACACACATATTACATATTTTTTGGATTATGAAGTCATAACATTGGGGATATTTGTAGCTGTGAGGAAGAAATATCTGACTTAATAATTAATCCAAATAATAAAGTGTAAAGATAGGGCACTTTTTAGTATTACTAATTTGAGAAATTCAATAATATCAAGTGTCCAGGCTCTAGTTATTACTCCTCTCTGCTAACCACAGCGTCATTTCAGTGTAAGACTGTTTCACCAAATGGTCTTACGGTAGCTATGAGGAAGAGGAAGATCTACGTTTTCTTCTCTATACTCATAAAGGTAGAGAGACATGCACCCTGAAAACTATCCCTTAGTGGTAAAAATGACTTTTTACCAAACTTCTGCCAACATCTTGTAGCATCTCATTGTCCAGAATTGGAGAATGTAACCATTTCTGAATTGTTCCAAGTAAAGGGATGAAATTTTGTTATTGCCATTTAATTATATTTGAGTTCATAATTTTTTAATTTTATGTTTTCATTCCATAATTTTTATTTCCTCAAGGTTCATTTTTAATATTTATGTCACATTCCATTTTTCTGAATGTTATCTCAAATATTATTTTCTATGAGAAATATAATAAAGAATGAAAGACCTGATTTACAGAGATGGGTCTTTGTTTTAGAAGTAAATGGATTAAAAAATGAATGAATGACAAAAATTAAGTTCAGGGATTGTAAATTTACTTCAAATTTTTATTGTGGAATGAGAAATGGATATGATACAATCTATTTTAATGAAGAGTAGAGATTTGATCAGCAAATTTAATAATACTAGAACTAAGGGGACTCCCTTGACACTTGGAAGAATTAATTAAAGACAAATAAAGGACATTTTCCTGGAGTTTTGACAGAATATTAAATGAGTAAGAATATACTAAGTGCTCAGAATATCATGGCAGAGCACTAAGAACTGTGAATAATACCAATGAAGACAGACCCTTACCATGAAGAAATTTAAGTAAGTTTCATATGTAAGTTTCAGAAAATTATGTGAAAAATTAAATGGCAATAGAAAAATAAACAGTAGTCGAAGACAGCCACAGTAATGTCTTATAATTAAATACATTATAACTACCAATTGAATTATCCTGATAATTTCTACTAAAGGTCACAGAAGAACATTATTAAATGAACATAAGAAACTCATTAATGAGAAAGTTACTATAGATCAAAAAAGCAATTTATCTTTATTGGTAATGGCATCAAAAATTTAAAGAAGAAATACAAATCTTATACAAACTCAGAATTTTAAGAAGAGAGAATGTTACATTATAAAGCTAGCATATCATTAGTACGAAAACTGAACAAAGATGAGAAAATTAGAAACCAAATATTTCTTCAGAATTTAGATGAAAATATCTTAAAACAATGTTTGTAAGTCAAACGACAAAATTTAAAAAAATAAACTTCACTTGGTCATGATGTATTATCTCACGTATGCCAGGCTGTTTTAATATTTGAAATTTCATCAATGTAATTTACCACAGTAACAGAATAAAAGAGAAAAATCACAACAGATACAGAAAAAGCATTTGAAAAAATTTATACAGTTGATTTTTTAAAAATCTTAGTAAATTAGGAATATAAGGAAATATCCTCAACCTAAAAAAACATATCTATGAAAGCCCCACAACTAACATCTTTAACGGTAAAATATTGAATGTTTTGCTCTTTATATCAAAAATGTTCTTACAAGTGCTAATCAACATTGTACTAGAGGTTTCGAATGAGTGCAATTAGGCAAGGAGAAGGAAAAAAGGCTTATAGGCAATTATTAAAAAGCAAACTGCCTTTATTTAGTAACAACATAATGTTTATGTAGAAATCCAAAGGACTCTATTTAAAAACTAGAAGAATAGGTGAATTTAGCAAGATCACAAGATATAGGGTTAATATACAAAAATCAATTGTATTTCTAAGACTAGCAGCAGCCAACTGGAAAGTGAAATAATACCATTTATATTTGTGCCAAAACCCATTAGATATTTAGAAATAATTTTCACATAAAAAATACAAGATCCCTACATTGAAAACAAAACACTGCTTGGAGAATATTTTTAAAAACCTGAATAACTAGAGAAGTATACAATATTCACTTATAAGATGACTTTCTAAGCTTCAATTCTTCCCCATTTGATTTATTGACTTAATGTAATACAGTAAAAATTCCAGCTATCTTTTTACAGAAATTGGTAATCTGAATCTAAAATATATGTGGAAACAGGACCTGGAACAGCCTAAATATCTTGAAAAAGGTAAACAAAGTTGGAAGACTTACATATCTGGTTTCAAGATGTACCATAAAGCTATTTTAATCAAGACTATGTGGTATTGGCATAACAATAGATGTACAGATCAATGGAATAAAACAGGAGCTTCAGTAATAGATTAACACATAATGGGCAACTGATTATCAACAGATATCAAAGCAACTCATTAGAAAAGGAAAGTGGGTTCAACAAATAGTGCTCATTAAGAGTATGGAGAAAGAAAATGAGCCTCACCCCCAAACTCACACCACACGCAACAACTTCTTTGAGATGATTCATAGACCTACACATGAAAGCTAAAAATATAAAGTTTCTAGAGTGAACATAAAAGAATAACTTCATATTCTGAAATATGCAAAAAAGTCCTAGGCACAAAAGCACTAATTGCAAAAGAAAAAGGGAGGAGTTGTTTTATCAAAATTAAGAAATCCCATTCATCCAAAGCTATCATTAATGAAATAAAATCAGAGGCTTGGAGAAATATTTTCAAAACATGCGTTTTCCAAAGATTTATATTCAGAATGTATAGTTAACTCTTATGAATGAATAACAGAAGGAAAATAATCAGTTTCACAAGGTCATGAAACTTGAATAAATTTTTCAAAAAAGAAAATATAAAAGCAAGTGAAAAATGCTGAACATTATTGGTCAGAAGGAAAATGCAAATTGAAACTTAAGGTACTATCTCATGGTCAAAATAATGGCTCGAATTTAAAATATTGATGATGTTGGGAGGATATGAAGCACCTGGTACTCTCATATATTGCTGGTGGGAGTATACAAAGAAATATCAAGATTTGAGACCTATTTGGCAGTTCCTTATAAAGTTAAACATGCACCTTAATTATAATCCAGTAATTCCATTTCTAAGTATTTTTTTTAATGAAACAAACACACGTCCATAAAGAGCCTTGTACGAAAATGTTATTAGCAGTTTTATTCATATGAATAAATAACTAGGAAAAACCAATATCCATTAACAAAAGAATAAGCAAATCCTAGTATATTCAAACAATGGTAAACTACTTGGCAATAAAACAAAACAAAAGAAAACAAAAAAACAATTACTGATATATGCAATGGTATGAGTGAATCTTGAAAACATCATGTTGAGCAAAAGAATCCAGACACAAAAGAACAGGTGCTACATATATATGAAGTTATATAACAAAAAAGCAAACTAGTCTATCATGATGGAAACCAGAAGTGGTTGCTTCCAGAAAAGGTGAGGGGAAGAAGGACAGGAATACATGATAGAAATACTCTGTGTAAGATGTTGCTATTGGTTACCTGAGAGTATATACTTGTCAAAATTCACACTAAACACTCAAATTTGCACATTTCATTATATAAAAAACTTGCCTCAATCAAAATACATAAGCCATTTATGGAAAATCCATATAATTCAAAGAAAATTCATAGAGGGCAACTATCACGATCTCCTATGGACACAGGCCCTCGTCAGTAGTTAAGCAAATGTGAATCTAGGCTGAGCCAGGCTAGACCAAAAATTTCAAAGTGGGAGTAAAGATGTGTGGCTACAAATGTGGACAACACTTGATAATCATTATCTAGGCAAGTCCTTTGCCTTTCTGAATCTCGGCTTTCTCATCTGTAAATTTAACATGATTGGGTATCAGAAGATTTTGTCCTTTTTCTTTTTCAAGACGAATTTTATCTATGAATACAACATATAGAAACCAGTGTATAACTTCCCCAGCTGAGGTGGTCTGGGGCTTCAGTACACAAGCCATTCAGGCCTGTCTGCCTCTCAGGGAACCCTAATGCACCTCTAGGTGACCAGATGATTATGAGGAAGACAGAGCAAAGCTTTGGATGTTCTACATGAGCCTCAAAGTAATGAATCTGCAACTTATTTTTAATGTGTCTTACATATTAATATATTATTCTTATATTTAATAGATCTGGATTGTTTTCATGATTTCATGACATCGTATAGAAACTTTTCAGTGAGAAAAATGAAATGGATGACCTCTGGTACAAACCATTATTAGGTAAATTTGTTGAGTTTGGCGGGGGGCGGGCAGGGCCATGGGGAGGAAGTACACAGTCAAACTAGATTTTTTTTCAAAAAAAAAAAAAAAAATGTATTGACCATAATTTTTCAATTGGACTTTCTTCAAAAATAATGGGCAAAAGATGCAAACATTTCAGAAGGCTGTAACGATCCTAAAAATCCTCTTGAATAGTGATGTTTTTATTAAGAGACAATCCCATGACAAAAATAAAGTATATAAACAAACAAACAAAAAAAAGCCCTAAATGCTGTTATCTGGAATTAGGAGCACATACTTCAAATAAAACATGAAATACAGACACTGCATTATGTAAATAAGTTTACTGTCAAACAGGCAATTAAAAACTGAAGTATAGTGAGCTACAGACACATTCATTTTTTAAAGCTGGGATGAATAACAAGTGAACTCTTCCTTTCTTTCCTCTTACAAAGAAAACAGGAATAGAATGTATTTCACAGAGTGGAATACATATTTTCAGACAACACTGACACATCTTTATTGCTCAATCTGTTACTAAAAAAATTAAGCCTGCTTTTGCAGTTTGTGGTTAGTTAGTTCAGCTGCACATGTTAATAGAGAGCCTCTACCTGAGTTAATTTACTGTTTAGAACTATGAGAGTATGATAAGTAATCTTCGCGGTAAACACTGCATTATCCACAAGTGAAATGATGGAGTCAACTCACTAAATAAAAGCCCTGGCAGTAATCCCTACTTTTTACAATTAAAAACTAATTATTGGCTGAAAATAAACACTGTGGTAATTTCATTCTTTATGTGCAGCAAAGCCCTACAAAGCTATATATTTGAGAACCTGTCATCTTTTGGTTAATGGATGTTAATTTTTTTAAACATCTCTTGACCACTGCACAAGGACAATTATAGCATATGCACAGAAAGATTGGTGTGAAGAAATTCAGTCAGCTAAAACGTGCACCACAGGTGACTATTATTAGCCCAAGGGCTCTAAGACATTGGTGACAAAATTAATAAAGAAAAAGAAGTTTTCTATTGCTGAGGTATTTGCTGCAAAGATAACCTTAACCTGTTTTATTAAATGGAAACTAAACACACTAGTAAGGCGGTTGGCTAGAAAACTAATAATGGGTAATTTTTATTGATGCATCAGTTTATATCAAGAACTATTAAACATACTATATATAGATCATCTTGTTTGATTCTCACAATTATGAGGTAGGTGTTCTTTATCTTTGATATGTTAGGTCCACTTTTGTGAATTTAATTCATCGAGAATTCATAATAAAATTAGCTTAGAGGCAAGGTGGAGACTTGTCCACCACATCAAAAGATACAGTTGATATCAAAGGCTACATGAACATTTATATATATTCACACAGTAATTCCGCTACTGGGAACTTAACCCAATACATATCGTACACGTTGTTTCCAAAACAACTTGCAGAAGCCATAGAGCATGACAGAGACGAAGGAAAGAAATCAAGGCAAAGTGAAAAATAAAAGCAGTAAAAGAAAGTCCCTGTGAATTTACTATACAAATAAGTATTGTATATAACTGTTAGAGTTGAGTCACAAATTCAACTCTAACCAGAGATCAAAGCAAATAGAAAAATAAATCACAAGATTCAGTGTCCCTAATGTAAAACATCAATCGGATAGAATAAAACCCACTTTTCTCCGCTGATATTAATGTTTGAGGAAAATTTCTCCCACAGAGCCTCATAAAAGTGATTTTCCTTAATGAACTTGAAACGTTCTTCAATGGCATGCTTACAGCAAATCCTACAAATTAACAGTCAATGAAAAAATTCTATCTGGACCAAACAATGATAAAAGTACAGAAGGCCCTGATGCTCTTGTTTGAACCAGGAGCAAATTTGGAAAATATGAAAGATTGAATGGACTATAAAGGGTTTAATTTGTTTTAAAAGTTGTGGTTCCCTCAAATCTTGGGAAAGGTTGAGAAATGTTACGGTGGCAGGTACAGTGGAGTTTTGCACTTCTATTTCTGTTTACCCAGTAGAAGCTCTTTTGCTTACAAATTTCTTTATTGGGCTTTCTTATTATGTTAAGAGAGGATCCATTGGGAAAAAAAAATGAAGTGGGTTTATTGTAGCATTAATTATAGCAGTGAAAAACATAACAAAATGTAGCAATGGCTAAGAAATAACACAAATTTAGTTCTAAAAGAAATATTAAAGCTGGATCCCAAATTTGACTGATTTTAACATAGATCAAAGCAGAGAGAAAAACTCAGTTACAAGATTCAATGTCAACATGAGCAATATGGCACTGCCATTGCAGGTGGTGATTATGAAGATTAAAAAGAAATATTGTTATGTGATATGAAGCAGAATATAAAATAGTTTGCATGGGAAGTTTACAATTATGTAATAATGTATACATGTGGATAGAAGAAAAACCACAAAGACGAAATTCTATTGGTATGGCTTCAAGGGTTTTTTCCTTTTCATCTTTAAATATTTCTTTAGAACAATTATTTTGACTTCATAAAGTTTTTAAATTAAAAGGCAAACCACCACATGATAGAAAAAATGTGTTGCATTTGCAACTCTAAAGGTTTAATATCATTATTAAAATTAATAATTATTCAATGGTAAAAGAAAAAATAAAGATTCTAAATTTTCTGATTTTAATAATTTGGAGTTTGACTAGATAAAATGGCAATAAATATTGTATACTAATTGCAGTGCACCAGGGAACCTTTAAATTGCCTTATATACATAAACGCATTTAATCCTCATAACAACCCTTGTGAAGTAGGTACTCTCTCTAGAGATGGGGAACCTAAAACATAGGAATATGAAGTAACTTGTACAGATGACATGGCTGGTTATCAGTGAGAACCAGATTCAAAGATCCAGACACAAGTAGTCTAACTCCAGAGTTCATGCTGTTAATCAAAACACTAACTACCTCTCAATAGCAAATTGCCAAGTTCCTCTCAGCCCTACCACACTCCACAATACCGTGTCATGCGTCAATAATGCTATCACCTTTCATGAGCATGCTATCTTACGATTTCCAAAATATTACCATTTGCATTATCTGTTCCTCAGAACACTTTTCTGAGCAACAGCAGAATCCCTCTGGCTTTGATTTTGACATTGCTATTGTACTACATCTGCTTGACATGTGCAGACACTTCCATGTGACTCTTTGGTCCCTCACCTAGTCTATAGCATTTGATTATTCAGATTTCAAAAGAATCCTGGAAAGTTATTATGTTTTATAAGCTAGATTGTTATGGAAAGAATGGAACAAACCTAACTGCTACTATAACATCCTGATTTCTTAGGGAATTTAAAGAGATAAACTTATAAAGCTAATGAGTGGCAGACTGGACTAAAACTTGATTTTTCTAAGATGTGCCATATAAATGTAAATGTGACCAGTGACAATATTAACCAAATACTCTAACATTGAATCTAAAGTGGACAACAAAGCATAAATGCTTAAACTATTCTTTTCTTACTGAGGAAAATTACATGTAGATAGCTCCCAGCATGAAGCCAGAAACCTAGGTTGTAACAGGCTACTGGACAATAGACTTCACATCTGAGAGGAATACAAGCAGCATCAAAAGCCTTTGTGTCCAGTCACTGTTTAGAGTTTTCCTATAAATAGAAAACAAATGACTTTATACCTACATTTTTTTAAAGTTCAGCATTGTTAGTCTATTTTAAAGTTGAGACCTCAGAGAATTGAATAACAAGAAAGAGTTCAGACATAGTGACAGATTCAAAATTTAATGTTCTTTCTACCTAGCAGAAAACTAAACTCAACTGATATCCAATTGAGCATTTGCTTTAATAACAAAAAATTGCTTTCTTGTAAAGTGACTGAAAATTCACAGAACAAAGGAAATTTTTCAACAGAAGTAATGTAAAGAGAATATATAAAAAATGGTTCCTTTGACTTAGCTGAAGATGTGAAAAGTGTCGATTATAATCTTTTCTTAAAATTCACATGAAGAATTTTGCAGTTGTTGATTTTTTATTATGAAATTTGAAATGTAAAGAATTAGTATATTAAAATAATTAAATTAAATGTGGTCTTCACCTCTGAGGGGATTAAAATTAGTAAAATCATCTTGACTCTTTGGACAAAAGACAGTATTATCAAGAAAACAGGCAAATAATTTGTTTTTGCTTTTGTTTTTAACTGAGAAAATGTTTAGCTCAGAAAAATAAAGAAAACACAGATACTTGAAGATATAAAATTGACTAATTTCACCACAAAATCTAATACAATTGTAAAAATATTTGTAAAACACTCACCATGTACTATTATTATTCGAAAGTATTTTTTTATGTATTGACTCATAACAAAATTTTGAAGCATAGACTCAAATTTTATAGCTTCCATTTCACAGAAAAGAAACTGAGTCACAGAAAAGTTAAAGTGACTTGCTTTAGCTTAGTGCTTATTACTCACTATTCTCTAGTGCTGAAAAACTATTTTACAGCATGTATATCATGAACATTAAATAAGTGGCTCCATGGAATGTAGACTCACCTGTTAAATATTGTAAACGCTGTGCAAGTGACACATTTAGGACTGACTTATGACTCAAAAATGTCTTCTTTGTATTTTAACATGTAATATTATAATGCTGTCTACCAAATTAACCAGGTTTCAGGAAAAAAATTGCAAAATGAATTGCATTGTAAGTGTGAGGAGAAGAATGCTTGAAAATTAATTCAGTAGGAATATAATACTATCCAGATTCAATTTCATATCGAATTGTCTTAATTCCATCAATTTAACACGTTCCCATCTAAAGTTTTCTTAAAAAAATCTCAAGATCAATATTGATTAAAATTCAAGCTGAACGAAATAGGATTTCTACGTAATTTATTTTGTACATTGTTATATAGCTTATCGCAAAGTCAGTGATGTAGCTACAAAATTAACAAGTTCATTTTTGAGGCTGACACATGGAAACTTTATTAGAATGAAAGGTGGTTTTATTTCGCTCCACTTCTTCACTACTGCTGTTTTAGCAGAGCTACCAATGAAACTTTTTACTTCGGCTATGTCATTTCATTTCTTATCACAAAGTGATTCAAGTAGAAGACACTACATCTGGGTAAATTTCAAAGCTAGAGGGTGCAGTTCAAAATAGATTTAATTCTAGATTTGAAATGTTTCAATAATTAATAGAAACTATTAAGTAGTTATTTCATGAAGAATGCATACAGTTATTCTATCAATCTACAAAGACAACTATTTCTACAATTTCTACATAGCAATGTATTTAGTCCATGCTCTATAATTTCAATTACTGATGATTATCCAATACCCCCCTGCCGAGTACATATAAGGTTAACTGTTACATTATTGGAGGACAGAAAACTGCAGGTTCGCAGTTATATTTGACAGCATTTAAAAACAAAAAGTTATCTTGGAGATTATCTAGTTGTGTCAGAGGCAGGCTTGCTATTTATACAACTCAATTCTTCTTCCTCCTGCATACATGGACTACATGTCACAGGCTCCTGGCAATCACTGGATGTGACTGAATTCTAATTAGTGGATTGCAACTGAATATGATATTTCAAGATCTGGTCCACAAAAATTATCTCATACATAATCTCTTCTATGTTTTTTTCCCATTACTAAGATGGTTCACATGTATCCTGAGTGGCTATATAAAATTTATTTAATATAGCTGTTATGTCTCCTAGGGGCATTTTGTTTCTCAGTCAAAATTATAGTTGCTGCTTCAAAATGCTTACAAATTAAAGCCATTTGGCTTCACATCAAATCTAACATTCAAAGATTTTGCCTCTAGCAGGTATGGTATAGAGAAACCTATGACCGGAATAAATAGTGCTTTATCTAAAATCAATCCGAATTGTATTTAGATTGAATCTGGGCACGCAAACTCATGCCTGCGTGTAAACACAAAACCACACCCATGCTTCTTCATAAAAGCCTCTAGACATGAGAGGTTGGGTGAACATTGGTTAAACAACAGAGTTTCTATCGTACATCTTAATTTCTGGATTATTCCCACGGATTGTGTTCATACTCCTATGCCTTAATGCTATTATCCCATAGCCATTCAGTTAAAATCCTTAACAATCTGTTTCCGTTCTAAATTTTTAAATTATGATTAACATTTCATATATGATTTGTTCCTCACAGTAAACATATAAATCAGGTATGGTTAGTATCATCATTAATGAAGAAACAGGTTCAGAGAGGTTAAGTAAAATATCTACAATCTGTTTTTTAGACTATAATTATTACAATTATCAAAACTTATTGACAAGTTATAATGTATCTTTAATTTAGAAAAGAACGTATAAACCTTAACTTCAAAACTTTTCTGAAAGCAGAAAGAGAAGCAAAACTCCCATTTTTTAAAATGAGACTATGAAAATTTAGGTACTACACAGGGATATTAGAAATAAATCTCACTGATAAATAGAGATGCAAAAATTCTAAATAATAGCAATCTAAATCTAACAATATCTGATTATTTCAGGAATATAAGTGTTTAATTTCAGAGTATTTAATGATGTAATCCACTGTTTAAGCACATTAATGGAGGATGAAAGAATTTATGATCATGTCAATAGTTCCAGAAAAGGGATTTGATAAAATACATTTATGACAAAAACATTATGAACTATATAAATAAAAACCTAATACATAAATAATTCTTAGCAAACCAGAATAGGGGACTACCCTATCATTATGAAAATTGTTTACCAGCAGATAAAACACTATTTCATACCCAGAAAATTATAGAAGTCAGACAAGTACCAGAGAGTATATAGAGAAATCAGAATTCTCAAACATTGACAATAAATTCACTTTGAAAAAGTTTATCAGTGTCAAATAAACTTCAAGACACACATACACTAGAACCCAGCAATTTCAGTTCTAGAAATATGTTAGAGAATCTATATGGGCTCAAAAATATAAAGGATATATGCATGATTTCCAATAAAGAAATATTTGGCAAACATTAATCCATAGGTGGTGGGCATGTATATTATACATCCTTATATTGTATTACTATTCAATAAATAAATTATATTTATAAAAATAAACCCCTAATACATACATTTAAGTAAAAATATTAAGTTCCATTCCTCCAAAAAGCAAGCTATTAAAAGATATTTATAGTATAATGAAAAATTATATAAAGTATAAAAATGTATGGCAGAATAATGTAGACTCGTAAGTATGAAGACAAACATTAAAAACTGTACCAGAAAGACATAAACCAACTTCAAAATAGTAACTACTGTTGGAGAGGAAGGTAAGAAGACACTGCAGGATCTAACTTTATCTGGGATGCTTTATGTCATCTAAAAACAATCTGAAGTAAATATGACAAAATATCAATATGAATTAATTCCTGATAGAAATTTTTTACATAAAATAAAATAAATTTGTACTATGAGTAACATAAGGATCAGCTAAGTCTCTTTTTTTTCAGACTGGAAAAAAATATATATTTAGTGTATGCCTGTAAGATCAGAGATAGATAATAGCAGTACTAGAAAAAGAAATTCATGTTTCCTGACTCTAATTCAGTGCTCTTGCAATGAAATTACACAAACTTTAATCAGTAAAGACTTTGTCTGACATTTTAATTTGATTGGACAAAAATATTTTTACCTCTATTCATATTTTATGTTTCTTTCTCATAAAGTTCCCCAGCATGTCTCTTTCTTATTTGTTTCATTCTGCCGTCTAGTAATAACAGTTGTTTACATGTCTGTCTCTCCCACTGTGAGAGTTCCTAGATGTCAGAGACATATCTTGGTAATCTCTTTATCTCCATTCATCACAGTGTCTTATGCACAAAACATTCAATGTGTGCTTGAAGAATTAAGTGCATTTGGTTTAGTCTTTCAACAAGTTGTGCAATCATGTTTTGAACATCGTGTTATATGTCATGCATCGTGACATGTACTGGGCTGTCATACATAAAATGGATGGTTAAAACATGAAACTGAACAAAGCTCTGAAGGGTTAGATGCTTCTCAACTGCATCCATCATGAAGTTTCTGGGATCATTTCTACAGGAATAATTTCCAACATAAGAATAGTAGATTGTGCTAGGCTTTTTAGTTAGAATGATGAGCTAAATCTAAAAAGAAGCCAAGTGTTGGCATGATTGCTCCTCAAATAATCAATTTGTTTGTGATGATTTTACAGCATGAAAGAGTTCAGAGGAGCAGAGAAAAGCTAATCAACACCAAAATGAAATCCTCTATGCCTTTTTTTTCCCCCCATAAGCTCCTTTAAAAATATTTATAAAGCATATTTAAAATATAAAATATATAAAGCACTGAACCACTTTTTTAAAAAAAAGTTAAATGTTTTCCATGGCAGTTTGTTTCTGGGTAAGAAGGAGTAAGCATGTTCCATCTGTCTCTCTGACTAAATGCAGTTATAGAAACTGGACAGAATGCATGGAGCAGCTATTTAAGGAATGTGAAAGTCAATAATAGTTGGTACATTGGAAAGATCAGAATTCAAAGTACTATCCAACTACTGGTTATTATCGAAGAAGTTATCACTTAATGTTGTCAATAGTTTCTACGACTTTATAAGAAATGGCACATAATATAACCAATTTTACCACAGGCTATTTGATATAAATAAGAGTTAAGATTCTATGACATCACATCAACATTATAATGAAATGATACTGAATAAAACATTATTCAAGAACCTGCTATATCTTTTTTTCCTTTAGTATCCATGATCCCAACTCAACACAACTCAAAAAAGAGAGTTCCAGAAGTTCTCTAGTTCTGGCTCAAAAAGTAGAAAAGGATCTTCTAATGGTCAAATAAAATGGGTGAAACACCTCCATCTTTCTTTTCTTTTTCTCCGTCATCTTACAGCCCAGTCCCAAAGCAATCCCCTGGCAATGGTGGCGCCAAAAGTAGCAGAAATAGGATGCTATAGGAGACAGGATAGTTCCAAAACTGTAGTCCCAAAAGGATGAAACAAAAGTTTATTGTTTTTCTTCTATATATCCTTATATATTTTATGGTCCCACATGCAGACACAATCATGTAAAATGTGTAGAAGATAAGGGTAAATAGAAATCCAGCTTTTGGGCCAGAGCACAGAAAAAGGGAGGCTTAGAGAACCCATAAAGTACTGAGGAGAGAAAAGGGAGGAAAAAGTTCATGAAAGTGACACCATAAGGGTTTTTATAAATTTTCAGCCTTGACCCCATGCTGTGCATGTATGGATATGATCTTGAAAACTTGCCACAGTCTTTGAGAACTGAAAAATGGGATAGATCACCACCCAGGTTCCAGATTGGTCATGGAGTGGTCTAATCATGAGATATACTTAAACAATGAACATCAAAATGTTTAAAAGTCCATCTAAAATTACCTGGGAAACAAAGCAACAATATATTTTAATGTCAAGAAGACACAGATTTTGGAATTATTTGACTAAAGACTTTAAAGCAGCTATAATAGTTCCAATATTTTAGAGTGAATGCTCTTGAAACAAATAGAAAGATATAAAATCTTAGCAAAAAAAGGTATTAAGACGAACCAAAGAGAATTTTAAGAACTTAAAAAACAATTACTAAACGTTTTAAGTGGCCAAGCTCAATAGCAAAATAGAAATAGAAGAAAGAATCAGTAACATGAAGATAGTCCAATGACAATTATTCATTCAGAAAAACTGAGGGAGAAAAGTTTGAAAAGGATATGAGAATGAAAAGCATACTAACCACATCACTGGGGTATGAGAGAGAAAAGAAAAACTGCAATGCTGAAAAAATATATTTGAGGAAACAGGAGTGAAAATTTGATAAATTACTGTAAACTAACGACAAAAAAAAATCTTGAAGACAATTGAAGATGAATGACATATTATTTACAGGGAAACAATGATTCAAACAGCTTTTTTATAAAAAACTGTGGAGCCAGAAGGAATGGAACAATATATTTGAAGTGCTGAAAGAAAAGAACTATCAACCAAGAATTCCATCACCAGTATAAGTATATTTAGAAATAAAAGTGAAATAAAGACATTCTAAGATGAGCTTATAAAAGAAACTTATAAAAGAATTCACTGTCAGTAGACTGCCTCTAAAAGAATTACTAAAGTTAATTTTTCAAACAAAAGTGAATGATACCAGGAGGAAACTTGGAACATCAGGAGTAAAAGAGGAATACAGAAATAATATTTGGCAAATGTGATAGAATGTTCCTCTTGTTTTAAATTTTATGAAATGTGTTTGATGGTTAAAAAAAACAACAGTATAACATTGTCAAGTAGGATTTTCAATATATAAAAGATACCATAACATAAAAAAAGGAGAGTAAAAAGACCTATATAGTGGTCATTATCCACACTGCACGTGAAATGACAAAATACTGTCAAAGAACTTTTGAAATTTAATAAGTATGTTTTAATCTCTAGAAAACCCACTTAAAATACAAAGAGAAGTAATAAAAATAAACACAACATATAAGCAATTGAATATTAAAATGTATCCAAATAACTAATGAGGAGGCAGAAAAAGAGAAAACAAGGAATTGAAAACGGATTAAACAGAAAACAAATTTTAAAAATAGAAGACAAGTTTAAAGGTGTCAATTAGATAAATAATTTTGAGGCATTATTTAAATATAGAGATTGCCAGAATTGATTAAAAATGACCAAAATATATGCTGCATGCAAGAAATTCACAGGTAGATTAAAATATAAAACAAACAAAACAAATAAACTAGAGAACCTTTCCAACCAAATCAAAAGAAAGCACTAGTGACTACATGAAAGTTAGACTTAAGAGTAAAGAAATGTACCAGGAATAAAAATGGACATTATTTAATGATAAAAGGGTCAATTCATGAAATAGAAATAATTTTAAATGTGCATGCAAATAACAATAAAGTTTAAAAATGCTTGCAGCAAAAACTGACAGAATGAAGGGAGAAATGATAAATTCATGAATATTGAAGACTTCAGTATTCTTCTTTCAGTATTTAATAAATAGGAAAAAAAAAAACCAGTAAGGATGTAGAAAAACTGAACAGTACTACGAATAAGTTGGATCTAATTGATATTTATATAATATTCTGCACAAAGGCAGAATATACATTATTTTCAAGTGAGTTTAGAAATTTCACCAAGATAGATAATAATCTTGGTCAAAAAATTCTTATTAAGTACATAATTATTTAAATCATACAAAGCATATCCTCTGACCATAATGGAATAAGGCTGGAAATAAAAATACAATGATGGAATGAAAACATACAAAAACATGAAAATTAAACACCATACCTCAAAGAATTCTCAAAGAAAGTGATAACATATTTTGAACTGAATAAACATGAAAACACAACTTATGAAATTTATGGGCTGCACTAAAGCAGAACTAAGAGGAAAATGTATTTTAAATGCTTATGTTAGAAAAGAAAGTCTCAGATCAGTAATCTAAAACCCCATGTTTAAAAGAACAGCAAAATATATCGAAGCAAGAAAATGAAGAGCAAAAATCAATAAGCAACGAAGAATATCAATAAACCCAAAAGCTGGTTATTTGAAAATATCAATAGTTGGTAATCTAGAGTAACACTGACAAAGCAAAAAGATGCAAATTACGAGCATCGGAAATGAAATATGTGCATCACTACCGATCTTGCAGACATTACATGGTTAACAGAGAATACTACCATAAACTTTATGCCCATAAATTCAAACCTCAAATAGAGTTGACCAATTAGTCAAAAGCCACAATTTCTAAAACTCACACAATGTGAAAAAAGTAATACATCAATAGTTCTACAACTATTAAAGTAATTGAATATATAATTTAAAACCAAAAATAGAAATCTCCAGGCCCGGATGGTCTTATCAGTGAATTCTGCCACTTAAGGAATGAACGTCATTCTAAACAACTTCTTTCATAAAATAGAAGAGGGAACAGTATGAGACCTATATTACTGATTCTAAAAGGAGACAAAGACAATATCAAAAAAAAATATAATCCTACAACATATTATCTCACAGTACTATAGGAAGACTCTTCAATCAACACTTTAAACCATACTCTTCAAAAAATATCAGCAAATTAAATTCAGAATTAACCATGATCAGTTGGAGTTTATCCTGGGAATGTGAAGCTCAGAAATCAATCAATATAATCTACCATATTAATAGTCAAAAGATGACAAGCCATATAATCATATCGATTGAAATGTAAACATCCATTTATGATAAAGTCTCTCAGCAAATTAGGAATAGAGGGGTATTTCCTCAGTATAATCCACAAAAAAACATAGAACTGAAGACGAAATGTTTTCCTCGTAAGATCAGGAACAAGGCCTGGATGTTCATACTAAGTTATTCAACATTGTCTATAATTTCTAAACAGGGCTATCAGGTAAGAAAATGAAATAAAAGACACGCAGATTGGAAAGGAAGAATTAAAAACTGTAACTGTGCTAATTTAAAAAAATAAAATCTAATAATTCTCATGGGAAGTAGTCTTTCACAGATTGTTGGGTAACTTACTGTGTATTCATTTTCTTTCAGATAATTGAGAAAAGGTCTCTTCCTAGTGATTTATCAGGTGAAAAATCAAAGTTAATAAAATTTCATAATGAACATTTTTATTAAAATTATGCTTTTAATATTCCAAGCAAACTTGTCTATTTTAAAACAAATATATATATATATTATCTATCAATAGATAAATCTATTGACCCATCTATCTATTGATTTGTCTTGTTAGTTTCTAGATTCTCTGTTAAATTGATTTATCTAAGGGAAATTTTGTAATTCTAATATTAGGATAATAGGAAAAGAAAAAATAATGGAGTGCTGAGGATCAAAACTATCCCAAAAATAAACCAGCACATTCTAACTTAAAAAAAAAAATACAATTAGCATAGATTCATTTCAAGACAGATAATAGCCCACTTTCCAAAACTGGCTGCTAAAATTATATTAGTAACTTGGCATTTGGAAGAAGTTATAACTACTTGACACAAAAATTTCACATGCAACTTTAGTATTCACGTTTTTAAAAGCTAAATGAAATGCTAAATTTTAGAATCTATAAACAATTCTTTGTTTAAAAATTGCACTTTCGAGCACCTATTACAACTCTGATACAAAGTAAGGAAAGTGATTAGAACACATGAAAATGGAAAAGGGAGTAAAACATCATTGCTTTCACTTTGTTAAACATTGCTTAATATAAAAATTATATAAACTATACCCTGGGTCCTATAGTTTAGTTGCACATGCACATAAGTTTTGCATAGTTTCTAAAATTGTTAGTTTATGATTATACATTATTTTATTCTTACTGATGATTTTAAGAATAAGCAGCAAGGTAGTCATACTTATAAAGGCTCATTTACTTAGAACCCTTTCACATATATGATAAAAATTGTTCTTAATAATAGCTCAAGAGTGTAAAAACTGTAGTATATCCCATGTTCTGTGGTTAGTCACAAAAGGGAACTAGGTTGTCCTGGGTCATTCCAAGTACAATTGCTTTTCCCCAAAATCGTTATATCCTGCATAGCGGTAGAGAAAATGACCAGGTGATAAAATTTCAAATTCTCTCATTTCCCAAATTCACTCCTCCTCACTGGCTCCTGCGATGTCCTTGGCAAGAACTTTCTTCTTTTAACCTAAATCTTTGATGCAATTTGATGAGTCTGCAATGTAAATAACATTCAAAGCCATCATCACGAATTTATATCTTAGTGAGAAGGAAAATACTGAGACTAGTGACAATGAAAAAATGTATATTATATATTATTTATTATCTAGTGGGACATAATTTGCATCAGCCTAATCAATGCATTTTCTCCTGTAACAGAATTACATGAAAATCTAAAATCTAAAGGAAAGACTTCTGATAAGTGTGGAAAATGAGCAAAGGGAGTTAATTGTATCTTTCAATAGTTTAATGTCATCAGTTCTGAAAGTCTGATGTACCTTATCTCCACAACAGAGCTATAACTACTAGATATATAAATTTTATAAATTGAAAAATTTAGTAACAGCTGAATGATTGGATGGTATTCATCACAGACGGAAAAGGTCATGTATGAGGGTAGTGATACAAACATTGCTGACTCCCCAATTTTGCCAAGAGTTGTTCCATTCCTCTTCATCTCTAATCAGGGCTGCAGTTATTCCAGTTTAGTGCAGTATTATAAACCATCGTCATATATATTTTTTTTTACTGACTTTATTCCTCTAAAGTTGATAAAGTAGACAAAACCTCAGACACTGAAATCCTTTCTGATGTTCTGGCAGAGCTTCTCACAAAACATCTATACATTTAGTGTCACATACAGCACAGCCAACATCCATCTATTCTCATTCATACTTGGCATGAAGAAACTGAACACCACCTGAAGGCCAAGAATGAATAAGAGCCTAACTTGGCAACAAAAGGGACTTGGTCATTGAGATTATCTTGTATTAAGTGTCCCAAATAGGACCATTTGATTTAGAATTTTCTTCTATAAGCAATAGTAAAGGATTTCACATAATTGGATTTAAATATTTGCTCATTTCTGTACAGACACTGAATAAACTAATTTCTTTTTTAACCTCATCTATAATCTTAGTTCTATACTTCTGCATTTATAGATGCATATATAATTTTAATTCCCTTCTCTCTGTCATTACTGCTACTAAAAATGAAGCTAGTTATCCAGGCAACTGTGTTTGCATGTATTTTCTCTAATCCCTTTGAGTTAGGGGGAAGGCAGAAATACCAAATCTCTAGCACTTAGAATTGATGAGTCTTCAAAATAAAACAACAGTATGATTTCCTTATTACTCCTCTCCACTCTTCCCCCGCCCCCCAAATCCACTAATACTGCTGACTTTACCACTGTACAATTTTTGGACTATTGAGAGCAGAAATCTTGGTATTTGTATTAATTTTATGACAAAAAAAGGACAATCACCGTTATATGATCTCAAGGTAGTACTCAGAATACACCTGAAAAGCACATGCTCCTTTCAGTATATAGTCTCCTACCTAATCACAGAGACTCATTAAGCCATACTTCTAATGCTGACAGGGTAGAATGACGTTTCCCAAAGTGCCGCTATTTTTTTTTTTTTTGCTCTTTATTTAACATTGGAGAGGATCTAATATTGAGAATTGTTCATTTGCAAACTTTAGGTTAAGAATAATAACACTTGATTTCATTTGTAACTTCATATCTTTAATCGAAAGGAATAAATTAGTATTTGTTGAGTGTCTTTTGTGCCAAGCATTGTGCTAGCCTGAAGAGTGTGTGGTTACTATGAGCATTAAACTATCTCAATTTCTTAATAAAGTTTGGCTATAAGAAATGGCAAAAGTACTAATTTATATCAGATGTTGTCAAAATGCATGTTGTAATCACTAAAATCTACTAAAACCAGAAAAATAATGTATAACTAAGGAACTAATGGGAGTTAGAACACTTTAAAAGATGCCTAATCTAAAAACAAGCAAAAGAAAAAAAATGCCCAGAACTGGTGGCATAAATAGAAATCAGTCAACGTTAGGTCCTTATATCAGTAATTGCATTAAATTGCAATAACTAAATAGTTGAATTAATAGAAAATGATTATCAAACTGGATTTAAAAAAAAAAAAAAAAAAAGGCCCTCTGTCTTAGTTTGGATTCTCCTAGAAACAGACACTATGCCAAAGAATCAAGTGCAAGCAGTTTATGGGAAGGTGCAAGAAACAGGGGTAGAAGAGGGAGATATGATGCAGGCAATGAAAGACAGCCTACAAAGCCAGATACCAAGGGGCATGATTGGTGCTTGATACAGTGAGGAAATCCTAGATGTAGTGCAAAATGCTCATCCTTGCTACGTTCAAGGGAACTGAGGTATTCATACTCCCATACTTGTCAGTCATTCATTATGGCAGTCTCTGGGTACTTCCTGACACCGGTGTCAATGGGCAAGTGTTGGCTGTTGGAAGATAGGCTGGCATGCACAGAAATGGTAAAATGGTCCAAGAAACATGGATGGCACATGATAAAAATCAGTGGACTTGAATGATATAAAAAAAAGTAAAAGCATGATAAAGGGATAGATGGACGATTTGGGGTCTTCTTTTAGATAAGGTGCTAAGAAAAGGCCTCACTAAAGAAGCAACTTCAGAATAGGGACCAAAATAAAATGAGGTAGCCAGTTATGCAGGTAAGGGAGGGCTCACGGGGTCAGAGGAATATTCCCAGCAAATGCAAAGGCCCGAGACGGGAACATGGCTTATTGTGTGAGGAATGGAAAGGATGCTAAAGTGAGCTCAGGAGTGTTAAAAATAAAGTAAGAAAGGAGAAATTAAAGTCTGGATAAATAAACCATATATGTCCCTTAGGTTAAGTTAAGGAGTTTGTATTTTATTCTGAGTGAGCTGAGTTGGTTTTGGAAGATTTTGAGCACAGGAGTCACTTGACTGAAATTGCATTTTTCGTTCATCTTTTCATATGGCTGAGTAAAATTTAAACCTATATAATTTTATTAACCAATGTCATCCCAATAAATTGAATAAAAAACATAAGTTTTTTAAAAGAGCAAGATTAATTGCTTGAATAAAGATAGGCTTACATAATTAAAATAAAGAAATTGCATTTTTAAAGAACTGTTCTGGCTTCTTTGGAGAGATTAGGTTGTAAAGGGACAAAAGTGAAGGGATAGAGACGAGTTAGAAAGCTATTACAATAGTTCAATTGAGATAGTATTTTGATATCAGGGGAAGTATGAAAAGTAATTAGATCCTAGTTATATTTCAAAGAAAAGGCATTTTGTCACAAAACAAGATTGAAATTGTGAGAGGCAAGGTGGAATTGTAAGAGAAGAAAAGGAATCAAAGATGATTCTAAGTTTTTTGGCCTTGAACTACTGGGTGAATAGAATTTTCTTTTACTAAGAATGGGGACAACTCTGAGAAAGGCAGCGTATAAGACAAAACTTCTATTTGAGCAGGTTGAATTTGAGATGTCTGTCATAAATCCAAGTTTAGAGATTGAATGAGTTTGAATTTCATGAGAAAGATCAAGGTTGAAGGTCATATTCAAAACAACTGGATTCAATGAGCACAACAAAATGAGAAAAATCTGATAATTGAGCCTTAGGAGTCTATGATATTGAGAGTTTATAAAGATCGGAATACTTATCAAAAGAGACTGAGAAGGAACAACAAGAGTATAAAAAGGGAAAAAAGGAATATTGTCCTGGAGGCTAAATGAAGAAAGTAGTCGAGGAGTGATCAAGCATGGCCTTTGCTATCATGAGACCAAATAAAAGGAGTAAGAATGAACGAATGGAACTAGCAAGGTGAAGTTTACCGGTGACAGTACCAGAAGACTCAGTGGAAACAAACCAAACAAATTGAGGTACCTTTAAAAGAAATAAAGGAAAGAAAGACCGTGCATATAGACAAATCTTTTGAGGACATTTTCTCTAAGGGGAGCATAAAAATTGAATGTTACCTGGATAGATATGTTTATATACTGATAAAAATGATCCAGTCGAAAGGAGAAACCTCATTTTTGAGGAAGGAAAAGGAACAATAGCAGGGGTAATGTTCTTGAGCAGGTCAGAGGAAATGTCATTCACTGAACAGAAGGAGAGGTTAACCTTAAAAAGGAGCGTGGAGAGCCATCCATTCTACCTGGAGTGGGTAGGGGATATGGGTTCAGATGAGGGTAGGTTATTTTAATGCTAGACCTACGTAGGCATTCACTTATGGTTTCTCTTTTAGTAGTACAAGATGAAGGGCATCAGTTCAGAAGGAAGGAGGGAATTGTTAAAAAATAGAGTGACCAGAACAGATGAGCAGTTGTCTCAAAAAGTGAGAAAGTGAATTAACTTGGGAAATAGGAGAGAATTTCTAGACAACCCTAATGCCCCCCTTGAGGTTGTGGTCATGAATTTGAACTGGATATCTGTCAAACTGGGCATTTGTTTTTCTCCAGCCATGCGATAGGTACTAAGTAGGTGAGAAGTTGAAATTAATCAGTATTGAGGTCTTGTCAAATTGATATGACTGAAGAGAGAGAGGGGAAACAAAGCTGAGAGTGATGACTGTGATTGGTCTATTAAAGCGAAGCCAGTCAAGAAAGAATGTTAGGAAATGAGTAATGCAAAGAACTAATACGGTAGTGTGTCAGTGACTGGAGGTCACAACAGAGGATCAAAAATGGAGTAATGAGATATATGAGTGGTAGTCTATGTGATGCTTGAAATTGAGATTATAGAAAGAATTCAGCTATTGCAAAGACAATGTCTTTGGTTTGACCATATAAATAGGTAGCTGATATGGGTTAGAAGATAACTGGAGAGAGAGAACTGAGGAGACCCAGAATATGGGAGGGGTCATTTTGTGAATATTGACATCATAAATTATAAAGACAGGAGTGGTGGCGGAGGATTAAATGAGTACTAAAATCTTTAATGAAGATAGAAGCACTCACCAAAAGGACAGCAAATAACCACAGGAAGGAAGGTTAGAGCTGGTATTATCCAATTGTGTTCACTCAAATGGAGCTGGCATACAAGGGAAGTAGGAAGAAAAAGTGTCTGAAAATAGTCAAGAGCAAGGAAGATATCTACTCAACCTCTATGTCCCGTGGCACACGGGGTAAGGAAGTACAGCTGCCATTTCAGAATACTATAAGGGCAAGTAGTGCCTTCAAAGGTGGAGCAAGAAGGTATATTGAGCCTTAATAGAAGCTGAGGATACAAAGAGCTTTATTAACGACAGACCCTGTGCTATGAAGAAATAATTTGGAGAGTCCAGCTTGGATGAGCAATCAGGTCAGAGCAGAGGCTGTACAAAGCTTATGGACTTCAGAGTCCAGGTAATGAAAGATGAACACTGAATCTTGTGCTTTCAAAGTCCAAGGAGGTAAACAGGACGAAAGAGAATGATGCAATCAGTCCCAATTATGTCTTGAAGGGAAATGAATAATCAGTTCAATTGTACACTATTTAATGGAAGACTGACTTTAGGCATTTTGATGTGGTGAGACAAGGACTGCAAAGAGTTGCCTGAGAGAGTGATTGTCCTGCCAGGAGTGATGCCGCATAGGGAGGGATGATTTAAAGAGAGTCCTCTTCTTTAATGTATCTTTGACATAACTATTTTCCTGTAACCAATATGATCTCAGTTCATTACATTTGAAAATATACATCCTAAAGAGAAGTGTTCTTCTAAATCAAGCGACCATAGAGGACATTGAAGGCTGTCCAAGTTTCAAATTAAAGAAAAACTTAACATTTTTGTTTCTAATTCCTGTAATAGATTAGTTCACCATGTTTCCTCTGTCTTCCCTTGGTTCTCTAAGATGATGGCAATTTCTAAGGAAACTCCTTGAAGTAATTTGGCTTCAAAATTAAAGTGAAAATCACTTGACATTTCTGAAGCATCCTAGAGGCTTTTAATTCATGTCCTCTCTAACTTTGCCTCTTTTCTTTCACTTCTGCTCTCTGAAGAGGACAATGATTTTGAGATTTTCTGACTTTGAAACTTTACCCTAAGACCTTACTCTAGTGTTTTCCTGGCCTTTGTTTCAAAGACTAGGAGTTTAAATTAAGCATTTTAATCAATTAAAAGCTTCTGATCCTAGAGAGAAAATAATATTGCTTTTACCAAAAAAAAAAAAAAAAAAAATCATCAAAAGCTAAAGAACTAAGAACCAGGAAATTGATGATTAAAAAGAAGACTTTGAACAAAGAAGACTTTCAGTTCATTTGGGGGAAAACTCAGGTACTTAAAGGCTCTCCAGTCATTTTTATCTTGCTGTTCTCCAGGGACAAGCTGCTCACCACAGAGCAGTATATCTGCAAGCTTTTACTGAGGATACACCATTAAGTGTATAGATTTTCATTAGGTTATTTTCACAATAAAAGTAATACTAAAAATTTAGGAAAACCTTTGTTGCTGTTACTCTTGTTTTTGGTATAAAATATATTTGGCTTTCTAATTGGTTTGGTCTCTTATTAAAGTCTTACTGTCCCTTAAAAGGGTGGTTTAGGTATGTTTCCCCCTCGCCACTTCCATGATTATAGAAATAGTATAAGTGCTTTGCATAAAACTTAGAATAACAGAAAAAAATTAAAAAGTACTTACATACACTAGCATTATTTCTAACTTGCTTATTTCACATTTACTTGATGATCATTCCAGGAATGAAAATAGAATCCCCTGTTTCTGATGACTTGTATGTATGGAATGTTTCCTCATTCCTCTCCATATCTTAACCTGACATTTATTAATATATTATATAGAAATGTCTTGTCTCAATTACATGTTATTATTTTCAGTCTGTTTAAGGCCTCTCTGTTGGCTATTTATTGGCCTATTTCTTTATACCATTTTCTCCTATTCCAAATCCTGTTTCTATTTTAGCATGTTTTAACACCTCAGTGTATTTATCTCTGTTTCATATGCTTATTTGCATATGTGTATATAAATGAATACAATGTGGCATTGATTTGTGTGTTTGTTTTACACACTTATATTTCATTCTGTTTCTTAATTCCCTGCATGTAACAATATCCTTTGAAGATCCATCATTATTGCTATAAACAGATCTAGTTAATTTTTTTCTTCTGTATGGTAGTGCATCTTAGGTATCCACCATGTTCTTACTTATCCTTTTCCCTAGAATGACTACCAGGTTAGCTTCCAATCTTGCTGATAAATATTCTTTATGTTCCTTTGTGCTCCTATGTGAGAGTTTCTCTGAAGTATAAATACCCAGGAGTAGAATGGCAGCGTTCTAGGAAATACATACTTAGTTTCAATAAGTATTGCTAAGTAGTCTCCAAAATGACTATACTAATTATATTCACATCAGCTCTGACAGCACGTTAATATTAGTAATTATCTATTTATAATACCATTGCACATATTTATTATTTCAGTGGAAAGACATTAATTTTGATATCAAAGCTCTGGAAATTTTTAACATAAATGTGGACCTGAATAATAAAGAAATTCTCGGTTTTTATTTTCCTCATTCACTATTTGCAGACCAGACTCATTTTTTGCTAAACTCAATCTGTAAAAGTTAAGTTCAAATTCTGTTAATTTCTGCTTTTCAAGTTTATGAATTGTGCTTCTCTTTTAGTTTAATGTTCTTTTAAGCTATAGTTTCTATTTTGATTATAGTCATTAGCTTGTGAAAATATATATGCTGTGCTAAATTCCTCAATGTCAGGTAAGATTAAGGGAAATATAGACATATTAAGTTGCTTTAAGACCTTACACATGATAGAAACATTTGCTTATAGGTACAAAGAAGAATTCATCTTTGCAATTGATAACTAAGTATAAGCAAATAACAAAAATAATCCCAATTTCCCATTCTTCAGAAATGAACAGTAATACAGTTTAAAGTCTGAGATGTCTGGTTTGTAAAGATATTACTTACCTACGAATGTTTCTGTCCTCTCTAGATAATGCCTTTTACTATTTTAGGCACATGCACATCAAAATTGCTCTCCTATCTAGAAAAAGTGTTCTTACATTTAAGGTTCCCTTAAAAGAAAGTTATTTTGTAGGACAATATCAAAGATTGCCCCTTTAATTCTGATTACTCATTTGAGGTTAAGATTCTATAGTCCATACTTCAAGTACTGATGTGAGGAGCTGGAAAAAAAAAATGGGCCAAAATTTTTAAAAAGAGTAAAAAACAAACTGGAGACTCAAATATTGTCAAACTATTCTTTTTGAGGGTAATTCTTTTAAGGGGTGGTAACTTGCTCCAAATTACCATCACATCTTGAATAATAAAAGTCTTTTAAAAAATGTCAGGTAATTTCAATTCATTCATAATATTGTTCTTGACATTAACATAATTTATTAAAGGAACTGAGACTAAAGGATTCCTAAATTTTTGAGTTAATTAATCTCAAAAATTTTATAAATACTTTTAAGTACCTGAAAGCCCTTATACAGCCATTGTACCAGGGGGAAGAGTATTTCAACATAAAGAAAAGTTATAGGAGAATTTACAATGCCTCGCACAAAACAATAACTATTCGTTGAAGGAATAGAATCCTCGATAACGTATTTAAGTATGTGTGGTGTAGGTGTGGATGTGGATGGTGGGGGGCTGGTTGTTACAATGGGACATGGTTGTGGTCAGCATTAGAGCATTAATGCAAGGATAGAAGATGAAGCTTGGTACACATTAATTTTTTTAAGGCAACACTGTCAGGTTCCAACAGATCTACCCACCAGAAGGATAAAATAAGATATTTGTAGCTTTCTAGAATCTAGGTTAAAAAATGTTTCCCACAAGAAAAAAAAGGGTGGGGGGAACATATCTTGGGAAAGTTTTAAAGTTCAAATTTATACCAACCTCTTCTTGGTGTCAAAATACAAAGGCAAGAAATGATAAGAATATCCCTCAGACACATGAAAAAAATAAGCAAACATGCACATAGGGGGCCATTTCCATACCCCAAGCCCATGAGATTCCTTTAGAAAAACAAATGGATAAAAAACAAATTTGAACTCAAACACTGCAAAACATAAATAAGCAGCAGACCAAAAAAACAAGCTGACATAGAGGGAAATAACACAAGTTTGAGAGAGCAACTACTATTAAAAGGTTATAAATAAGTATATTTTAAAAGAATTCCTCTGAAAGAGTGATCTAAATATAAGGCAAATTTGAAAACTGAAGGAAACTTGTAAAAATAAATAATACGTTACTGAAGTTTGAAACTCATTGGAGAAATTTGTAGCAGATTAATAACAGCTCAAGAGCTAATTTATGATCTGGTGCTAACTTTGGAGGGGGAAAAAAGGCATTATAGTGCACATAAGATAAAGAGATTTAAAAATATTTAAAAGACAGATTAATAGAGATGAGTGTTGACTCATCAAGACAGGCTGAGGAAGATATAATGAGGAAATAAAGTCTAATAGATTTTCCAGAAGGAAAGAAAAACAATGGGAGAAAGGTAATATCTGAAGGATTAAATGAAATAACATGCCTGTTATTAGCACTGCTCAAAAAAATGCTAATTCCCTGTCCCTCTTCCTCACTATTTCTTGCTTTTTAATTAAAAACAAACTGATTTAAAATTTAAGATTATTTTTATACCTGTTCCTTTGGACTGGTTTCATAGTTTAATGCCCAGGATTTTATCTATGTTACTTGTTCATCTTTATAAAGATGCTAGCAAATTGCTTTATTACTTCCATTTATCTGAAGAAATTCAGAGAGGACAATAACTTGAATAAAATCACACAGCTGGGATTAAAATCTAATATACTTCACTCCAAAGAAATTTTACCTCTCATCTGCAATTTTCTAGCTTATTTACCATATTAAATAGAAAGAAGTTCACTTCATCAAGTAATGCTCATGGAATAAGGAACTTTTATATTTAAAAAAATGCAAAGCTCTTTATTAGAAGTAGAAATATGGAATAAAAACAAGCATGGACATGTGTAGCACATGTTGAATTTATAAAATATTTCAAAATTATTGCACAGTTGTTAATTGAAAAAATCATTTTTCCAGATATAAGAAACAATTCATCCTGAAGCAATTTTTTTCTCTTCTTTATGTCAGAATCATAATGCTCTATAAACAGGGTTTCTAATGGATTTGCTGGCAGCCCCTTAAGCCATTCAGTGAATGCTACAGTAGACAATTTGTGCTCTGGCTTGCTTTAATCACTTATAAAAAATTTTGTTGTGTTTGCTCAGTGTGACAGTGTTTGCTTTCCAACTGAACTCAAAACAAAAGGCTTGCACGCAATTTTATATATGCTTAGCCTCCCAGCTGTTTTGTGTGTGTTTCATTCATTCATCCATTTCTTCAATATTGTGCAACTAGTATATGTTAAGCATTGTACTTATTCCTGAGGATATTATAATGAATATAAAAATGAGTTTTTGACTTCATGAAGCTTACAATCTAAGGGGGTGACAGGAAAAAATTAAGAAATGAAACACAAAATATTATAAATTTTGATTAAGTGCTATAAAAGAAACAAATAAAATGATGACCTATTTGAGTCTGACCCATTTTTTTATTAAAGAGTGCCCTTCTAAATACTATACTGATCCTAAACACATGAAGCCCATATTCTTCAAATCTTCTTTCTCCAAATCTTTTCCACACGAATAGATGCTACTTTGCTAGTGCTGATGATAACAGCTTAATAATCCCATCATAAAGATGGGACAGCTTCATCACAGGGCTACCAAATGCCTGTATGCGAGCTGGAGTTTTAAATGCAGGAAGATTAGGAGTAATTTTCTCTCTTTTCCTTTGCTCCATTTATTTTCCTCATCATTACCTTATTTTCCTCACCGCTCCCTTCCCCCAAATATTACTTTTATTCTGTTCTATGCCTTCATCTACTCTCTAATTCTGATTTCAGACTTGGGACCACCTCACTGCCCTGTGAATGTATGGCAGGTTCTCCTTCCCATCTCCAGGTCTTCGCTCACACTTTCCCTCCCACCTTGAAGACTCCTTTCCCTTGAGCTCAGTTCTATTTTCCTTCAAAGGCAAACTTACCCAACAGAACACAGCAGAGTTCAGAATTGATTGATTCATTCATCCAGTCATTTAGTTAACACATACCTGTTAATACCAGGCAGTGTGCTAGATTCTAAGAAAATTAATTATGAGGAAAATGAAAAGACTAGACCATGAAAATAATTTGTAGGAGTTGATGAAAAACACTCAAACAAGTGCTTAATGAATTCAAAGTAAGAACAAATTTTGCATGTATCAAGCAACTTGTCCTAGGAAAGAATTAGGACTATTTACAATCACCTGTGTGTGAAACATTACACTACACATACCAACGAAATGGTAATTTGTTTTTTAATAGAATCATAAAAGACACAGAAAAAACTGCCATGTTTATTTTTTGATTACCATGAACTTAAACATATTTATCTCTTTTGAATCTCAAATTAATGAAATTAATTTTAGCAAATTAATACCCATTATTGAGTTGTAAAATGTATATAGTATTGCAACCAGCATCGTTTTTAAAATGAAATAGATTAAAACGGGATAGAAAATACTAGATCACAATGTATGTACTAAATATGTTTTTATTCATGAATATTTTCTTTCAATAATGTGCACATGTATGTACTTAGTTACAAGGTAAAATTAATTTTTTAGTGTGGGTCACAGTCAGTAAAGTTTTAAAGCCACTGTATTAAAAGGTTGCTTATGAAGTCACCCTAACTGGAGATAGATTAACTTTATTTATACCGCAATAACTGAGGGGTCTGTCATTTAATCCTTTTGTACATTAGCTTCTCAATCTATAAAAGAGAGATTATAGATCCTATTCTCTGCCAAATTTAAAAGTTCCTATCAACACAAAATTCCTCCAGTGAGAATTAAAAGAATATCAGTTGTTTCACTTTGATTAGTTTTTTTGGCGGTGGTCTGTTGTTAAGGAAGGTTGCACAAAATGACTCATTCATTGGAAAATTTACGCTTGCTAGCTCTATTGATTAGCTAGAAGTAAATTTTAGTTTTTCCATAAGGGCATGGATCTGTCTCTGTGCTGTATCCTTAGTGCCTGCCAGTTAGTAAGTAAATAGTTGGTAAATGAAAGACTCGTTAAACCAACCCCTTACTTATAAACAGTGCACTTTTTTACAGTGCTAAAGTATGCTAAACTACTTAAATATATTTTTATAATGTATACTATATATCATTTAGTTTAGCTTTTAATTCAAAATTAGTGAGAGAGGGCCTAAACTAATGAAGTTTCAATGTATTGTACACCAAACATATAGAGACGATGTGCAATGCCCAATGCAAAAATCATCTGACTGCATAATACAGAACTCCTGGACAATATATGGGACACAGCAGGCAACTGAGAAATGTTTGATTTGATTTTTGATTTGACAGGTGAGTTAGAGAGCAAAGGCACTATGCTTTCCAATCCAATTTTACATCTACACCATTCCTACCAGAAAGAACATGCTTCTGGGCTCACTATATGCATTTAAATTTGTGGGCTTACATATTTGAATATGCTGAAAACTTTTTACTGGTTACTAATCAAGTTATATTCAACTGCACTTAATAATTCTTATAAATATTGCCCTAAAATTAAAAATAAACATGATATCATATCGAGATGCTCAATGTGGTTCACAAATAAGCTCCCCATTTATGATCTTTTTAAGTGAGATAATTAACTTCCTCTAGCACCCTGAAAAGGTAAGTACAAGTAGCAAACTCTGCCTCTGTACATTCCAGTGGTCAAGAAAACATTTCCTCTGCTATTTTATCATCTGAAATTAAAATATGTAGATCTAAAAGCCCTAATTAGAGACTAACATGACTGACCCAGTCTATGCAGAAGCTGCTTACCAGGTGGTTTTTTACAGCAGATTGGAAGAGAACGATATTGAACAGTGATCATAAGGAATATTTGATGTTAATATAAAGGCTAATGGAAAAAATGCAAAAAGGCCAATTTCTGACCTACAGTATTTTATTCAGGCAAAAATATATATGTTGCTTCTTATTTGTTGCTGAGTAACCCTTTTTATTTTATGAGCTAGTCATAAGAGATAAGAGAAGAAAATTTAGTAAATAGTGCAATTTAGTAGATGTTAACTGGACTTACTGTGACCATTTTGCAATATAAACAAATATTAAAGCATTACACAGTATATGTGAAACTAATGTTATATCAATTATACCTCAAAAAAGTTTAAAAAATAAGTTAATAATGTGATTTTGTGTGAGTTTCTTAAAATGATAGAGAAGCAATAAAGGGGAATTAAAACCATTGAGAAGTAAACAATAAAGTTTTGAGAGATGAAGGGGCTGAGAAATAAGATCATGGTTTATTCATATAACTATCTAAAATCTCACTAACCTAAACTTCTGTATTGGGTCCATACAGATTTGTGGAGATGATATTTAGAACAAAGGAGAAGTATCATAATGAAAAAAGCCACTTCTAAATCCTGTCTTAGAGTAAACATATTCATGTTGGCCTCTATTCCCTAACCCCATCCTATGTAATCCAAAAAGGGAAGTATTCAGGATTAGAGTAGAGAAGTCCAAGTTCAAAGATATTGTTAGGCTAAACACTGCAATCTCTATATTTTGGGAGTTTGGGAGTGAGGGGAGTCTGTCTTTTAGGCTTACTCTTCCGGCTAATGTAAAAAGGATAAGAAACAAAGGGTTTGATCCTATGTGAAAGCACCCTTGGCCATTAAAAATCTGGAGTTGTCTGCCATAAATGTGATTCTTCCTGGAATTTAAAGAGGTACATGTTTCTTTCCTTGACATGGGTTTCCTATACCTACCCTTTCGGATATGAAATGAAGCCCAGCATCTCTAACCCAAGGAACTCATAAGATTTGGGATCTGAACATAATGGTAAGAAGAACAAAGGCTTTCTCTAGTCTTGTCTTGGCTCTACCCAGTGCTCTAAGTGGCATTCAGAGGTAGCTGTGGGAAGACAGAATGTGCTCACTCAGGATCTGGGTTCTTAGCCAAATAGCTCCTTTCCAGCAGAGTCCCAGCCATTCTCTATGTATTTTTCCAAAATACTGATTGCAGCTTTGATAATCTGTTTTCCCCTGAGACTATACTCTCAACTTTATGCCCAAGAGAGAAACAATTTCCAGTATTGTCATGTAGGGGCTGGTAATTCTATATATACTATTCTTTTAAGCAGTTTACATTCCTTAAAGTGTTTGTCTCTGAATAAAATTGGTTATTTTGAAATAAAGTCTTTTTGTTATTTTTAAGTTGCATACAAAAGATAAAAGGGCAGAAGTGTGTTTGGGAAATACATAATAATCTTAAAATTTTGCTCCAAATAGTTCCGTTGTTACTTTAATATGTGTACAATGTCTTTGCAAGCTTTGCAATAACTTTCGACTTGCAGCCTCCAAGAAGGAGAAGAGTTATTGAGAGAGGATATTAAATAGCTATTTCTTCAGTGATGGGGGTACAACTGTACCCTTGAATAACACTTTTTTCCTGTTTGTATGATGTATCCATCTAGTTTGCTTAACAGCAATCTACATAAACACACACTCTAAACAACATATATACAGGTATTATACGTACATATCTACAATGTTTAGAGTTAAGCAAATTAGATATATATATGTATGTATGCATGATGTGTGTGATACACACATGCACACTCACAAATAAGTACACACAGGAAGTTTGATATTCAAAATATTCTGGTATGTATTTTGATAAATTTTGTGAAAACATTTTTGGATTACTAAAAAACCTTATTATATAGTTTTGTAAGGAAAACAGCCGTTATTCTAAGCTAGAGTTGGTTATGATCCAGTGTTTGGTATAAAGAACACCATACAGAAGTCAGCTAATATGACCAAAATATCGAGAGCTTTCTAAGTATGAACTATAGTTCTAAATGTTTCACATATATTATTTAAATCTTGTGACAACTCTGTGAGGTAAGTGACATAATTATTCTCATGTCACAGTTAAGGAAATGAAGCTTAACTTGCCCAAGGACATGGGTAGTAAGTGACAGAGTTGAGGATGTGTGCATAGTCCAGAAAGCAGGGATTCCAACACAGGATACTCTCCTTACCAATCACTTGACCTTTAACAAATCACTTATTTATTTATTTTTTTCTGAATCTCAGGTTTTTCTCAGAAAATAAAGATATCATATGAATTGAGTGACAAGACATAGAACATTGCACAGACTCTCACTCACACTGTTAGAAACTAATAAATTTGACCTGTTTCTATTTCTACACTACAGTATCATTGGGTCCTCTTCTGAATCCTTTCCTTTTTTGAGTTCCTCTTGGCTGCCTCCTCCAGGAGTTTCAAATGTAATGCAAGCCTATGAAACTTACTGTGTATGCCTTCCAACCCCAGCAAACAGGCAAATTGCAAAGGGTAATGAGTGGATAGCTTTTGACTGGTATAGGTTGTTTTTCATTTGCTATGATGGGAGGGACAGGAAATGAAAGTGTGAGAATAGATGTAGCTAGTCTATGAGCAGATACTGAATTACTACCCTCACACTCTGTATTTCAATCTCTTATCTCCTTTACTTTCAATGACACCTGTTCATTCTGAATTTAAGACTGCCCTAGGAATCTATTTGGTAGGTAATTTATCTATTCTGGACTATAACTTTATCACTTTAATCTGGTACCAGGCTCAATATTTTCTTTATATCTTCCAAAGATACGTTAAAATCTCCTTCCTTTTATGGTGATCTCCCTATTATATTTATTTTTATGAAATTATTGATATTATCTCATTTATTGGGGTCTTATAAGTGAGGGGAGGCAAACACTTGGGCTCCAGACACAAACTTGAAATAGAATCTCCTTAATTACATATTTTTTTAATGGGTGACAAAATATTAATTTTAAGAGACAAAATGTAGATAGCACTGAAATAGCATTTAAAATATGCCACTTTGGTATAAAGATTATTTTGAGCTAACGATACTTAAAAAAACAGCAAATGCAAGAAGGGTGCTTTGAATTTCTCCTTTCCTTCCTAAAAACATGAGATAAAACCTTCATATAGATAGATGTTCTTCCTATGCCCGGAGGAAAATAACATTCTTACAACCAAGGATGGCATGTTAAAGCTGAGAGGATTCTGTACAAACAGACCTTGTTAAAATAATTTTTATCTTCCTTTAGCCTCCCCATGTATTTTAGTTACTTTTCCACAGTTATCTCTGTTCAACATAGTATAAAAACATTTGAACTTTGCCACTTCTTTAGGCCTTTATTTTCTTATGAGGGCTCTCATGCCATGTAAAACATATTAACTTTGTATACTTTTCCCCTGTTAATTTATCTCATGTCACTTTAATTCTCAGGTCCAGCCAAAAAACTCTAAGGCAGAGGTAAAATGTTGCCTCTCTTACAGCATCAATGTATTTTGTGGCACACCGGGGTTCTGTTGCACGTGGTTTAGGAAACACTGCATGCCTGCCTAGAGCTCTGGTTCTTTGCAGATGTGTCATCTTGTCAACATGTGAACCCCTCAATGGAGGTAGGATGTCTTACTTTATTCTCTATCATTTGGCCCTCAAAAAATTGTATATTTAAAGGTTTAATGCTTTTTGGTTAAATGAATGAAACTAAGAGGTAAGGTAACAAATAACAACAGGCTGTGTAAATCATAGAGAAATTTTACATTTTTCAATTAGGGTTCTGTAAGTACCTGTCATTTATTTCTTAGCTGGGGTATGCTTATTAAGTACTTCAGGCAGTGACCTTTTCCTTGATGCAATAAAAACATTAAAAACTTTAAAATATTATGTAACATTACTTTTAAGATATTTGAGTGTCTGTAATAATTAACACCTTCATTATGTATTTCTTAACATTTCTGAATACTGAGATATACATATTCTTGAATCTACCCTCAAAATAATCCCATAAAGTAGGACAAGCATTTTTAACTCTAATTCATAAGTGAAAAGGTTGGTGACTCTGCCAAGATTTTCAGTTAGTGGTAAATCTGAAATTGAAATAAAATCTTGATTCCTAGAGCATATGTTTTTACGCTAATCTATATTTTTGTTAAACAATTAAATCATATTTCATGGGCAATTTTTCTACTCTTTAGTTTGAATGGAGGAAAGCTTTGAACAGGTATAGGTGTGTGTGTGTGTAAATGGAAAGACTGTTAAAAACAGAATGCAGAGATTCAAGTGATAAGTTATAGAGAAGATTAGATCATTTCATATGAAATGACCATTTCATAACAGCAGGCACATTTTAGGCTCAGCTGGTTCCTGCATACCCATGGAAAGGAACTTGCAAGAACTGTAAGAGATACTGCAGCCTAGCTTCAGGGCACCACATAAAAGGGAAAGACTTCTCTCTTCAACCTGAACTCAGTCCGTGTGTTTAGACCAGCGTCTCTGCCCAACCTGCATTCACCCTTGTTTTCTCAAAACGGAAACTTCAGGGAAGATTATAAGACCAACCATGTAGCAAATATCTACATTTTTTCTTCTGCCTATCCCAGCTGTTATGTGATAAATTAACTTAAAACACACACACACACACACACACACACACACACACACACACAGATGTCTTTGCCTCTTTAGGAGTAAGTCAAATTTTTCAAGCAATGGGCAGCAAGGAAAACCATTATGTAACTGTCCCAGACTTTTCTCTAATTATCATAGAATTCTGAGACTTTGGACATGGCTTAAAGAAAGTAAGGATAGGAGAAGGTAGAAAAGTGCACTAACGGTTTAGGTATCTGAAAGGAGATGCTTTTAGAGAAAAACCACTTTGCTTTTGCCCTTTACTGGTAAGACAGAAAGGAGAGAGAAAGACAGAAATAAATCAACTATTAATTCGTAAAAATCAACTACTATGCCTTTAAGAAGTTGTATGTACTTTTTAAAAGGCAGGAAAACTGAAAATGATAAAAAAGAGACTTTAAAATTTCTAGATTATATTATTACTTGACTTAGAGGAAAGATATTTTAATTGTGTTATTTCAAGGACTGTGACAGGGAAGTAAGAAGGTGGATAAGAAAGGACATACATTTTTTAACTTTCATACACATAAGTAGCCATATCTTATTTAATATGCCTGATACTCAGGAGAGATAAAGAACTCTCCTGGTAATTAACAGAAAATGTTATTTAGAGGACAAGTTTTCTGGGGTGGCAATGTTCTGGTCAGTAAATTCATTTATATCACATTTTAAAAGATTTCAACATTTTTTTAAATTTAACAAACAAAAATACCTAAAAATATAATTATGATTTATATGATCCTTCTTAGAATAACTTTTGCATTAGATACTATGTGCCTAGCAAGTTGTCAGATGCAAGATAGTATTGAAGGAGAACAGGAGGAAATACAATCAATTATTGATACTCAGTATGTCTAATGTTTTATCATGAAACACCTTGTTGCTTCTAGAAGAGATCAAGTACCCTATAGTCTTGGTGAAGACTCTAAAGACATGGCCAAATGGAGCATGAACATATGGAATATATACTTCTTAACTGGTGAGGCCTCCCATATTGTTTATCTATATCTTACCTACCTTTCAAGATCAAGCTCAAATTCCATCTCCTTTGTAAAGATGTCCCTTGTTACTCAGCTCTCTGCCCTCCATCATCCAAACCTGTCTGGATAGTATTTGTCTGGTTCATACATTTAGCAGTTAATAATATCCCTACATTGTGATATCACTTCCCTTTTTTTGAAAATGTTTTAGATCTTTAAAGTTCTTATATTGGTTTATCTTCCCTTTCCAAGGAGACCATAAACCCCTTAATAACAGAGATAATTTTTAATATTAATTTTATTCCTTATAAGAACTAGAATAATTTTTTGTTTAATAAACACACATTGATTTTTATCTTATTTGAAAAAAATAGACAATGAGAGATAGTATAACAACAAGGTAGTAAATTATTCACTGAGAGCTCAGAGAAGATAGAAATCAATATGCACAGAAGTAGTTTGGGAAATCTTCAGGGAAATGATAGAACTTAAACTGGGCCCTGAAAGATGGAATAACTTGGAGAGAAAGTGCATGTTAGATGAGGCATCTCAAATAACCTAACCACCATGCAATTTAAATGTAGCATGTACTTAAGACACTGCTGCTGAAAGAAATGAACTGTCTGTCATCCAAGGTGACCTCATGAATAATTGTTAAATGATTCAGTATGACATTAAAGATGAGATTTGGGGATGCAATGATTTGCTAGTGAAATCATGAATATTATCATGAGCTTTGAGCCTAAGACAAATTGGGCTATGAAACTAATAAAATTTAGTAAGTTCCACCTTTCTTTCTTCCTACCATTCTATCAGGCTTTTCTGGGTACTTGTTCTTGTGGTTGACATAAAATAATGTTTGCTCTAGGAAAACACATGTGTTTATCTGTGCTCTGTAAGTAAATGAAAAGGTTAGACTATGAAGAGGAAGAAGTAGCAACAGCGAGGCTAAATTGAAACGAGACTTGCCAGTGTGCTATACAGTCTTCAATCCGTAGCCCATGGTTTTCCTATAGTGAAGATTTGGTTCTCTATTTTAAAATGCATATACCTTCAGTCGTAATTTATTAACAATGGGATATGGTATTATGGTAAAGTGTATCCGAATCCTAACAAGAGATACATAGCACCCTCAGCTGGAATTTTGAAATACCGTTGCTACATTTCCTTTTAGACCACCTTTGTCCTAAAATATGCTTTCCTCCACCTGTCCAATGCATGACATTTGCGATATGAAAGGTTACTATGGTCAAAAGTCCTAGGAAATTCTCCAAACTGCCTAGGCTCAGGAGGGCCCATTAGGGGTGAGAGTATCCAGCCCTTCGAGGAGTTTGTGATATTCCTATCACCCATGAGAGGATTGAAATCTAGGGCATCCCCACAAGTTCTTTTTACCCATAGTCAAGAAGTTTATCTAGAGATACTGTAAAGACTTTTCAGTGAATGTAATCTATGCTTTCCAGTTCAGCACATTCGGAGCCTAGAAGTTGCCATTCTATCCTAACAAGTAAAACTGGAACAACTGAAAAAAATCAACAGTTCTTCTTAGATCTATCAGAGAAAAAAGGTCACAGGGCAAAGCACAAAAACAAAAGTTGGAGAGACAGATAGGTGGATACAGAGCATCACAATTTACTAGAGCAAAAACCCACGAACAAATACCCCTAGGAACTAGGGCTGGGGTAGGAAAACCTGAACTGTAATTGATGAGTTGCAGGAGGCTTAGTGTAGACAAGTCTTATAGTTAAAAACTCCAGGGAAACTTAGTTATGGGGTCGGAGAGGGGACACACTTTTGGCAGTTTTAACTCTGGAAGCTCTATCAAGTCCTCACAGTGAATACTGGAGAAAAACTTGCTTCTAGCAGGGGGAGGGAAAAAGTAATGATTTTGAAATACATCAGAGTATGCTTTTCATCTTAACGAGGCCTTCCCTCGGGAAAAATTTGCTAACCAGAGCTTAACCTGCTGGAGTTTTATCAGAACCTAAGCTACCTGGGGTAAGAGAAATACCCAACTCCAGCATCCACTAGTCATCCTGTTCCACCTAAGAAGAACCTGAGAAGCACTGGTGAAGTTCACAGTCCAGGGACACAGACTCACCAAAACACTGAGACCTAATCATAGAATTATAGGACAGTTCCCCTCTTCCAACATCTTACCACTACATTACTGAAAGCCTGGTTAGGGCAGTTCTTTTTACTGAGTACTTCATGTCTACCTCTCAACGAAAACATTACAGTGCATTCTAAATGGTAAAATACAGTTTGAAAGACTGAAAAAGCATGGGAACCAGAGTTACATATTGGCATGTATACTGGAATTATCAGATAAGAATTTTTTTCTTAAATAATTAATACACTAAGGGCTTGAATGAAACAAGGAGACAACATCCATGAATAGATAGATAATGTAAAAGAGAGGAGAAAATTCTAAGGATAAAAAGAAATGCTATAGATCGAAAACACCATAACAGAAATGAAGAATGTATTTGATGGGCTCAGCAGTAGACTGGACATGGCTGAGGAAGGAACTCTGAGCTTTACAATATGACAAGAGAAACTTCCAAAACTGTAGAAGCAAAGAGCAAAAGGACTAAAAAAAAAGAAGAAAAAAAATATATAGAATTTCCAAGAACTGTGGAATAACTATAAAAGGTAAAGTGTGACATATGCATAATGAGAATATCAGAGAGAGAGAGAAAAGTAAAAGTAATATTTGAAAAGCAATAACAACGGAATTTCCTACAAATTAATGTTAGACACAAAACAAATCCAGGAATCTCAGAGGACACCAAGCAGGATATATTCCAAAATAACTACACTGAGGCATATTATATTCAAACTTCAGAAACCCAAAGATAAAGAAAAAATTTTTCAAAGAAGCCATGGTGGGGGCAGGGACTTTACATTTGGAAGAGCAAAGGGCAGAATTAAATGTAACTTGCCCTCAAAAACCACACAATCAAGAGGAGAGTGGACTGAAATATTTGCAGTGTTGAGCAAAAGGAAACACACATCCGCTTAGAATTCTGTATCTTGTGAAATTACCCTTTATAAGTGAAGGACTAATAGCAGTAGCCTGCCTTTCTAGATCATAGTTTCGGTTGCTAACTAGATGATAAAGTACACATGATGTGTCACACATCTTTGTCTAGGGCAGTTCTCAACCAGAGTCAATTTTGCACTGCAAGGGACACTTGGCAATATCTGGAGACATTTTTGGTTGTCATTACTGGGAAAAGAGTCACTACTACTATCAAGTGGGTAGAGGCTGGGTGGGGTTGCTGGAAAACATTCTATAATATACAGGAGAGCCCCAACCCACCCCCAAGAACTATCTGGAGCAAACCATCAATAGAGCCATGATTGAGAAACCTTGGTCTAGGCTGTAGAGAAAATATGTAGGTCACTTTTAAATACGAAAAACTTTCTCTTTTTAAAAATTATAGTTAGCATATGAAATTATATCAGTTTCAGGTGTACAACATGGTGATTAGACATTTATGTACCTTACAAAGTGATCACCCTAATAAATTTAGTACCTATCTGGCATAATATATGTGACAGAACATGTGCACTTTAGCCTCTAATTGATAGCCAAAACCATGATTTAAATAGGTAACCTGCTATCACTTCTGCTCTTTTCCTTGAGAATTATATATATTAATTTTTATAAGGAAGCAATATAAAGACTCAAATATTTAATCCTCAGATTAAAAATTATCTTTATCACTAGGCTCTGCTGTTTACTAGCTGTATGACCTGATAAATTATTTGACTTCAAGTTTCTTATGATGGGAGTTGTAAGAAAGGATAAAAATAAAAAGCTATAGGTTTAGGTAAAGTGCTTAGCACCATGCCTGATATATAATAAGTGATTAATAAATTGTGGGTTATTACAGATGATTATATTAAATTGTATTATGGTTAAAAAAATTTTCCTTCCCTATGGAACTATTTATATTTCCATTTCATAGATTCCATTTCATAGATTTCCTTTTTGACTTGCTTTGGCCAATAAATTGTGAAAAGTGGACACTTTCAAGAAGAAGCTTTAAGAACCATCGTGTCATTCTACTACCTTTCCCTGGCTCTCTCTTGAGACGAGCCGTGATCTGTGACCAAGTTAAATCTCTATCACAGCCAAACTGAGCTAGAAACAAATGTTGGTTGTCCAGGAAAAAAAAAAAAAAGGAGAAATAAAGACTTTCTTAGACAAACAAAAATTGAGGAAATTTATTTCCAGTAAACCTGCCTTGAAAGAAATGTTAAAAGAACTTCTTTAGAAAGAAGGAAGATTATATAGATCAGAAAATCAGAAAGGAAGAGCATTGGGGAATAAATGAGAGGAAAATTTAAAAAGTTATTTTTCTTATTATTAATCTGTTCAAAATATTAGCAATAATGCATTTGATTATGTATACATACACATATATAGCATACATATACACACACTTTATATATAGCTATGTACATTTAAGTGTAAGTGAAATAAATGAAAGATATAATACAAGGAATGGGACAGAATCACTAGGATTTCTTTTTAATTAAGATACTTGTACTACCTGTAAGGCAATATAGTATTATTTGAAAGTGGACTTAGATTAGTTGTAAATGTATAATTGCAAACTCTAGGGCAACCACTAAAAAAAAAATTTAAAAAGAAGTAACTGCGATGCTGGGAGAGAAAATAGAATTATATAAAATGCTCAATTAAAACCACAAGAGGAAGAAAAAGTATAGAAGACAAAAATAGGAACCAAGAATAAGGGCAACAAGTAGAAAATAGTAAATATGGTAGATATTGATCCAACTAAATCATCCATCGCTTTAAACATCAATGGTCTAAACACATCAACTAAATGATAGAGATTTTCAAGATGAAAAAATATGATTCAACTATGTATTGTCTACAAGATACCCACCTTAAATATAAGGACACATTTAAAGTAAAGAGACAGAGAAAAATACACAATGCTAACACTAATCAAAAGAATGCAGGAGTGGCTCTATTAATTTCAGACAGAGCAGACTGGAAGCAAAAAAAGTTATCAAGATAAACAGGGGCATTACATAATAAAGGGATCTGGTCTCCAAGAAAATATAACAATCCTTAATGTGTATGCACCCAACATCAGAGCATCAAACTTTGAGGCAAAACAGATAGGACAGCAAGGAGAAATAGATGAATCCAATATTATAACTGGAAACCTTAACATCCCTCTATCAGATAGAGGCAGATCCAGCAGGCAGAAAATTAGTGAGAAATAGCTGAACTCAACAGTACCATCAATCTATGGATATAACTGACATCTATAGACCAATGTACCCAACAACAGCAAAATATGCATTTCTTTTTCAAATTTACATGAGATATTCACCAGGATTGACCATAGTTGGGGCCATAAAACACATCTCAACAAATTTAAAACAGTTTATACAATAAGAGCTCTCAGACCACAGTAGAATTAGAGTAGATATCAGTAACAGAAAGATACCTGAAAAATTCCAAATTATGAGATTAAACACATTTCTAAATAACACATTAATCAAAAAAAAAGTCAAGAGAAATGTTTAAATATTTTGAACTAAATGAAAATTAAAACACAGCTCAAAATTTGGGGGATATAGGAAAAGCAGTGCTAAGAAGGAAATTTATACCATTGAATGTATTAGAAAAGAAGACCTAAAAATCGATCTAAGCATTCACCTTAGAAAACTAGAAAAAGAGCAAATAAAATAAAGAGCAAATAAAAAAGTATATAGAAGAAAAGAAACAATAAAAATCAAAGCAGAAATCAATGAATTTGAAAACAAATTAGTAGAGAATATCAATAAAAACCAAAACCTGGCAATTTAAAAAGAATAAAATTAATAAGCCTCTAATCAGGCTAATTAAGAGAAAGGAAATAAATTACTATTATCAGAAATCAAACAAGAGATATCACTACAAAAATACCATGAACATTAAAAGGATAAAGAAATAGTATGAGCAACTCTCTGCCCACAAATTTGATAACCGAGATGAAATGAATTACTTAAAACTCTTAAAACTAACACAAAAAGAAATAGAAAATCTGAAAGGCTTATATATTAAAGAATTTGATAATTAATAATTTTTCAAAAAAGAGCACCAGATTCAGATGAATTCACTGAATTCTACACATTTAAGAAAGAAATTATACCAAATTTCTACAATCTTTTTAAATATAGAAGCAGAGGGAATCCTTCCTAACACATTCTTTAAAGCCAGTATTATCCTAATTCCAAAACTAGTCTAAGACATTACAAGAAAAGGAAACAACAGACCAACATCTCTCATGAATATAAATGTAAAAATCCTTAAAAATTTTTAGCAAATTAAATTCAACAATATATTAAAAGAATTATACACCACGACTAAATACAATTTATCTGATATGCAAGGCTGGTTCGACATTTAAAAATCAATTAATGAAATTTATCACATCGACAGACTAAAGAAGAAAAATCACATATTAACAATAGATGCATAAAAAGCATTTGACAAAATCCAACACCCAATCATGATAAAAATTCTCAACAAACTGAGAAGAGAGATGGACTTCCTCGACTTGGTAAACAACATCTAAGGAAAAACTTACAGCTAATATCATACTTAATGGTGAAAAACCGTAAGCTTATCAACTGTGATCAAGAACGAAGCATGGATGTCTCCTTTCACTACTGCTTTTCAAAACTGTATTGAAAGTGCTAGCTATTGTAATAAGAAAAGGAAGTAAAAGATATAAGGTTGAAAAGAAAGAAGTAAAACTATCGGTGATGTTTATGAATCATAGATAGATGATTATCTGTGTGAAAATCTAAAAGAATCAATAAGAAAATCTCCCAGATCTAATAAGCAATTGTAGCAAGGTTTCATTATGCATGGTTAATATACAGAAGTCAGTTATTTTCCTGTATACCAGCAATGAACAAGTGGAATTTGAATTAAAAATACATTATCAACTTACATTAGTAACCCCAAAATGAAATACTTAAGTATAAATCTATTGAAATATGTATCAGATCTATGTGAAATATATCAAAGAACTAAAATAAATAGAAAGATATTCCTTCCATGTTCATGGATAGGAAGACTCAGTATTGCCAAGATGGCAGTTGTTCCTAATTTGATTATAGATTCAGTGCAATCTCAATCAAAATCCCAGCCAATTATTCTGTGAATATTGACTAATTAATTTTGAAATTTATATGGCAAGGCAAAAGACTCAAGGCTAGCCAACTCAATATTGAATGAGAACAATGTTGGAAGACTGATGCTATTTTTCAAGAGTTACTATACAGTTACAATAATCAAAACAATGTGGTATTGGTGAAATAGATCAATAGAATAGAGAGCCCAGAAATAGTCCCATTTAAGTATAGTTAATCTTTGACAAAGAAGCCAAGGCAATACAATGGAACAAAGATAGTCTTTTCAATAGTGTTGAAGCAACTGAAAGTCCACATGCAAAAAAAAACACAAAAAAACCAAAAAACAAAAAACAACGAGTCTAGACATAGACTTTACATACTCCAGTAAAATTAACTCAAAATGAATCACAGACCTCAAAGTAAAATGCAAAGCTATACTATTCCTATAAGATAATTTGGGAGATAACCTAGATGAACTTGGGTATGACAATGACTTAGTTATAACATTAATCATAATCCATAAAAGAAATAATTGATAAGCTAGACTTAAATTTTAAAGCTTCTGTTCAGTGAAAGACAATGTCAAGAGAATAAGACAAGCCACAAACTGAAAGAAAATATTTGCAAAAGACACTTCTGATAAAGGACTGTTAAATGTTTAAAAGAACTCTTTAAATTCAACAATAAGAAAACAAACAGGCAAATTTTAAAAAATGAGCCACAGTACTTAACAGCCATCTCAATGAAGAAACTATAGATGGCAAATAAATATATAAAAAGATGCTTCACATTATATATCATCAGGAAAATGCAAATTAAAACAGTGGGATACCACTATACAGCTATTACAATGGTCAAAATCCTCAACATGGACAACGCCAAATACTGGTGAGTATGTGCAGAAATAGGAGCTCTCATTTACTGCTGGTAGGAATGTAAATGGTGCAACCACTTTGAAAGTGTTTGAAGGTTTTTTTTTTTTTTTTTTAACAAAAGTAAACATACTCTTACCATAAGATCAAGCAATTGGTTCCTTGGTATTTTACCCAAAGTAGTTGAAAATTTATATCCACACAAAAACCTGTACATGAATTTTTATAGCAGTTTTATTTATAACTGCCAGAACTTGGAAGCACCCAAGATGTCCTTTAATCGGTTAAGGGATAAACTCTGACACATCCAAACAATGATATATTATTCAGCACCAAAAAGAAATGAGTCATCAAGCCATAAAAAGACATGAAGGAAACTGAAGTGCAAATTACTAAGTGAAAAAAGCCAATCTAAAAAAGATTACATCCTGTGTGATTCTAACTATATGACATTCTAGAAAAGGTAAAACTATGGTGACAATAAAACAATGAGTAGTAGCCAGGGGTTAACGGTGTAGGGATGAATGAATAAAAGAGCCCAAAGGATTTTTAGGACAGTAAAAATACTCCCTATATTATAGGGGTGAATATATGTCACTATAAATTTGTCCAGGTCAGAAGGATGAATAAATAAGATGTCCCTTTTTCATATCCCCCATCAACAACAATGTCATCCGTCCATGGGCAATGTGCCTTTGTAGGAGCCTTCTGATCTGGGTAGGAAGTTGCAAAACCCTGGTGCGGTCCAAGATGAAGGAGAGCCATTTTGAGAAGTCAGGTTGCTCCCACCAGTGAAGTTTTCCTTTTAGAAAGCCTTGAGTAACCTAGACAACTGACTGCTTCAGTGACCACAATTTTCCTTTCCTGTGTCTTAATTCCTGCTCTTGTGTTTAAATTCACCAATAAAGAGTAATCCATGAAACCCTAGATACTCCACCCATAAACTCTAACAAAGACAGAGACACAG
>NW_006434709.1:17245343-17299181 GCF_000325575.1 Pteropus alecto
CCCTCTCTCCCTCCCTCCTTCTCCAGCCTTACTCTGTGACCCTTGGGCAAGCTGTGTACCCTCCAGAATCTGTGAGCAAGAAATCTTGTTTTAAAAGCTCCCTGATGGTTGTTGCTGAGATGATTCCTGCAATCATAATAACAAGTGCAAGGGCTGGTCCAGCCATAATATTGGCTCCAGTTGGGAAAATGTCTGGTGGCTTCCTCACAAGTAATATAGGCCCAGATGAGTGCCTCAGGCATTCCTAGCCAATAGTATCGCAAACAATAGGCTGAGACTGGCAGAACAGGTGGTTACTAGGGGATGGGGAAAATGGGGAGATATTGGCTAAAGGGTACAAACTTCCAGTTATAAGATGAATAAGTTCTGGGAATCTAAGTTTCAGCATTGTAATTATGATTATCAATACTCTATTTTATACTTAAAAGTTGCTAGGAGAGTGAATCTGAAATGCTCTTACACCAAAAAAAAAAAAAAAATAAAGTAATTATGTGAGCTGATGTTAACGTTGTGATCATCATTTTGCAATTATATGTGTACCAAATCATCACATTGTATACCTTAAACTTACCCAATGTTATGTGCTAATTGTAGCTCAATATCTAAAAAAAGAAAAAAAAGAAAAAGAAAAAGAAATTTGTCTAAAAACACATAGAATATACAACAGGAAGAGTGAACCATAACATAAACTATGGATTTTGGATGATAATGTGTCAATGTAGGTTCATCATTCATAACAAATGTACCACTCTGGGGTGGGATATTGATAACGAGAGAAGGGATGGGTGTGTGTGGGGTGGAGGGAGCAGAAGGCATATGGGAAATATCTCTCTATCTTCCTTTCAATTTTGTTGCATAGGACTTTTTGCATTGGAATCTTTTGAGATACTTAATAAAATTTAGATAACAGGAGCCCACCTAAGATCTCCTAGATCAGATCTTTGAGGGATAAGCTCAGGAATTTGCATTTTAATAAGTTTTTTTCTGGTAATTCCCAAGGACATTAATGTTCCCCTGGATGTCAGCATGGCTTGCTTTCTTATTTCCTTTGTTTTTACTGAAATGAAACTTCTCAAAGATGTCTTCTCTCACTACCATATTTGAAAGTGTAGTCTCCCTATTCCAATACCCAGAATTCCCTATTCTCCTCTCTAAATTATTTTTATCTTGAGGATTGATCATAGTAGTATATACATACTACTCATTTGTTGATTTATCTGTTCTCTCCCAATCCACTTCTCAGCAGCTACAACGTAAACTTTATGAGAACAGGTTATTTAAAAAAAACCATTTTGTTCACTGCTGAATGCCCAATACCTAGTAAAGCCCTTGAATATTAGTGTTTTGATAATTATCTGTTAAATAAATGAATCACTCCAAGTGTTTTAAATTTATATACTCAAAATACTAATATTCTTGTACTTCTTTACCTCCATCAAAAAGAAATCTCAACTCTACCTCTCCCCCAAAAATGGGAAAAAGGCGATATATAATTTGGATCTAAAGTTTCCTTGAAATATGTCTTGTATGCATTCTCCACACCATAACCCAGTAGAAAGCTCCTGAGTTCTAGCATCACCATCGTTGTGTATTTCTTTGATGTGAAACAGGGGTCAAAGATTGGGTGAGGATGAAAGTAAAGGAGAAAAATTGAGAAGTGTCAACCTTAATAGTAGCGATAAATAATGTTTTGCTAAAAGCTGCCTAAGAATAGATGGCGCAGTCTGTGTAGGTGTATGTAAATGGTATGCAAATCAGAATCTAATTTTAATGCAAATGTGTGTGTGGTCCTCCTAACTATTTCATGCACCTGGATAGAGCCCCTAGGAAAATTCTAGTGGAGAAAAATGTGCTCTTAGCAACGTTTTAATGACTGGGTGGTTGGAGAGCACAGGGCACCACACCTGGCATACATTATAAGATCTGCTAGTTAGTTGTTAAAAACAAGCTCTTATATATGGAATATTGCTTTGCAGCTTTGGTGAACTACCAATTTGAATTGTGTACACCTTAACTTATCTATTATGTAAGTGAGTATGACATTGCTTTGCCCCAGGATAGTGGGAAGTGTTATCAGTTAACAAATTGTTTAAGGCAAGCGCATGTAGGAATGTTGGGACCAGAGGTACTGTTAAACATAAATTATCCCAAGTCAGCGCTATGATCACGTTTCATTATGAAACAATCCACCTATATGTGTAATTTGCATCCTAATTGTAGTTCTATAAAATGGAAAAAAACTGTTGGTAAAACGGTAAAATAAGTTTGTTACTGTAGTAAGAGCATAAAATTAAGCAAAGTTGATAGAAGAAATAAAGGCCCAAAGGAAATGTCTCATTCCAGAGACCATAACAGAAGACAAAAGGACCAAACACCATTTTGTCTTATGACAGTATTGCATGATTTGTCCATTTCAGAAAATGACAGCATGAAAAATAGCATCACCTATATTTCTATGTATGACCCTCTATTATTAAAAATGTTCTTCCGATTCTATTATCTCCACTGATTGTTCTGACAAGTAAATAGGGTTCCATTACAGACTCTTTTTTAAGATTTTTAAATAGTAAATCAGACTTTTTCTTCTGGCATTATGACTGAGTGCCCCTGGAACCTTAATATGTATTATACGGAATACATATTAAGTGGTGTCCCCGGTCCAACGTGAATAATTCTTAATGTTCCTTCTTAAAAAAAATCTTTACTGGTGAGAGAGAAGGGCATGAAGCTAAGGACAGATTTACAGATGAGAGATACAGGATTTCCCAGACTAAACAGCAATAATGTTGATGCTATCAGGATACTGAGCTTTGAGTTAATTGTAGGTAGGGTAGTTTCCAGTACTATTTCAAGTCAAGTAGAATGGGGGTTGACGTGACCTCAGTTTCTAGGCAGAAGCTTCTGACTACCAGCAAACACAGATGCTGAAGCAATTCTTCTAAGCCCACGCTCCTCAAAATGTGACCTGAGGACCAACAGCATTAGCATCACCTGGAAGCGGATTAGAAACCAAGACTCAGACTCCAACCCAGATCTACTGAGTTATAATCCATATTTTAGTAATTTCCTTAGGTGATTCTTAAGCACATTAAAGTTAAGAAGAAATGTTGTACAAAGAAATATTTCCTAATGTGGGCCCATCAGACTGCACTCAATTAAAATAAGACAGTGAGCTCATAGTTACAGACTACACAAGGGAAAAGCCACTAGGCATAAAAATTAGCAAGGAAAAAAACCGAGTATATTTAGACTTTTAAGGACTGCATACAGGAAATGTATGAATCTTTCAAGACACAAGAAAACAAAAACAGTGAGCATACAGTGGAGCTAACATATAATGAACAAGTGTATTAGAAACTAAAGTTAAGCTTCTGAAGAAATATTTGTTAAGATAAAGAAACAACAATGGATGTGTTAAACAGATTAGACAGTTTTAAAAATAGAATTAATGAGCTGAAATACATATCTAAAGGAATTATTCAGAATGTAGCACTAAGGAGAAAAAAAAATAAGAAAAAAAAAAAAACCTAAGATATATAGGACAGACTGAGTCTAGTAAATCATGTTTGGAGTCCTAGAAGATTACTAGATATTATAGAGGAGAGGCACTACCTTAAAAACAATGGCATAAATTATTTAGCACCACTAAAATATAATAAACTAAACAACAACAACAAAATACCTGCCTAGATAGAAATTAAAATTAAGTGGAACACCAAAGACAAAATATCTTAAAAGAACCCAGAGGAAAAGAAGTCATCTAAAAAAAAAAAAAAGGCAAATTTCTCAAAAGCATAATTTTTTAAAATGGACTGTCAGTCAACTGAGAATCATGAAGCCAGAAAAAAAAAATGCTATTTTAAAGGATAAAATTGAAATACTTAAAGAAAAAATTAACCTTAGAGAATTTTCAGTGGACTGAAAGACAATCTGATTGTCACTATGCTCCCATACATTCAATGGCTCTTTCACCTCTACCACAGACTTGTTCTAAAAAAAGCTTGTATATCTAAATTTTATTTCTCTTTAGTGGGGTGAGAGGGTCATTTCTAATCAACCACATTTCTTACTGATCTTTTTCCTCATCAACATGAGAAACTTAATCCTAAAATCCATTGCATATTCTCAAGTTCCAGTCATTTGTTTTTCCCCTGAGATTTGGGTGTACCACCCCATTTACCCTTCACACTTAAATAGTCACACAACATGTAATGGTTCAGTCAATGACAAACTACATATGCAAAGGTTGTCTCATAAGATTATAATGGAGCTAGTGACATAGTAGCAGTCATAATTTCCTAGCAAACATGTTACTCATGTTTGTGGTGATGCTGGTATAAACCAACCAACTGCGCTGCCAGTCACGTAAAAGTAATAGCACATACAATTGCAGTAGCAGGCTATACCACTAGGTTTGTGTAAGTATATTCTATCATGTTTATAAACCAAAATCACCTAACGATGCATTTCTCAGAACTTACCCCCATCGTGAAGGGGTGCATGACTGTATGCCTAATTCCTTATATGTATTTGACTAAGGAACTTCCACTTTGTGGTCCCAGTAAACCATGCACACTTGGTGTATGTTCTACAGAAATTTAGGATTGAGCTCTATTTTGAGCATTTCATAGCCCTTCCACTTCCTTTCTCAGTGAATACTGTGGAATACTGAACAGAACACCAGGATGTCACTGGTAGGAAAAGATGTTCTAGTGCTCAATTTAAACGTCAAGGCAAAGCATAGAAATAGTTTAGTCTATAATATTCATATGCTCTTGCTTACCAACCAGATCTTACTCTACACCCACCTGAATTCTGATAGATCAGCCTTTTACCTCATTCTTATTTTCATCTGTATTACTTTTGTTGTGTTCCACAAGTGAATATATATTTGTCACATTTAGAACATTATCTAAAAACCAAGGCTTTGAGTCCAGACCAATAACCTAGAAGTCTGCAATTTTCCAGGCATCTCATTCCCAAATTCTCTCTCTCTGAGTCTAAGGTTGCCAGAAACAATTGTGATTCTTAAACCTGTAAAACAAAGCTCCACAGCTCTTCCCCTGATCTCCACTCCTCTCATGACTTGGGATTTTATTTCCAACGTATTTTTGCTCATTTCATTGATATACCTTTTTCGCCTTCTCCACATTAACTTGTAGATCTCTTCTCCCTTTGCAGGGAGCAAGCACCTTGCACTTCATACAGCCAGTTGTCACGAGAACTCAGAAAAGTAAGCTGTTGGTCTCTACATGTAGAGATCTTCCCCCTCAAAGCCCACTCCTAATCAGCAAGCAGTAACACACTGCAGGTGGGAAGGAAGGAATTGGTCTGACACATCTTACACTATATTTGGAACCATTGCTTTCTTTTACATTTAGGCTCTGCTGCTAAAGCTAGTCCCTTTTGTCAAATTAGCTCATGGTGGTTTTCTCTTCGAGATCTTATTTTTTCTTACTCCAGATCAATTTCCTCAGGGAAAACAAAGTTTTTCAATTAGATCTATACATGTGTGAATACCGTACAAGAGCTGGATTCAAGTTCTCTCCCACCATGCTCTGCAGATTAAATTATGGGGACTAGATTGGACACGCCATGCATATGTAAGACAAGGTTTGTGTTCTCCAGCTTGTCCTCTGCAATTCCCCCTGAAGTAGAAGACTTTGCAAAACCTGTATTCACTTCACTTTTCCAGCTAGGAAAAGTGGAGGAACACAGAAAGATAAAGGAAAATAGAAAAAAAACATTTGTTTCCATGGAAAGAGTATATTGAAAGCACCCAAAGGAGTAATATGAGAGTAGCAGAAACTGTCAAACGTACCTTCCCTCTGACTCATCCTCCAGCCAAACACCTTTGAATGGAGGGATGCTGTTTCTGTTATCATACTGAATTGACCTTCTCTGGCCACCTTCCCTGAGATACTCCTAAATTCTCCCATATAAATGTCTCTATTATTTTCAATAGCATCAATGGACAATAAAAAAGTATGCCCTTACCTCAGTCCCAGAACATAATGTCCATTATCATTAATGATGATCATAATGGGAGAAAGGAGTCAATTGACCTCTTAGCATATGCCCTCAAGCTTCATCATCAGGCTTCCCTAGGGGTTTGGTATGCACCTGATAGGACAGGATTAATTCAGCATAAAAATGTTCCCTGGCCTATTTGAACTTTAAGTAGAATACAAAATGACCTACTTTGGCAATATATTTAACTTTCCTCACAGTTACTATTTTCCCCAACTCTTTGTTACTTTTCCAAAGTGTTTATGTGAAGATTCTTAAACTCTTACATCTACACCTATGTTGGAACGTTAATAATTTTTTTTTTTAACACTCCATATTATCAAGAAACAGCCCCAGGAAGTAAGCAGGAAATTAGTATTAGCAAGAGATGGTAAGTGAATCTGAAATGGAGACTGGGGGAAGCTAATCCTCAAAAATTCCATTTGACAAGGATTTCTGATCTGATAGTATGCTAGAACATTTAAGGAAGGAAGAGGCTGTGCAGGGAGAATAAAATTTATAAAATAGAAAATCAATGCTTCAAAAAGAATCAAGTTAAACTTTCATAAAAGCAGCATAGTAATTCTATTAGGTAATCTAAAAAAAAAAAAAAAAAGAAAATTCCACTAGTTGTATGTACTCCTTATACCTCCAAATCAGATATAATTTAAACAACCTATGAAAAGGGGACTATCAAAAAAAAAATAAACTGTACTGGTATTGTTATTGTTTAATTTTGGTGCGTCATCATCACATGCTTAAAAATAGCTCTTCCACCTTGAATATATTCTGATCCTATGAAAATCCCAAACTGGTCATTGTTTCCAATGTGTTTGTTTTGCATTCTTAACAAAATAGTAAACTTTTTGAAGACGCTATCTATATTTCTCTTTTACAACAAATTGGTACTCAACAAATTGTGAAATGGTTAAATCATATTTAAGATTATGTGGCATTGTGGCATGTTTAATATCAGATCCTTGAACTATACCATAAATGAGTCTATTATAAACATGGGTCTTATCTATACAACGTTAAAATATGCAGGCATGTTAGGGGAAAATTATTACAACTAATTATTTAACACTAGTGACAACAATGTGTTAAGATTGAATTTTTAAGTAAACGAAGTTTTTATTTTTAAGTTTATTTTACAATTAAAAAAATTTTAAATGTAAAAGTATTTATTCACAATCCTTGCTGCACCTACTCCTTCAAAACTTGTTTATAAACAAAATGCTGAGAAAAAATTACAATACTAGCTAATGACAAAGATATATAAAAACTTTAAAAAAGATAATCTAGACAATGACAAAGTAAATTAACTTTAGATGTTCCTAGTGGCACAGGGTAGGATACCTACTCCTTAAATAAATCTGTTATGACATAAACAGATTGAATTCTAGTCACTTCAGCAAGAGAGAATATAAAGAATCAATTGCGAATTGGCATTTCATCGCAGGAAATGAATGTACAATTTTTATTGCTTATGGGTTGGACAGAAATCCTTAGGTTGGGATATAAAGAGAATGAGTCTTTGAATTGGTTGATTTCTTGAGACACAGACTTATACAGCTAGGTGTGTTTCTGAGTATAGATGGAGGTATTATGTAAGTCATATGATATTCTATGGTTCTAACTGCATAATTGAAATGGGGCAGCAGCGGGATTCCAGTTCTCAGTCACACTAGCTTTCCGGCATCTTCTGGTCAGGCTAAAGGACTGGCAACAAGAGCAGTCTCATTTAAGGTCTACGGTACTGGAATAATCTCTGATGTCATTAAAAAACAAAACAAAAAGAGTTTAGAGCAAAACCAGGGTCTGATCTTTTGCTCTTTTGTTAAAGGATGAGTTGTCAGATCATCTGATAAGACAGTGGTTGCACAGCAGCATTTGAGACTGAAGACGTACACAAAGTAAAAAAAGAGAATGACTAGATTTTGCAGAATGCTTCAAAGCCATGTGCAGAAGGTACTGAATACAAGACAGCAAAATACATGCAGAATCTATTAGGATCTACCTTGCTGAGTCAAGTCTACCTTCAATTTAGAGGGCTGTTCTACCTAATATATTTATCCAAAAGCAGCACAGAGTGTTGGTAATGGCACAAATACCACCTGGACTGGTTAATAGTGAGACTAAAGCTGCTGCTAGATACCCTCTTATCACTTGGGCCAAATGGTTTTGAGCTTTGAGAGCTGTGAAAGTATCATTTAAAACTTAGGGTAAGATAAATAGTAAGTTTCTGATCTTCTCCAAATTAATTGATATAAGCCCCATTGTAGAAACCCGGATACTATGCATAAAAAGTGAATCAGTATTTCCTTTGAGCAATTCTCCAGAACAAGTTATGGTGGCTTCATTTTTTAAGTTCCTGGGCACATGCCTCAATGAGACATTGTCCGAAAAAAAAAAAAAAAATTCCTAAAGTCCAAAGACTACACTGAAGACATAAGTTAGATTACAGTGAGGGAAACAAGTAAAGGCTTGATATCCACACAACCATAGTACTCTACTGAGGTGTAGGTGTCATTTATCATAACAAGAGTGTGCCAGTTATCTCTTCCTTGAGGAAGGAAAATTCCCTGTGTGTAGGTTAATAACATTCATTAAGTAGGTTGAAAATCTATAAAGAAAATAAGTGAACTGGAAAGAATAGCTCTGATATTTATTGCTAGCCCTGTTGTAGCTTCAACCTTGTGGATAGTGTCATAGTAAAATTTAGGGTAAAATTTTGGGGACACAACTGTTTCTTTTGATATGTACTTTGTTCTTCTAAGTCCAAGCTGGCAGCATTTCTGTTGATATAATTTACTCAAAACCTTTGTAAGCCTCCTGTGAATCTCATTGTGGTTCACTTCATTAGACAAAAGTTACACTCATAAATCTCTTTGAGATAAGAGTTGTTTGCTTTGGGTTTTTTCTGTTGTTTATTATTGAGAGAACCTGTGAGGCACACGCTTTAATTTCTCCATAGGGCCTTTTGCATGACCGAATAGTACTATAGGGTATCTCCTTTAATATGAGCTCTTAAATGATTTTAGAGTTACATTCTCCATTTTATTTCTAAATCATGTTTTTCTGGCATCATAAAAGATCCAGCTTTTGCTCAGAATACATTTTGTAATTTTAGTATCACCTGCCATCTGGAAGAGGTTGAGAATTTTCAAAAAAAACATCAAGGCCTGGCTCCCTTTAACATTCTCCCCTCAATGATCTCTCTGCTCTCCCATTACAAGCAGCAAGAAGAAACCAGGCAGCACCTTCAACACCTGCTTAGAAGTCTCCTTAGGTAGATCATAAGGCACATTTCCTACTTTCTGTATTACCACAGGCGACAGAATTGTCAAGCTGCTCACTACTATGTGACAAGAATCCCCCCACCTCCCCTGTAGTTTCCAATAGCATGTTCCTAATTTCTTTTTCAGCCTTCACTGGTGGTAGCTACAAAGTCCACATTTCTACTAAAAGTCAGTTCAAGGCACTTTAAACTTTCACTAACATTCTCCTCAAAGCCCACTACCTGGTTCCAAAATCGCCCCCAAATTTTAGGGTTTTATATGACAGCATTCTGCTTTCAGGTACGAAATCTGTATTATTTATCTATTAACATGCAACAAGCTAACCCTCCCCACACCCCAATCAAAAACAACAAACATCATCTTACAGTTTTTGTGTGTCAGAAATCCAGGTATAGTTGGTTGAGCTCCCTTGATTCAGAGTCTCTTAGGAGGCTGCTGTGCAGTTGTCTGCTGAGGCGACAGTTATCTTGAATGGAGAAGGAGCCACTTCCAAGCTCACTCAGGTGGCTTTAAGCCCTCACAGGCTGTTAGCGGAAGACATTAAATCTATGCCACCTGGGCCTTTCCACAGGTTTGCCATATTCTGTTAATTAGAATCAAGCCACCAAGCCTGGCCCACATTCAGTGTAATGGGACTCCAGGAACACCAGGAGGTGGGGATCATGGCAGCCACTTTAGAGCCTGCCTACCACAAAGACATGTCTCTTTAGAATAACAAAGACTGCAATGGGTGAAAACTAACTTTCCAGAATAAAATAAACTCAGTGTTCTAGAAATTTTTTGTCTTCAACAAAATCAGAGCTCAGGCTAAACACGTGAATCACTCTCCATTGAACGCTGGGAACCTTGAGCCGAACAGTGAAAATGGCCTTGAAAGATAAATGTGTAAACAGACCAAGGTGAGAGGTCTCAGCTGAACCTTTCTGAATCTCTAAACTGTGGAAAGCTCCCTCCTTAAATAAAGAAACCTGTTATGCTATAACCAAAATGAGTTTTACTGATTTCCTTCAGTAAGGGAAAACACTACAAAGACAATTCTGAAATGGAGTCTCGGTAGAAAAATAAACGCATGGTTTTTATTGCTTATGGGTTAAACTCAGAAGTCATTAGAAGGAGACAATAGGAAGAGGATATCAGAAGTGGTGTGCTGTCTTTGGACTGTTCGATGTAAATGAGGCAAGATTTTGAACAAATAAATGTTGCGCAAGTTATAAAACAATTTGCAGTTACAATTGCATGAGGGTGGTTGTTCAGTTTTCAACAGCCACCACTCAATTTGAGACACATTAATAACATCATTGCTTAAAGGAATATATCACATACTTAGTTTAAATATCTTGTATTTATTCTATGAGATAAAAATGAGAATGTGACTAGAGAGCTCTTTGATGAATGTATAAATTCAAATATTGAAATGGCCAGTAGTACACATATATACATTTAATTTAGATTACGGAGCCAGAAGCCTGTGTTTAAATCCAGCTCCGTCGCTTCCTGAATACATGATACTGATCAAGTGGCTTACCCTCTCTTTACTTCAATTTTATATGTGTAAAATGCGATAAAAATAGCACCTATCCTACGTGGTGGTTTTGAGGATTAAATGAGTTAGTATGTGTAAGTCATTTAGGTAGTACCTGGCACATAGTTAATAACTAAATAAATGGTAGCTTTTATGATTCTGAAAATGATGATATCTTATTGTTCATGTCAAAAAGTACTTTCTGCCTATGCTTATTTCAACCCACTCCCACATATGATCTAAATCAAACTAACAACACAATATATGCTAACAGAAAAAAAAAGCATTTATGTACTTATCATCCACAGTATGTTGTATGGGTATTTCGCTTTAGCATCGGATATTTCTGGCATATGGTAAATTCATCTTCTGGTGACCTGGGTACTGGCCCTGACTGCTCTTGGATGTATTTCCTCAGCCTTCGGTGTTGAAATCTATAACAAAGTATACCCAATAACTGTGTCCTCTTCTTTAAGCTTCATTTTTTCTCTTAGCTTGGAAGCTTAGAGGTTTTAGTGTATTTTAGAAAGTCTTTACTTATTAACAGATGACTTCTATTAATTTGTGGAGAAAATTAGATATTATGACAGCTAATGCCGAAACCTTATAAGCTATACCTTTAGAAACCTGATAGAAAATCTCACTTCTTTGCCTGTCTTCTTTAATTTTTCATTCCATAATGCTGTTTCTAGTGCGATATCACAGCCAGTAAATTTTTCACTTCAAGTCTTGGCAAGAAGCCAGATGATTTTAAAGTCACTTGCTCAGGAAAAAGAAGAATGGTACATTTGGAGTGGAAGTATCCTGGAGGGCATTGTTGCAATTAGATAGATGAATGACCACGGGTTTTAATTAGAACACTAGGTATACACGCCATATCATTATTCTAAGACTCTGTGCTCACAGAGTGAGATAGTGTAATACTACTGAGTCAATATCGTGCAGATCTGTAAGCACAATTTCTAGGTAGGAGCCATTTTAATTCCATATATATTTACATCTTTGCTATTTTTAATAGGCAGAATCATTCTTGATTAACCTTATAGGACAGTTCTATAATCAAATTAATTTTTAAAGTCAGACAGGGACAGAATGAGCATTATGAAGATGGATATTAATGTCACTTTGTATGTCTTACATCCAGTAATAATATGCTATTACCCTGTTTTTCTTAACATAGAATCTATGCTCTAAAAAAAAAAAAAAAACCTGTTACAGCTTTCTGGCTTTCTGTAGATTTGCTTCACATTAGATGCTTACAAAATCAAGATGAACACGTTATTTCTCCTCTGCATTTAAAGATTGCAAACCAAATCTTGAAACAATTAAGTTCATATAAAGACTTGCAGGTTAAATGCAATAACAAATAAGACTAAGAATAAAATCTCTTCATAATATAACTATTCCTATGTCTTCATGTACTTGAATTTATTGACTCATTCATTCAACAATTATTTTTTTTATATATATATAATTGACACTACACATTTACTGAATGCCTAGAAAACATTATGAAATATTCTGGAAATATAAAGGAGAACAGAATATGATTTTAATTTTGCTATATTTGTGTCCCTCTAAAAATCCATATGTTGAAATCTAACACCCAAGGTGATGGTATTAAAAGGTGAGGCTTTAGGGGTGATTAGATCATGAGGGTAGACCCCTCATGAATGGGATTAGCTCTTATAAAAAAGACCCAAAAAAGCTCTCTTGTCCCTTCTATTAAGTGAGATTACAGTGAAAAGATGGCCATCTGGGAAGTTAGATCTTACCAGACACCAAATCTCCTGGTGCCACGATTTGGAATTTTCTAGCTTCCAGAACTGTGAGAAATACATGTCTATTGTTTATAAGCTACCCAGCTTATAGTATTTTGTTATACGAGACTGAACACCTATTAAGAAAATATTTAATAGGTGATTTTAGAGTAAGAGTATATAGAGATACATAAAAATTAATAATAATACAGCAAGCAAATTTTAACCATCAAATTGGACTTCTTGGATAAGCGATACAGCAATGTTCCTTTCTAGGTCTGTCCTGGCACATAAAGTTTGCTCCACACACTGCAGCTCTGACTTCCCAAAAGAGAGCTACAGGGGTTCAACGCAGACACATCTGCAGGACATCCGGGGAAAAATCTACAGAGATTCTTTTGAAAGAGTATTTATTACTCTGATCTTGCAAAACAGGGTCTTCCCAAACCCCACTAAAAATCATCTGGGATCTTCTGCCAATTTTGACCCCATACAGCTTTCCAACAGTGGTGGAAATCTAAAGCTCCAAAAACTTGATTCATGTTACCCATACTCATCATCAGGCTGTACTCAGCCCCCTACATATCACTTATTTTTTCTCTCCCTTCAAACTTCAGTGTTGCCCCCTCTCAAACCTACTCTACTGTACCCATGCCACCTGTTTCATTTTCCATAATTTCAATTACTTCCATTTTCTTCCCCTAACATATTCTGAAATTTCGCTATATCCTGAAGACATTGCTTCTCTCCCAACTCTGCAGTATAAATCACTGCTTACTAGTAACACTGATGGTCATTTATCGAAGACTTTGTCTAGGAACCTTGCTAAGTAATTTACAAATATGACATCTTTTCATTCTAGTTAATCCTCATAATGGTTTCTAAAATAAGATACTGCTGTTCCTAATTTATAGCTAAAGCAAATAAGACAGCGGCTAAACAACTTGCATCAAAGCATACAGCTACAAAGTGGCAGAACCAGAATGCAAATCAAGATCATCTGCCTCTAAAACCTTACTCTTTTAAAAACGTTTTTATTTTGACATAATTCCAGACTAGTGGAAAAGTTGCAAAAATGATATAGTGAGTTCCCAGGTACTCTTCACTCAGAATAGCCACATGTTAACAGTTTACTACATTTGCTTTATCTTTTTTTTCCTCTCTCCCTCTCTTTTTCTCTTGAAACATTTGAGGATAAATTTCAGACACGAAGCTCTTCAGTTCTACAAATATGTACTTTATGTTCTTAATATAAAGACCATTTTTTTCACATACAATAATGTCATTAATACTAGAAGAAAATCCAGGATTAGGATTATGTATAGCATTTAACGTCATGTTCATTTGCTTTCTTTAATTTGGAACAGTTTCTGAGTCTTTCTTTGTATTTTATGATATAAATATTTTCAAGATATCAGGGCACGTTTTCATTTAATTTTTTTTTTTTTTAATAATGTAACTCAGTTTGGGTTGGTTTCATGCAAACCTTACCCTCAATTACCACATCTGCTATTCTCTCACTTCTCGTCACATAGAATACAGCTGTTTTTCTAAAGACTGATAGTAGCATCTTAGTAAGGTAAATATTTACCTGTTGCATTCTGTTTCTTAAAGTGTGTTCCTAAATTGTATTAGCTTTGGTTCTCACACGATTCAGATCTTCCCCTGCAATAAATACTTTATCTCAGCATATTCAAATGGAAAATACTAGCTCTCCTTACCAACGAAAGTAATAGCCGACGATGCCAACATCCACCACAAGTCAGAAATTCGGTGCGACCCTAGGTATCTTTGTCTACTCTCACACGTGATCATCACTAAATTTTATCCATACCAGTTACAAAAGTTTCTAGAGTAAGTCCCTTTTTGTCTCCCCATCATCACCGCACTCCCTGTTTCTTATCTTTTCTTTTCTAAACTGTCTCAAGTCTACCTTGTCTCCCATCCTCCAATCTTGTTTCCTCCATCATCCATATCCCTTCCATTGTTTTTTTTTTCCCCCAATACTACAAATTAGATTGAATAACTCAATTGCTTAAAAGAAGTCAGTGGCTTGCAATATACCTATTAGGAAAAATTTCCTGGAGTGTCATATAAAAACCTCTGTGATCTGCTCCCTGACTGCCTCTTCATCCTCATCATCTGCTGCTTCAATAATGCTTAAGATTGGTATGACCCATCCCCATGTTTTCTGCCTCAGTTACTCCAAACCCTCATTATTCCAAAAAATCCATTACCCTAAAATGTTCATCAAACATTCCAGATAATTTTATAATTCTCAGTCTTTGCACATATTTCTTTTCTTGACCTGGAAAAATGTATCTCACCATTCCCATCTAATAGACTTCTATTTATTCTTAAAATCACCCCAGAATCTCTTTGTGAGGTTGTTAATTCTCTATTTTATTTTCCTACAATTTTCTGGGTTGTTTTTTTAACCTTGATTTTTATACATTCTTATATGCTCTCGACACTTAAATATTTATCTTTGTAAATATTGCATATATGCCTACCTCCAACCCCACCCCGAAACTTCCTACCCTCATTAGATTGCAGACTATTTGAGTGCAGGTACTATCTTGATTATGTTGCCTGGATAGTAGCATAAGTTTGCTGAATTAATGTAAATCTTGTCCCATGGGTCTAAAATTTTTCTTAAATTTAATGGAATTGGCTTTTGCTGAAACTAAAAATTTGAAAATATGTCAGTCTAGGTCGACAGCAAGAAATAAAATCCCACTCTCATGGTTCAAGAGAAAAGAACTTATCAAAGGGATTGCTTTCAGAGGTGTGGACCAGGTTCAGGGGACCAACCAGAGATACTAAATCACCCAGTCACTGGCAACAGGGGAAAGGAATAGTGTTACTAGAGCCCAGTAATAGTGTTACTAGAGCTGGAGGGTCAGTGGAGGGGCTACTAGCAAAGCAATAAAGAAGGGGCCCAGCCACTGCCAGAAGCTCAGCATGAAAGCAGAGGAAGAGGGAGGACACCCTGCCTCCTCTGCTCTCCCATTCTCCCAGCTCCTGCTGGAATCCCCTGCAGGCTGAACTCACTGAAAAGCTGGTTGTCAAGGGAGTCCAGGTGATGCTGTCTTTGAGGTCAGCCTTCTCAGCTAGGAATGTGTCTTAGATGAGTGATGAAGAATAATATTTGTTGTGACCCTATTTTCCACATATTCATCTAAGCACTTTATATCCATCTCTTTTAGTTCTTCCCAAAGTCCTATTTGGTAGGTATATTATTGTCTCCCTCACCTAAAAAAAAAAAAAAAAAAAGGAAACTGAAACTTAGAGAAATGAAAATGAATTGTCTCAACTCACCCATAACTGATAATGTGCTATCAGGCTCAACTCTGGCTCCCTGTCAGAAGTCAAGTTACAGATGGGTCAGATATGCTACTTTCTCAAAAGCCCTCCCCTCTGGACCAGAAACTTCTAAAGTAAACCTCAAGTACAAAAGGAGAAGGAGTTAGATGATCTATAGCCATATTGCCTTATGATTTCCTTATAATTAACTTCAATCTCATTCTTAAGTCCATTGTAGTTTTTATCTTACAAATAGAGAAATAAAGAAAAGAGTTGCTATGAACTTAAGGTTTTCATGGCCCACTATTATCAAAACTACTTCTCTTTATTCCTCATCCATAACAGAACAAAGAAATTTCCTAATCTTTTCAGTGTTTTGAAAAGAGACTTGGTCATATTAGATTTTAAGTATTTCTTTTCACTAGGTAATTCTTTATCATTGGCGTTGCAAGCCATTTTGCTTTCAGCTCATGGAGTCTATAAATATAATTTTAATAGAACATTCATTTCAGTATAATCTTCCCCCAAACAATATGAAAACCCAGAGATTTCACATGTGTGTACCTTACACTGTTTGCATCGTTACTGGAGATTTTTATTTAATAATTTAAAAGGAAGCCAACTATACTGTATTTCAGAGAATGGACAAAAAGACAGCTAAAAGATAGTAAATTAGGACCCGGGAGAAAAGTTTGAAGGAACTGGCATTATTTATCCTATTAAAAAAAAATAAGTAGAGTCTAAAGTAAGGTCTCTGAGTGTCAAATGAGAGAATGATAAATGCAGCTCACTCTATACATCTGTGTATAAAGTCAGGTGCTAGACACTGGCAAATACAAAAGTGAACAAGCTATAGCCTCTGCTAAGGGTGAGGTGACATCCTTGCAGACAAATATCCAAAATGCTAGATTTAGTGTTCTAAGTGTTATAACAGGTGCTTTGTGCAAAGGAAGACACTGATTCCACCATGATGTTAGTCCCTCATAATCGCTTGCTTGGATTACTGGAATAACTTCGTACTTTGTTTCACAATTTTTACTCTTATTTCTTCACAATCTAGCATATACCACAGCCAGAATGATCCTTTTAGAATCTAAGTCAGATCATATCACTCCTCTGCACAAAATCCTTCAAAGGCCTCCAGCACACTTTCTTACCATGGTCTACAAGGCCCTGAATGGTTTGGCTCCTCATCACCTCTCCTATATCACCTCCTTCGCTCTCTCTCTGCACTCACTGCACTCTAGCCTTGCTTGTCTCCATGCTTTTCCTCTTGTTCACCATGTGTACTCAGAAACTGCAGTTCCCGTGCTCTCTTCCCGCAATATTCCTCCTCCAGATAGTTGGATCAAGAAGATGGTTGTTTTAGCTCAAACAGAGAAAGTAAATTTGCCTTTTCTCCACCTTTTCCTTCTATTCGGGCCTTCAAAGGATTGGAAGATGCCCATTCTCATTGGTGAGGGTGAGATTCTTTAAGATGTCTACTGATTCAAATGCCATTCTCTGTTGGAGACATCCTCACAGACACACTGAGAAATAAGCATCATAAAACATCCCTTAGGGAAAAGCTAGATGAATGATAGGATAATTTGTAAAAGCAACTCTAGTAGAGTCCAGATAATACATTTTTTTTTTGCTCAGAAGCAGGAGAGAAAGGATGAAAATACAGCAATACTATATTTTCAGAATAAAATCCAAATTCTTTAATGGCTTCTCAAGACCTTCCATAAGTCATCATGCTTGTCTCTCCATCCACTCTCTTTCTTCGCTACTGCACTCTACCCTCGCTCCAGCCACACTAGCTTTCTTTCAGTTCTTCACACATACAAGCTCACTCCCCATTTGCCTTTTCCCTAGCTTCTCCCTCTACTTGGAATGCTCATTTCCGGAACTTCCTAACAGCCGGCAATTTCCCACAACTCAGGTCTCTGCTCAGAGTGATATTCTTAAGGAGGCTCTCTCTGACTTCCCGAAGTGATAGTCTCTATTCAGGTGTCTCTGTCTCTCTTTCTCTCTCTCTCTCTCTTTCCTTCTCTCTCTTTTTCTTTTTTCTTTTTCCCTCACATATCCCTATTTTAATTAATAGGACACATACCACTCACTGAAATTATCTTTCTCAGGATTTGTTTATTGTTTGCCTCTGTTCTGCATAAGAACAGATGCTTCTCTTACTCATTTGCTGATCATTCTCCTGATACCTGGAATAGTCTCTAGCACATTAAAAACAAAACAAATAAAAACACAAATATTTGAAAAGAAATGAATAAATATTGAAGTGGAAAGAAGTTAAGAAAGCACACTTTATATCACCTCAGTCAGCTCCATAAATTAAGTTGTAAAGCATTTTCTCAAATAAATCTATTTTTTCTTCCCCTTACTGCTCCTGCCCTGCTCAGGTCGCCATAATTGTGACCCAAATCATCACAGTATTCCTGCCTTGGTTCTTGTCCCACTGCAGTATAGTTTCCCTACTGAAGCCAAAGTGATCTTCCTAAAATGCATATCTGCTTATTCCCCTAACCCCCCTAAAGTATTCCACATACTCCCCATTGCTCTTAAAGTACAGTTCGAACTTTTTACCAAGATTTTATGTTCAGATGAATATGGCCCTTACTTCTGTACCTTCAGTTTTCATCACTGCCTCCATGCCCTTTCTTATTACTCTCAATGTATTTCTTGGTCATACTGAATTCTACCATTATGCCATGGTAGAATTTCAACTATATCCTGTTTTTGACAATATCCTCTTCCCAGAAATTTGTTTCCCTTTTACTTCATTTGAATCAGTCCTGTGTATACTTTTGGGTCTCCGTGTGACTGTTGATTTCTCCAGGCACTATTGTCTAGCCTACTCTCACCCAAGTATGGTTCCCCTCTTATATGTTCTCAAACAGTCTTATATCTGTTAGAGTTCTTAGCTATAAGAAAAAAATTGATGTTTTTGAGAGAAAAGGATTTTTTAATGGTTAAATAGCAAATATATCAGAGCAGAGGACTAGATTAGAATCAAATTTGGAGGCTATACCAACAGGGAAAATAAATGTCTGGATTTCTTCTGAGACTCTCTCTGTCACAGGCCATAGCAAAAAACCATTAGCCCTGGACACCTGGAGCTGCCAGCATTCAGTTCTTTATCACTACTGATCGAATGCTGGCCACTCTCTCCCTTGCGAAATTAAATTCCATTCAGCCTTTTCTTCTAATCGGTCTGTTCTGATGGATATATTGATAGACCTGATTGGTGGACTAAAGTCACAGGCATAAACTCTGGACTGCTGGGAGGCAAGGAAAGCACTTTAAGCTTTTAACTTGAGACAGCAAAACTTATGACATAGGACAAATTATGATAAAAATCTGCTACATGCCTGTCCTCTATTATTGCCTAAATCTTAGTTGTTCGACACGTTGGGTGTTTGTTTGTCTTACTAACTCCATGAAGGCAGGAAACATCTTTATCTCCTTGACTGTTGTTTCTCTAACAGCTAGCAGAGAGCTTGGCATATAGTAAATGCTAAAAATATTTATCGAATGAATGAATGGGTTGTAACTGGGGCTTGAAGATTGGAACAGCTGTTGAAATTATAATGCAGGAATTATAATTGGGAATCAATTAGAGAAGGTTAAAAGAATTTCTGAGTTGCATTTTGGATCCTGCCAAGTTTAGGGAGAACACATTTGTAGGAGAACTGATCATCACCGTTTAATTCATTTCTCAAGCAAGGCTCAGAAGCCAGGAAAGGAGACCTTAATGGTCTCAGCCAGGTTGTGACTGGAAAAGGATTTGTGGACAAAAGACTACAGTGAGTTTGAATTCAAACCAAATAAAATATATGTAAAATGACTGATCTTAGAATTTAGGTTAAGGAACAAACTGAACCAGAAAAGATATGGGCAGCCTGCGAGAATATGGAAAGATGAAATGACTAAAGATGATGATAAAGGCAGAGATACAGTTTAGTATAAGACAGTAAGAAGATATGTTTTCTACCTTTCCTCAAATTATTGTAGCTGAGTCTGTTGCTCCTTCCTTTCTCAGTCCTGTTTGCTCTTCTGCACCAATCTTAACAAAAGTAGTCATAGATCACCATTTTCAGTATCCCTTCTCCTTCTCAACCAGAGTTGCTGATAATTAAATTGCCCACTCAGGCCTGTTAGAGATAGCTTGTGTTTTTCTCCTTGCCAATCAAGAGCCAATGCCAATAGAATTAGCTGTAGTCGTCCATTGCCTTCCATTCTTTTTCTTCTCTTTCTTTCCACATTTGTCTGTAAATACTTATCTTCTACTGCAATGCCCATCTGCTCAATCTTTAGAACTGATTATCTGTTTTAGTTTATTTCTAAACAGATTAGATATTCTGAAATGTGCTCAGAATTCTACGCACATGTTGCGGGAGCCTGGTATTTTGCCCTATATAAGCTTGTCTGCATCCTGAAAACAAGAACTTTGCCCCAGTTATTAGCCTGGCAAAGGGCTCCTGTATTGATCTCACGCATGATAACTGCCTATCATCCTGTCTTTTTAGTCTCGGCCACTGATTGGGTGGCCTAGCATTGGCATGTGTTATGAACTGACTGTTTGTGTCCTCTCCAAAAACAATACCTATTTTGACACCCTAAATTCTCAATGTGATTATATTCGGAGGTGGGGTCTTTGGGAAGTAATTAAGCTTAGAGGAGGTCTTGAGGGTGAGGCCCCTATGATGGGATTAGTGTCCTTATAAAAAGTAGAAGAGATCGGAGCCCTCTCTCTCAGCGTGGTGAGACAGTGAAAAGGCATCTGCAAGTCAGGGAGAGGGCTCTCACCAGAACTCCACCATGCTGGCACCGCAGTCTAGGAAGGACCTCCTGCCTCCAGCACAGTGGGAAATAAATGTCGATCGTTTAAGCCACCCAGTCTGTGGTATTTTGCTATGGCAGCCATGCTGACTAAGACAGGTTGTCTCACTATAACTCTTGCTGGTTTTTCCTGAATTGTGACTGAATTGTCTTTACCCCTTGGACTCTGTGCCTTGCTCACTTTGTTGTTCCTTTAGAGTCTGTAAGGTCATCTCCTCCATAATATAATCCCCAAAACAAATAATATTGGGATTTATATCCATTACTTAGGCTATGACCAAATATAAAGAGAGGAGCATGCCAAATGAAAGGACAGTCTAAATTAAGCTTCAGTAACAAGTGTCTCTGAAATCTCAAAGACTTGCAGCTAGGTCAGATACTTTTTCTCTAAGGGCTAAAAGGAAATATTTTAGGCTTCATGGGCCACAGTATCTCACAACTACTCAACTCTGCCATTGTAGTTTGAATGGTGTCACAGCCAATACTTAAACAAATGAGTATGCCTGTGTTCCAATACAACTTTACTTCCAAAAATAAGGGTGGGGGTGCTTAGTTTGCTGACTATTGACTTAAAAAAACAAGGATTTATATCATGCTCACATATTATATCCATTACAACTTAGATCACCACATTATCAGGGCTGGTAATCTGGGACCAAAGCTGATGAAAGAGCCACAATCTGCAACTACTTTTAATTGTAGCAAAGAGAAAAGTGAAATCACAAGGTACCCATTTGTTCTTAAAGCTTCTGTCCAGAAGTGGCAGACATCATTTTCACTTGGGTTTCATCAGCTCGTGCATATCACAAGATCACTCCCGAATTGCAGGGCAGGGAACTATTCATCTGCTATGGAGAATGGACATTTAGAATTGGTGAACAGTGATACAATGTACAACAAGGATTGGTGGTCAGAGAAGGGAGTTTAAAGCTTATGATTCTTGATGATGCACTTTTAGATAATAAAGAAGTTCAAAGTGATATGCTTTAAGACAGCTGAAAAATGGCATGACACTAAAGACAACTGGGATTGAGTAATTGTGAAATCTGTAAAGACTAATTTAAGTGTAAGTTTCCTCCCTCCTTTTTTGGCATAGTGGAGCAAGACAGGAAAGATGAAAGGGAAGTGGTAAGCAAAAAGTTGTGATAATTTTTCCTTTAAAATGTACCAGAGGAATAAAGTTATCATGATCGAAATTTTTGAACCAATAGCTCTTAATCTACTTCTCTGCATTTATAAAACGTAATCAAAATATAAAGATGGAGAGTTAAAGTGGATAGAAATAATCTTGAACCCACTCTTTTTTTATTTTTTAAGTAAAACATTTGCTTTTGTTTATCAACTATTCTTGATAATTAGCTACTTGCAACAAACCTCAGATGTGATGGAGGCATGCTAATGTCATTATACCCAGACTCAGAATGGCCAAATTGGAATGTCACCTGGGCTCTCTAACTGGAACACATTCATGATTCTATTAACTGTTGTGCTCAGCATTTGATTCATGGCCTAATTGGTAGAGTTAAACCCACTTGGTGTTTGTTTAATTACTTAAGGGCAATTCTAGGAGAAATTTGTCTTGGTCTCTGCCTCACATGTATAATTTTGTGACGGGCATTAGCCTGTGAATCTAGAGTTAAAAAAGGGGTCAGAATGGGACAGGTCTTTCATGAGGAAGAGCTTGAATTTTATGTTTTATGAGGTTTATGTTTACACGCCCACACACATGCACGTACACACACATACTGTTTTATGTTTTATTTGTGAGAAAATCAGTGTGGGGTAAGGGAATGATAACTCCAAAAGAATTGCCACACTCAAATATGGCTTTCAATATTCTGGGCATTATGCTTATTTTACATTGGAAAAAAGAAAACAGGGGAGATCAGAGAAAGTTTATCATCTTTGTTTAACATTAGACTGCATTTTTCATTTTGAATTTTGAATCATATTACCTCTAATCTAATTGCAAATACTAATTTGTCCCATGATTTAAAATAAATATTGTTACTATACCTGTAGAATGCCTCTGCATGTACATTACTACCTTTGCATCTTATTGATTGTATCGCTGGTTTCTATGGGAACAGTGGTGGAGAAGTTAATTAAGATCAGGAGGTTAGAATTGGAAAAAAATAGAATTTTCAGCACAATTCATTTATCATGTACATTTAAACCAGTTTCCTTAATAAAACATCTATTGGAGTAGAAGGAGGATGGCCGAATCACTTTAATAAAAACAAATGAAACATGTTAAAAGTTTAACATCATGTATTTGTACTCAATTCATCTCATTAAGAAGCATTTGGCTTTGGTAATCAAATTAAGGAAAATTATTAATAAAGTTTTCTGTGTCTCGATACTGTTATTCTAAAATTTTTCGTCGAGAAATGTATTTTATGTGCATTTTTCTTATTATTTATTCAGAATAAGCCTGTGGTTGTTATTTTTTGTCTTTTTTGTTCAGAATTGACTCTTTTATACAGTGCTTCCTGACGCTCTGGCTGGCACTATGCAAGCTACTTTTCTCAGTTGCCAGTAGCTTCCCAGGCTCTGCCAGTAATAGACAATAAGGAAAGATTAATAGGCAGAAGGGTGGAAGAAGAGACTTCCTCTCTGTTGACTTTCTGTACCTGTCAAGATCAACTCAACAGTGTGCTACTTCACTTAGGAGAGGCACTTGATTCCAACTTTCAACACCTCAAACCTCCAACAAATTTTCCATGTGAATTCTTGCCTTTGAAATACAATATTTAGTGTATTTTTGTTTTCCTAGTTTCTATAAAGTACACGATTGGTTTTATATGGAAAAAGTAAAATGGTAGCTTAAAAAAGAATAAATCCTATTTTTTCATAATAAAAATTTTGAGAAGTACAAAAATGTAGGAAGATGAAAGGTTATTACTCTGTTCCATTACCAACATAGAACTAATTTATGCTAACATTTTGCTTCTTTCTTCTACAATATTGTTTAGCAGATAGGTATATACTTTTTTCCAAAACATAACAATCATATTCTACCTCTGCTTTTGTGTTTTATCTTACTTTAAATCAAAACTGCATTCTCATGTTATTAAAAACTCTTCATAAACATCATTTGAATAGCTATGTAACATGCCATAGCTATTTTATTATTACTCATATTTAGACATTTGGGTTGCTGTCAAGTGGTTTAAAAATATAAATAATGCCATCATAAACACCTGTGCTTCAAGTGTTTTTTTTCATATTCAGTTTTATTTCCTTAGGATTTAAAACTTTGTTTTTATATTCTTTTGCTGGTCTCTAAATGCAGAACCACAGCCATGTTCAGAGTCTGCACATCCACAAATATCTCTGGAATTTCTCAGAGGTTGTCTTCCAGAGATTCACAAAGCATTCTTCTGTGTTTCTTCATGTATGTGTGTATACGCATGTCTGTGTGTGTGTGTGTATGGATATGTGTGTGTTTTCCTTACACATTGTTTCTATGGCAATAGTATAGCTGAGAGTTTTTGTGAAGTGTATTTTAGACTGCATTAAGGGAATAAGCATACCAATCCTACCTTGCTAAGAGAAAATTCCTGTTTAATATACATTGAGCACCTAATTTTTAATATATTTTCCTCTAAATGATACTAATACTTTTAGAATACCAAATATTACTCTTGTGCAGTAGTACATAGAAAAGGAAATCATGATGGTATTGTTTAAGTGAGTCATTAATTACAAGGCTATCTGGATTACGAACTGAAATGTTGTTATTTAAATGGTAAATATGAACCTATTGGACCTTCAGTATAAATCAGAATAAATCTATAAATTTTTAGTTTTAGTTTTCTCGCATGCATAATGGTATAATACTTGCAGCAATGCTTACTTCAGGAGGTACAATGAAAGTCAAATTATATATCTATGTCTATTTCTACATTCATATTCATATTTATATCTAAGGATACTAAATATTATGAAATAACAGAAAATATAGGGCATTAGTTTTTTCTAAAAAGATAAAAATGAAACCTATAACCCTGTGTTTAAAAAAAAACAGTACATTAATTCAATATGCTCAAAGAAGATTTGGAGTAACAAGTTTTAGACTTCTATGAACACTTCATGTGATGTAGCTAGACAACTCAAGAGCCCAAGTCGTCTTTTGTGCCCATTTTCTTCTGCTTCTTCACTCAATTTCTTGGCTTGGCACCTTCAAAATGTACCCTTCTGACTTTAATAGTTGCTAGCCATTTATAATGAGATGAATTAACACTTGATCTAAAAAGCTACTCTTGGAAGAAACTCTAGTTACAGTTTCTAGGAGGCCATAACATGTTTTCTTGTTCAATAGAAATAGCAGGAAAGAAAGACCTTACTTGTTAAAATAAGAGAATTTTCTTTTTGAAAAGACCTTCCAAAGTCATATTTGAAGCCTAATACTCTTCACAATTCAGTTCAATTCCCTTACACTAAAAAAAAAAAAAAATAATAATCAAAACACTTGCAAGATGCTAGGCACTGTGTTTTGAGCTATGTGTGATCTCATTTGCACCTCACAACAACCATGTAAAGTATTATTAACCTTGTTTCACAAAACAGCTGGGGATCGGAAAAGTTAAGTAGCATTTCCATGTTTGTGTAAAGCGACAGAATCTGCATTTGAATATCATTTGGCCAGGCCCAAAAGCTCATTTTCTTTCATGGAAATATTTATGATGTCTTTAATAGCAGTCAATAAAGATAAAGGCTTTTCTATGTACCTGTCAATGCCTAGGAACTGAGTTTAAATGTAGTAGTTCTTCAGAGGATATTTCAGAAATTTACCTAATGTATAATTACAATTAAATTGGACAATTTGATTACAAGCATCCACTAATGTTGGTTTACAAACTAGACCTGTACACAGAGGACAAGGAGAGACTGAGAAAGAAGAGGCTGTCCACTCCAGCTTGGGAGATGGCAGCTGTATGAAGCAAGCGAACTTACTTATGAGGCTTGTTGGAGTGGTTGCAAGACAAGTAGATTTCTGCACCCGCCCGCCATCATCTTGAAAGTTTTTATAACAGAGGCCTTAACTGGGTTCAGTCACATATACAGTGACCAAACAACCCATTATTCTCTCAAGGCTGTGTCCTAAAAATGGCTCTGGCTGTGGAGACAGTGGGCAGAACAGACATTCCACGCCCAGAGGAGGGGCGAGGAGTCTCCTACTGCCCAGGTCCCACTGCAGTCAACCAGTGGTCACAGCCTCTCAACAACCTACTCTGACAACTAATTTTTTTTTTTTTGGTCATTTTGAACTTCTTGGTTCTTAACACGCTAAAGAAAACATACCTTGTTCCCAGCCTCCTAAATCCAGACTATCACCACATCCCTACTCGCCCTTTACTGTCCTTATCAAGTCAATGGAAGGGTTCTACCTGGAAAAAGCATTTTGATATATTATAGGAAAAACTTCATGTGTTGGAAATATATGCATCTATAATTAGTATAGTTATATATTTTTATAGAGCATTCCCTCTCTGTGTGTGTGTGTGTGTGTGTGTGTGTGTGTGTGTGTGTATGAAATTTTTCAATAAACACAAGTGGACATATATTTAGAGCTGATTCTTTCCAATGATATCATTTGGACTCCACCATTTTTATGTAAAGTATGAGGTCAAAAACAAGGTTAAATTTGTTAAATATTATTTTATTTAGGAAAAACAGGGGCCTCAAGCTTAGATGAAAACTTTTCTCTGTGTGTGTGTCTGTCTGTGTGTGTGTGTGTGTGTGTACACATGTGTGTGTTTCCTATTCACTGCACTGTAGGACAAGCTCACTGAAATAACATTTAAAAGACAGAATAAAGTTTTTCTTTCAGAAACTTTCAAATGTTGGTCAGTCTTTCTCAACTCCTCCATTACTAAATACAACATCTACCATTTCATCATGAAAGTGCCTTATAAACGTTTAGATAATAGTAGAGGTGGTTGTTGGATTGAATCTATAAATTAAGGAAAGGTAAAATATAAATGCATGCAATATTTGGGGTGCATCTTCTCATTCATCTCCACTGACATACTTGATAATACATATTCTATCAAGAGTCTTGGAAGAATTCTTTCAGAAAGTGAGGCTGTTAAGTTGCTTTCCCTTTTAGAAAAGTCAGAATTGAATTGGATTTGAATTTTTTCTAAATAATGAATTTTGTGCAGCCAATTTGGGGTCAATTTAGTCAATCATACAGACGATATTTGTCACAAATAATGCAACTATATTTGTCATTGAGCTAAGTATTGTAAACATAATGCTGACATGTCTGAAAATGTTTCAGTTAAATAATATGAAACTAGGGTGAATTATTACAAATATTCTCACATAGAGTTGACAGTGTCTAACCAGCTGTTAAATCTGTATGTGCAGTATTTGTATATGAAATAATCAGATTGAATTAACTGGTTACTGCTCTAGAAACAACAGCCTGCCATCTCAGATTAAAACTATAAACAACTTGGAGAATGAAAGCAATTTATTTTACTGATTCCAAAGTGGAAATTTTTTAAAAAGTAAAACACCAGGAGAGAGCTTCTGCTATATTTCTTACATTCTGTTGCTTTATACCTACAAGGAAATCTGTACTGTTCACTTGCATTAAAATGAATCGTGTTTGGGTAAAACTCTGGGTTCATTAGAACAATTATACAGGTTGGAATAAAGTTCTCATGTAACTCTGAATGTTCGCACTTTTAAACTGAAAATGACATGTTCAGTGTTATATTTGATTATATTATGGGCGTATGTATGACGACTAAATTGCCTTTTAGTACCCTTAAAATGAATGCTATTGAAAATAACTTGTCTTGAGCCTGTTAGCTTCCATTGCCATGGATCTGGAAGTGTCTGCCACCTAATTCAAAAATTATTAAAAAAGGTATAATCTCCCTAAAACTTTTATTTTATTTATATCTTTTATCAATAAATAGTAAGGCATTAAAGCAGGTGTGGAAAGAACTTGGAGTAGGCTTAAAGACAAACAATGGTAATTTTGTATAAACAGTAGAAGAGGGTAGGGACTGTAAGAAAACTGCACATTTTTTTAGCCAGCTTTCTCTTCATATATGACTACATATATCTTCATTTCAGGAACATGCATTGAGAAAGTATACTGAAGTTTGGATTATTCTCATAGTTAAAGCTTTTTCTTTATATTATATAGTGACATTTCTGTAGGAGACTCTGGTACCTTCAGTTAATTGGGTCTTTTTTTTCCTGCAGTGAATGTAAACTTTCAGAACTGAAAAGCAGAGATTCTCCCAGGTATGACCCCAATTTTGACCTTCTTACCAGCTATAGGGATTTTCTTTTTGAGTGATTGGGGCCTGATAGTGATGTAACAATGGCTCTGCTGGCCCTGCAGACCTCTGCAACGATATCAGCCTTTTACATTTATTCTGGTCTAGGAGATGATTCTCTGTGTTGGGTAGAAGGCATACATATTTCTTTAAATAGAATTTCCTATTGGTCTTCTTTACATACCCTCTCTTCACTGTTATAAGTGACTGGCAAAATTGTCCCTGCTCTATTTTAAGCCAACGCCATTTGACCCTTTGCTTTACTGGAAGCCTGTTCAGTCATGAGCTGTTTCCTGTTTAAAACTTTCTGGTAGTGTAGTCTGTTTACATAAACTCTGAAATTCTGATCATTTCCCTGATGACATTTTGATTGTCTCAGTACATTATCACCCAAATATTCTATCAAACACCAACATACCATTTATAAATTAATTAAATGGAATTCCAGTTCGAATTCCTTGGAAATTCTTAATGACAGAATAAATCTCAGCATGTTTGCAGGGATGGAGATATTTTTATGCAAACTTTTTGGGGACAGAGGGAAAATTTTGCATGTAAATTTAGTTGAAAACAGTCCTAGAGGACAAATATTTTGAGTGTTTGACTTAGTTACAAAGAGCGTCTCCGTTGTGAGCAGCCCACTGCAATCCATTTAAAACTCGGTTTACCCAAACCACTTTGGGTCTTGGCAACATGTATTCAATAGACCAGGACAAATGTCCACCTGCTATAATGATCCTGTAAGAAGCTTCATAGGATTTACCATACTCATAGCTCCTTTTGTGTGCATTTCTCATACACAGATTATTGTGCTTTGAATAAAGCAACGTCACCACCTTTGCCACAACTAGTTGGACTACGAATTGGTGACTGGTTACATAAGCAGCTATTTATATCCTGGCCAGCATGCTAAGATGTAGCATGAAGGCATAGTTTTGCTCAACAGGGGTATTCTCTGATGAATAGAAATGAACTTATCAATTAGATCTCTTTTCAAGAAGATTCAGCAGTTAAGAGATACACTTGATTCATAAACAATAGTTATGGAGAATTTGGGGCAGAAGGAAGAAATAGAAAGAAAAGCAAAATAGTGATAGATTGAATCACAAAGCTATCAAAGATTTAAAATGATGTTATGATGATTGAGCTGCTTCACTGCAGCTGCTATGTATCCTGAGCTATGGCTTTGCTGCGTTTAAGATTGTTTCCCTGTTTTTGGTGGAGGTGTTATCAGGGTATAGGGACAGGGTCTAGGGAAGCTTTCCAATTCTTAAAAAAAGAACTTCATTTCCACAAATTAACACACTCAGTAAGGTAGTTCTCTAAAAAAAAGATTATTTTAACCCTAAGAAGAATTCTGCAGTTATCACTGAAAGTAATATTTTTCTTCCAACAATATCATTTCACTGTGAATCCCATAATAGAACTCAAATTTACAAAATCCTTTAGCAGCAAGGAGATCATATCACACACAAACATACTCACAAAGGCACAGACTGGGGATGACTAACCTATTTAGTATCAAGGGCTATATTGAGATAGCCTAGAATGGTACCCTAGAATAGAAACACTTCCTAAGAAGTAGCAAACAGATATGCCACATCAAGAGTTAAAAGAATGACTCTGTCCACAGGTACTCTATGCAGGATTTTAGCAAACTCCAAAGTGGTTACTAAGAGCTACAACACTGAAATGGGGGAAATACGCTCTAGATACACAATGGCAGCCAGACCTTACAATATCTCAAAGATGCCTGAGATGCACATTCAAGAAATTTATCTGTCTCTCAGGTATAGGCTCTCTTTAAATGAGAAATCAGATAATAAAACCTCTAACATGTTTTTTTCAATTTTAGGCATGAAATACCCATAACATAAAATTTATCATCTTAACCATTTTTAAGTGTGCAATTCAGTAGTGTTAAGCAGATTCACACTGATGTGCAGCCATCACCACCATCCATCTCTTGAACTCTTTTCATCTTGTAAAACTGAAACTCTATACCCATTAAACAATAAGTCCACATTCTCCCCACATCCCAAGACACTGGCATTCTACTTTCTGTCTCTGTGCTTTTAATGATTCTAAATACCCCCATATAAGTGGAATCATACTATATTTGTCTTTTTGTGGACTGGCTTATTTTATTTAGCATAATGATGTCCTCAAGGTTCATGTATGTTGTAGTATATGTCAGAATTCCCTTTTTCAGGTTGAATAATATTCCATTTTCCATTTTGTGTGTGAGTGTGTGTACGTGTGTGTGCGTGCCACATTTTGCTTATCTATTTATTCATCAACAATACATGTTGCTTCCTCATTTTAACTATTGTAAATAATGATGCTATGAACAAGGGTGGGCAAATACCTCTTTGAGACCAAATTATTTGAGGGTATACACATTCCCAATGAACAATTTCTTAACACAGAATTTTTAAATATTTACTTGCAAAACTCTTAGATTTGAGGGTTTTTTTTTTACATATCAGTCATTCTTATATATACTTAGAACAAAAAAATGTTATATTTATTGTAAATTTATCATATTTACATAATAAATGGCTAAGGTGCTACCAAAATATGAAGTAATATGTGACAAATAATCCTTTCACATATCTCTTAAAAATGTAACACAGCTTCGCATACTTATACTTATCTGCTTTGAGTAACCTGACCACTAAAATTGTGATTCGTGGACCTGCAGCAAGAATAAAATTTGAAAGGTTTGTGAGGAATTTATAATCTCAGGCCTGAGCCCAGACTTACTGAATCAGAATCTGCATTTCAATGAGGTTCTCAGGTAATTTTTTAAGATAAAGCAGAAAAAGTACCACTACAAAGCACTTGATTGCTGCTGAATTAGAAAATATGGAATTGTTGTCATTCTTCCAATGACAAGGAACTTGTTTTGTGTGACACCAAATTTATATAACATTATTTTTTGTATGTACATTTCTATAAACATAGTAAAATTTGCTTTGATTCCAAACCACATAACAAAAATTTTGGAAGCTATTTTAAACAGCAGTTCTACTTGACAAATATATAATTACTGAAAATGAAACAAATTCAATTGAAATAATAACAACCTGAAGAGTTAAGTCCAAGTTCACAAATGCATAAACCATGACAGTTAATGCTATTTGACCACAGTAATTGTAAAACATCATCTATGAAATGATGCACAAATGTCCACATTAAAAAAAAAAAAAAAAGTGTACCTTAGAAATCTGGCTAAATTAGTTTCAACAGTTCCAATGTGAAGAAGAGCTCTGTTGCCGAGAAGAACTATTGACCCTGTCTTGTCTTGTGAGACTTTTCTTTTGTTAGAAAATGGCAATGAAGTTAAGGAAACAATAACAGTCTTTCTGTTTAAATTACATCAGTTTTTCTAGGAAAACTAGAAGTAGCTGTTAGGAAATAAAAACTATTTTTAAAAAATCTTAGAACGGAAATTAGTGTAGGAATAGGGCATAATCTATGTTTATCAATATCAGGATTATTCCAAATGTAATCTGAATATCACATGCTTCAATATTATCTTGAAGCCTGTTTTCAGAATGACGATTCTGGGGTTACACCCCAGACCTGTACCAAAGTCTCCGGGACAGCCCCTACTCACCAGCACTTATACTAAGTGTCTCAGATGACTCACATGCATGCTAAAATTTACCATGGAAAAAAGAGTTTTGACCTTACATTTCTTTCCCTTCTCTCTCACAGGATGGGAAGTCATTAACAAATGATATTCATCAACCAAATGAGCTAGCAAGTCAAAGTTGTCTCTATAAATATAAATTTTTCCACTTACAGAAGAGTTTCTTCTTGGAAAACAGCCACCAACTTATGTTACATCTCTGGATAACCCTGATTAATACAGTCAACAATAGTATACAGAATGATGTAGCTTCACTCTGAAAGAGTTACACCTTATGGAAACTATACACAGTTTAAAGAATCTTCTATATCTGACATTATTTGAAGGACCTATGCTAAATTTAAAATTAAAATTCCCTTTTTATTAGCTATTAGAGCTTACTGGATCAATGCCTAATTAAGATGTATATATAGATATATGATAACTTGCTATTCATTCATTTCATCACAGTAGGCCTATCCTTCAGCTCTTTAGAACTCAGACAGTACATGATTTTAGATGATTTTATAACTATTTGCTTTCTGCTTCAGGTTGCCAAATTATTTTCTCTATCAATTCTATAAAATTACTATTGTAAATTTATAGCAAAATCTCCCCCCTGCCCCCCCAAAAACACTTCAATTAGAGTTAGGAAAATAATTCTAATTATGAATGCAAAAACAGTCTACCTTTTGAAGCCTATTTGTAATTACTTTTTTTTTTTACCATATTATTACAGAAATAGATTTAACATATACTGAGCCTTTTCGAGTTTCCATAGGAGAAAGGTATACTTTTCTTTATTTAAAACATAAAGGTATCTCAGTTTAGGAATACGCAAATTAGGCATTGAACAGTTTTATATATAAATGTGCTTAGCCTAGATAAAAATTTATCTAGGCAAAATTACATAGTGTTCAATACTCAGAGACCAGAAACAGACTTTATAGTAAGATAAGTATTAGTAAAAGAAGAGTCAAAATGACTGCAAGTTTTTAACCTGGCAAGCTGAAGGTCTACAACAGAAACAGAATAATTTGGGAGTTAGAGGCGATTTTATGAGGAAGATCATATGTGCTTGGAGAAAGGACAGTTTTTGAAATGGCAGTGGAATATCTAAGAGGGATTAAAATTTAGGTCTTTAGAAATTTCATACTATCAATAAAGCACATCAGCTTGGAGACATCTTACAGATCACCTAATCCACAACCGTCTTTAAGGTTTATGTAACAAAAGTGATGTGCCGTTGTCCCACAGCTGATGACTGTAGAACCTAGTGAGCTCTGAGTTTACAAAGACCCAAACCAAGTTTTGCCACGCCTTATTCTATCAGACCAGCTTACACAGGATCCTAACTACGAAAATGCCTAAAACCTCAATTTCTTGGTCTAATGAGTAGAATATTTTAAGATGGCATAATTTTAAAAGCTCTAAGAGCATATAACATCATACATATTATGTAACAATCTTAAAGTTTAAATAACAGAGTAGCTATATATCGCAACAAAGGTGATGTTTAAATATAAAAGAAACATACTTCACAGACATTAGGTAAGTGTTATGTTTTTATTTAAATGTCAAGATGCCCCATTATTTTTTTTCTTTTCTTTCTTTTGTTGATCACATCTTCCTTTTAGGACACTAAATTTGTCTATATCACTTGGAGATGGAGGTATTCTTTCACAATTTCTCTTAACGAGGCTAATAATAGATGTTTCTTAAGATTTTATTATCACTTTAGCCACAAAGTCTCATCATTTTCTGGCATTCAGCAGAGAGACAAATTGGTCACTAACAAGATTTTGCTAACTGAAGGTGCTGGAAATATTCAGCCAGTGGGTCAATATGATTATGGTTCACATCAGCTTAAAACTTAGATTTTATTTGTGAAATCAAGTTGTCTTTTTCATCTTAGACTGTTCTCCATCAAGGTCATGTCACTGTCAGCTATTTAATGTTTCTAAAATTAAAACATTCTTAAGTCTTCCAGCAGCAGAAACATTGGTCCAAATATCCATGAATTCACATTTACACTTTCAAATAACTTTCCCTTTTTTATCTCTAGAGATTAAAATACCATCCTTAACATATATCGATTCATTCATAAAATATTTGCTAAGTTTATCATTTGAACCAGGAATTATATAGAGAGAGGACGCATTAGTGAACAGAACAAAACAAAACAAAAGAATTTGAATTTTACTCTAAGGAATATAAGAAACCATTGTAAAGTTTTGAACTGTGTGATATAATCTCTCTACCATTTTAAATTGGTCGGAGTCTAAATATAAAATGAAGATGAATTTTATAGGATTTATTGATAGCTTGAATATAGGCTGTGAGACAAAGAAAAGAGTCAAGGATAATTCCAAGGTCTCAGCTGAAGCATCAGGAAGAACAGAGTTACTGTTTGCTGAAGTTGATAAGACACAGAATAGCTAGGCTTAGGGAAAAAAATGCAGGAAAATCTTGAGACATACACAAAGCTTTGGCCCTGAATATTTGCTTAAATTTCTTTAGTTTAGACTGGAAAATATAAAACTTCAAGTTCCCCTATATATCTCTTACTTAAAGATCAGATTATAGAATAGATATGTTGCAAGTCTCTGCTTTTATTCTCTGTTCATTCTCAGCTGTCTAGCCAAGAATTAAGCAAGTCTTACTAGCTCCCAAATGCATCTTTCCAGGCCTTACCCATCTCATGTCTCAGAGAAGGGCAGAAAGAGAACATGATGAACTTTTTTCCCTTTCTTCCAAAATATGACCTGATTTCTACCTCCTTAATCTCTTCACACATTCCGAATCACTTGGGTTTGGGAGAAGTTTTGTTGTTCTTGTTGTTGTTTGCTTGCTTTTTCTATTTCAAATATTTTTATTGTGGTGACTTTGATGTCTTTCCTATGTAAGAAGCTGCCTTATCCTATCTTCTAGAAAACAGCACCTGGAAGAGGGCTCATATAATAATGCTTTATTGAGAGGTGGAATCCCAGAACAAGAATGAGGGGAAAGGGACATGACACAAGGAAAGAGGACTAGAAAACACTATGTGTTGCATTAAAGAACTGGCCATAGTTTTCTAAGAAAACTCACATTAGCAACAAGGAGAGTCCTTGTAGAGACACCTCTTCTCGGAAAATCTGTCCAAGGAGAGAAAGGGGGAGCATTTTTAATTGGCAGCTCCTTTATGTGTACTATTCTCCATCATTCAAGGATCAGCCTATAAGGCTTTACTTTCTCTGTACTTCCAGGAATTCTACTTGGTCCCTTCAGGTAACTACTGGGAAATGAGAGTCCCAGTAGGTCCAGTCAGGCTGGAATTGGTCGCTGGAGATGCTACATGGCTCCCACTACAGCTAACTTGCCTCTGGGAGACAATGAGTCAGCTGGTTTAAGACGTGGCAACAACAACAATGGCCGGGGTATAAGGACTATAAAAACATTTTGAGTAGGACTCCATCTAAAAAGCAGGACAAGTGACTAAGGTCTAGGGGCTAACTAACATTGATTATATCGGTAGAGGTACCCAGATTGGATCTGGCAGAATTCATTTTTTGCATTACCCAGATCTTCCACACCCTCTCTTTCTATAAGCATATGATGCCTTCACTTCTACCCTGAGAGGGTTGGTACGAATTCAATTCTGAAAAAAGTGAACGGTTGCAACATCCCAAAAAGACTTAAGGGCGATAAGCAAACAAATTACGCCCCCTGATGTTGTGGCTGGTTCTTAAACAATAGTTGATACTTATCTCCCTGTTCTACTGCCAACTTGAGGTTTATCTCTGGATTGAGGCATTCCATGGCTCTTCTGGCTTTGCTGTTCATTTTAGAACTACATTTATCTCATCTCTGATAGTTCCATGCTGCCACCCGGCCCACGCCATTTCAAAATGCTATCTTCCCCACTGACATCTGGAGTTCAAGTTCCAGGATGGTATCTTTCTGCAGAGATAGCCATGGAAGTGCCTCTCAAAATGCCACAGTGAAGGCAGTGTCTTTGGGGTCTTTCCTGGGAACACATGCAGGTGGTAGTTTCTCAGGTACCTTTTACTCCTGGCATCTCCCTGTGACTTCTAACTACTCCCAAAATACTATGTCATATATTCTGAAATCTTTACCTCATTTACTATAGGCCACTGTTATATCCAGTCATCAAGGAACCATTAGGGAAAACTATTATGACCAGCTTCAAGTATATTTGCTGGAATGTTGAACCATCAGTGTGAGTGGGTGTCCCAGTGTTAACGAGTTCTCCCCCTATCCAGCCTCACATTCCATCTCCCCAGATTAACACCTTCAAAATATACTCTCATACACATTTCCTCAGTTCCTGATGGTCCATATGTGTCAGATTCTGCAGTTCCTTCGGTGGGTATGCTTTTTATTCCCACAACAGTGCCTCTTACTGGCCTGGAGGCAAAGAGATAGTGGGGGTAAGTCTTAAAGAAAATATGCATAGACTTTCTTTAGGTGAGGACATTACCTGGTGTTCAGAGATAGGGAAATTGCTCTTCTTCAGCAAAGAAAAGCTGAGTGTTTCTATCAGCCTGAAGGGTGCAGTGGAATTTGAAGGTTCAAAATTCTCAGGATTTTAAATTGATGATCCTATCTCATATTTCAGGTTCTATTCTTTCAGATAAGATGGTATGCATTCAGCTTCATTTTGTACCTCTGCCACCATTATGATCAAACTCTAAGTTTAGTTTAGAATGCCCTGTACATCAAGGAATAAGAATCTTTTTTGAAGCGGCATTTGAGACCTCTGGCTTTCAAAGTATGCTTTAATTTGGCCTCCAACACTGTTAAAAGCAGCCATCCCAACCACAGTCACATAATCATCATGCTCTCACATTGATCAAGTGCATTAAAGATTGAGAAATGCTGTCTTCTAATAGCCATAGGTGAAACCTATCTAATTAACCATAGGTGAAAATTTAATAACTTATATATCATAGGTTTTTACCATCTCATTTTCCACCAGCAATGAGGGCACTGTTACCTTCACTCAGGTGTGCAATCTAGCTGCAAATTTCAGACAGAGAAGCCAAATGCATTGCCCATGATTTTAGAAAACAGAACCTAAAATTAAGTTTGCATGCAAATGTTTTATTAGGGGAGCACAATACCAGGGAATGGAGAGTATCCCCCAAGAGTATGGGACAAAGGGAATGAAGCGGGAGAGAAAGGAGAACAAACACAAGGGAATGTGTTATCACGTCAGCAACAGCTTTACAAGGAAACAAACCTGGTTACTCATTTCCTCCATTTATCTATTAGTTGACTCCTAAATACACTTTCTTTGGTCAAATTTTACTCATAGGACATCACCTCTCCTAGACTTCCAGATGGTTTTACTTGCTTCTCCAAGCAGCTGCTGAGAAAGCCAGAGCACTCATGGGCATGGCCAACTTGACCAGAAGAACACTGCTTTGGTTTCCACTGCAGAGAATGCATCGAAGCCTTTGCTAAAAAACCCGGCCCTTGCCACCAGAAGACAACTAGAGGTGTTAGAAGCTGTAATAAGATCAAAGATGGTAATCAGGCTTTTTGAGCATGGGAATGGCCTATGTAACCACTGGGGCCACGCAGGTTGGGAGGCAGGGGAAGTGGCCAGGGCCAGAGAGATGGACGGGAGCAAGCAGTTCTGTGAAGTGCATAAGCCGAGTTCAGTGAAAGAGCCATCATTTTGTAATTCTCTACTCAAGGATGCTAGACAGCAACTTGAATATTGGGCTCTTTACAGAAGCATCATGACTTAGAAGAAGGTAGAGAAGATCTAGAAGCTCCAGGGCCTAATATAAAGAAAGTCTAATTCACCAAGAGAGAAGTGGCAACATAACAGGGAATGATATTAAATAAATGAAAAATTGTTATAGAAAACTGCCCCCCATGCAAGTTGGGGCATTATTGAAAATTATTTGATATACCCACTATGTACAAAAAAAGCAAAAGGCAAAAGTAGGATGAAATGACAGTTTCCTATAGGCAAACTGGGAACAAGAGAAGTTTATTATCAAATTTCAAGGTTACTCTATTTTCTGAAAATAGCCCTTGTCTGTCTTTTGAGGTCCTGGGCCTTCATAATAAAGTCATTGTTTTTGTTGAATAACCCATTCTCTTGGAACAAGTCCTCATCTTTCCCTCAAAATTTTTTTTTCTCTTACTATGATCTTCCTACTGATAGCAATAATTTAATGTTCATGCTCTCCTTTGAAATAAATTTGGCAAGGAATATCAGTTTTCTTATCCAAAAATAACAGTAACAACAGAGCTAATCTGTCAATCACCTTGCACAGTATCGAGTACATGAAAATACTATGTTAAATACAAGATCGAGTCAGTAGGCATTTAAGTGACTGTGCTTGGTGAAGAATTCCTGAGTAAGTTGTGAGCGGTGAGACAGGAGAACAGGGGTAGACTTGGACATAAGATAGGAGAAGAAAATGAGGCAGTTTGTGTGTCAGCTCCAGGAAATAAATTAAACTCACAAATGAATAAATAAATACTGTTGTTTTAGTCATTTTAATCAAACAACTTGTCTAATTAGTTTTTTTACTTTTCTAAATATATGCCTAGTTTTTATTGAAGTAATGCATCCTCATGATGAAAAATAGCATAACACAAATAAGCTTAGAATGAAAAGCAACAGACTCCTGTCCACTACTTCCATCCCCACTACTAAAGTCAACATTTTATTTCTTCCAGTAAGTGTCCTCCCATCTCTAACTAATACATTTACAAGACATGTAATCAATTCATTAATTTTGACATTATCTATTGATTGGCTGTTATGATAGATGTTTTGTTGTATATGCACTGAAATCACCTCCACCTATACAATCCACTTCCTAAGTTTGATAGTTATATCAATATTTTTAGTCTGTATGTTAATTATTTATGAAACTCAAAATAATACACTCAAACCTGTTTGATGTTCTGTTGATGCTTGATAGTTTCTCTTGACTGCCATTTTATAAGATTGTTTCAGTCTCTCCATTCCAATTTGCCCCACCTGAAAATTCTAACTTCTGTTATCTATTTCTTTAATTTGATATTGTCAAGATAGCTGGTAGGGCTCTTTGGGGTAAATGCCTTTTACAGAATTTAGGGCCTAACAAGGGGAAAAAAGGAATTTTGCTACATGTCTTTCTTTCTCTGCTCACTAAACTATCTTTTAAAGCCCAGAAGCCTTAGGAAGTAGGATTTACTACTTGACATAGCATAGTCTGAATGCAGATGTCAGTGCTTGACATATAAGCTTGGGAATGGCTTTTAGAGATATGCTTTTGAAATGCCAATCAGTTTTTGGCTGCAGGAGACTGAGTTATAAACCGAACCAGTTTTGTCTGACCATTACTCACAGCTGACTAGCATAGAAGTGTCTGGTCATTCTTAATTACTTGAGGATCCTGTTCCACACAACTAAAAAGGGCCCTCTCTCTCCTCAGGACAGCTTGAGGCAGGGACAAGTACTTGGCTTACTCTTATTGCAATGACTAGCATCACTGATGGAATTCCTTTGGAGTTGTGAAGAGGGCCCAGCTTTTTGATAACTTATGGCTATCTAGGAAAAGCCCACTCCATCCCTGTCTTCTGCTTGTACATTATTCTGCCTGGAGTGGTAAGAAACTGTAAATCCTAATACCTCTCTTTGTCTGGGGAGCCTCTTTTTCTCTTCTTCACTGTGGCTTGCAAAGAAAGAAACAGCATTAAAGCTTGCTTTTATTCTAATTATACTCAGTGGGTCTGAGTCTGTAAAAATTTGTATTCCAACCTCTACTTCTGGCACAAGAAAATTAATCTTTATTTAGACATCTGATAGTAATATTTACATTCTGTTCTGCAACATCAGTGAAATCATTTGAGGGTTGTCTAAACGTTGATTGTAAAACTTGAAAGAACATAAACAGTATTTACATTATAATGACTATGTGAATATAGTTTATTGTAGAGCTAAATAAAGGCCTGTGATAACTGCTCTTTCTCTATGGGCTCAATGTTTTAACCTCATTGCTACTAAATATTAAATGGAATCTCCTTTATTATACTCCATCGATTGCTTAAAATCATGTCACTCTCAAATCTGCTTTATATTGGGACAATTATTTTCTTGTATATTTTGTTTGATATTTCTTGAAATAACTTATAGCCATGCTCTGTTTCTTTGGGGGAGATGAACTATAAGCCATCTATAATACCTTTTAGCCTATTGTCTTGTCTTCTTTTGATCATATACCTCTTAGGAACCACTGATTTCCTTTTCTGTTGTGCATGATTTATATTTTCTGTTACTTGGATCTTAAATTATTCTTACTATTTTTATAGCTCATGTTTCCCTACTTTTTCATTTTGCATCCTCATTTTGCTGGAGTTCATCCTCAAAAATGGCCTTGGAAAAGGTTTATTGAAAGTAAAAGTAAAATGCACTTGTACAAGTAGAAATTATTTTGTTTTCTCTCCAAATCTCATTGGTGAGATAATTGACTAAATACAGAATTCTTGATCAAAATTAAATTTCCCTCAGAACATTTAACTTGTTCTATCTTCCAGCATTATCTCAATGAAGAAAAGTCTGATTGATGGTAGTCTGATTTTTTCTCCCTTGGTTGGCAACCTAGTATTTTCTTAATTTGTTTGCTTTTATTTTTTTCTTATTTGGAAGCTTTTAAGGTTATTTCTTTCCTGAGTTTTTATAAAATATCCTCATCGTTTCTTAGATATTGGGCTTCCTTATTTCAACTTTCTTAATATTTAATAAGTTCTTTCATTTACATATCTGGGAGATGTTCTTGTTTTGTTCCTTTGATAATTTCTTCTTTGCACTTTCTACAATTTATCTTTGTAGAATTCTGATTTGAAAGATATTTGATGTTCTGAATTGATTCTATATGTCTCTTACCATTACTCTTTTTTTTGAAAATTTTTAAAAGTTGAGATATACCTTTATGTTTATATTTCCTATCTTTATGCTCGTTAGGAATATTTCTTTGATACAATTTTCTAAAATGTTATCAATTTATGTCATTATCTTTTATTTCTTTTCCTGAATTGAATTTCAGCAATCATAATTTTGAGGTCTTTGTTATTTTAGATGACATTTTTTTTTATTACTAACCATTCTTTTCTTATAGATGTCATATATTCTCAAATACCTCTGACATTACTAATTAAAGGGAATTTGTGTATTTATTTATTTTTTAAGTTTGTTTAATCTTTCATTCAGCTGGCTGTCCTCAAATATTTTGTTCTTTGGTTATCTGTTTAAGAAAGAGTACATAGGAAGGCTGACTTGGAGCTCTGTGTAATTCAGTATGAGCAGAGAGATAGCCTTTATAAGGTCTTTCCCTCACCTCACTCCCAGTGCTGAAATGGAGAAACTTTATAATTGACCACAGACACCCACATAGATGGAACAGAAATCCCCAGATACTTACTTCACTTTATTTTGAGAAGAACTGTCCATTTTCCCCCTGGGAGTAAACATCCCTAATTGCTTCCCTTTCTAAGTTCAGAGACAGTTACAAGGTGCTGAGCAGGAAAGGGCAGGGGAAGCTTTCCTCATATTAAACTAAATTAATGCCTCTCTTTTCAGTCCCACTTTTCACACGGGATCTCGATTATACATGCTACCTCTGAGTCCAAGGCTCTCTGGGGTCTGGGACTGGAGGGGAAATTTGCTTTCTTATCTGCTCATCCCCTCCATAAATAATCTAGGTTATAGATTCTGTTGCTCTGTTTCATCATTCCACAGGTCTTCATTCAATTTCCATATTTGAGATATTTGTTAAAATCTCTCATCTATTGAAATTCATTGTTCTTTTCATCATTGTTACTGCCTTTGTTGTTTTGGGATGATTCTTATAGGTTTACTATTATTTTGATTCTCGAGAGGAAGAAAAAACAACTTGCACTCCATTAGCCATCTTAAACCTGAACTCCAGCTATTCTAATAAAGCAATACAATCAAAGTAGTTATGGAAATTTTACTAGCTACTAGCTAAATCGGTTAGTCAATGGGTCAATAATTGTTCTAGAAAGAATAATGAGACATAAAACAACTATAAAAAAGAATGAGAAAAAGTACAAATTTTTTCTGGTCACAAAGAAAATTCTAGTCAATATCTAGTCAACATAACTTCTCAATACCTAGCACTTTCAATTTATTCATAAATTATATCAGTTTTATACCCATTATAGCTAAGAATTAATTTTATTTAGCTTGATTTACTATTAAAATTCTGTGATTCCTTATTTATTTCAAAATGTGGCCCTTTATACTTAGGATGTCACCAATTTCAGGGGAAATTGATATACAGTTTTACAGGATAGTAAAAAGATATTATGTTATCCCGTGGGTTGGCTTGCATGTACAATTTCAATCGCAGTGGTTTCTGAGAGGCCAATCATCTGTAATTTAGCGGAGATTGTAGTGTTAAAGCCTCTGCAGATTCCATTTCTCTTACTTTTGAAAGTACTTGTCTACTTGATAAAACGTAAAAAAGGAAAAAAAAAAAAAGTCGCTACCTATCTTGTTTCTTAAATTCAAATGAGCTGAAAATGCTGTTTGATTTTTACTCCCCTTTGGTAATGGGAATCTGTCAAGGGTCTGAAAAAAAATGTATCAAAATGTAAGTAGATTTTATTGTTTCAGAGTCCTGGACACCAGCTATCTTTTCCAAGCAGCCAGTCACTGCAATCAGAAGGAAATCTCCTTAGAACTGCCAGGTTAGTAGTGGCTTATGTTTGGTAGCAATATAGTGTGTTTAAAGACATATGTGTCCCTAAAATTAGTCTGCAGTTTGGGTAGCCATAACATTGGTGGATTCATTCTTTCTCTGATATTCTCATATTTTCTCTCTCTCTCCCCCTCCCCCCTTCTCTCTCTCTCTCTGTCGACAGGACAATCTTGGAACAAAAACAAATATGGCCTATGTTTAATGCAGTGCTCAAAGATGTGGTACAGGATTTGGTTAAAAACTATTTACCCCTTAACACCCTTCTTGACTTTTCCGCCTTTCCATTACTATCTTAATCAACTGGGCTGAGGCTCTCTTCCCATACCATTCCAGAGAAGAGAGGAGGAGAAAAGAAGAGAAATAGATGAAACCAGTTGTGAATTATTTGAGACCAGTAAGAATTGAGTATTAATTGAGGTCTTCAAAAAATAAAAAGTCCTACAGGATTTCAGCTCTTTTTTCCTTCTTTCTCTCCCCATTATATTAAATCACAGAAGACAATTCTAGCAATTAATAAGCAGTCACCATCAAAACCTCTTTGAGAAGTTAGATCAGAAAAAGAAAACTGCTTTAAAATAAGATTTAAAAATACAAGTTTAGGAGATAAAAAAAAAAATGTGAAAAGTTAAGAGTTAAGATTATCTTCAAGTACCAGAAGTTCACACCATGTTGTCTTCACCATCATCACTTCAAAATGACTCTACCTCCCACTCAGTTCACAACTGCTATGGAGATACCTTTATAGGTAAATATTTTTGCTTGTAAAATTTATATTGTGATGTATTATGTTATTAATCAGCCTATGTATAATATGCATGTATAGTGTGTATATGTGTATGTGTAATTGTTTTTCTCTGTAACTATCCATAGGGTGACAAACTAAGTGTTAGTTTAAACTTAGGCATGTGTGAAGACTGTGATAATGGAGAAAAAGAAAAAGTCTTTACTAATACTAAATAAGAACTATCTATCATGACAAGGAACTGAGAAAAGATGAGTGAAAGGCTCCAAAGAGAGATGGAGAAATAAAACCCTCACAACAGATGCAGAATTTTTCAGCTGAGTCCTGGAGTCTGTGTGCCTGGGATTGTATTTTCCATCACAGTTATCTTTAATGGGGCAGTTTTATGGATCATTTTCACCTCTACATTCTAAGAGGAGTACTTTTACCAACTCATCTACCTAGAAGCTCTTGATATAAAGGTCACTGACGGGAGTGAGTGGGAGAGAATTAATTTTTCACCAATCATCAAACTCAAGAAACCAAATAAATGCCTTGGGAAAGATCATTTGCTCTGACCCCTCTCCTTCCTATGTTCTTTTTATTATGTATACATCCAGAGAGACAGAGAGGAAAGAAACAATAAAATGCATTTCCAGGAGTCACTGGCCTTCACCTTTGTCCTCTGTTCGTCTCTAAATAATCTTAGGGGAAATTTTCCAAGTGTGAAAAAATATCCAAGAAACCTTCATTAGGGCTCTAAGATTCAAATCCAGATGAGAGCAGAAGCATGCTTTTAGGACCTACAAATCAAAATTTAAAAAACATTTTTCAAAATCTCCTATATGGCACTGTATATTTCCCATTAAAGTTCTGAAGCAAGAACTTTCATAGAAGCTTATGATTTCTTTGCTGTTTGTTATAGGTAAAGGCAGTACTCACATCCTGATGTCACTTCAATGGAAAGTAATTTCACAAATCTTTACAGGAATATAAAGATATTTTTACTTTAGACCTATGAGGTCTATTTTTGCATGTATTGATATTCTATGCTTTAATATTTAATATTTTCCTGTTCTTTTTATTTTTTTCTTCCATAGGGCAGCAATCTAGAAAAAATAACTCTTCTTCCTGAGCATTTCACTTCATTTCTGTAACTCTTCTACTCATCACTCTCCTTTTACCTTCTGGGGAATCCTTGTTTTTAGGTCAGTGATTCTCACCTCTTGCTTTTGGCTAAAAATATTAGAGTAGTTCAGTGTTTCTGTTATCTGTGAACTAAAACATTTTTCATATTTCACCCAAGTTTCTGCTTACATCTTAGCTCTATAAAGCCTTATATCCACTGGAAAACTACTTCTATACAAAATTTTTTCCAAAGATGTCTTATTAGAAAATTTGAATCTGCTTTTCTTATAAATCTGTTATGATTTTTGTGTTTCTTTTTATTTTGTATGTCGGCAATTAAGTTTCTCTCATCTTTGTTTTGTTTGAAGTCAGACTAATTACAAAACTCTGAAGATAAGTGGGAGAAGAGAGTAATAATTCAGCTGAACTCTAAGAAACTATAATAATGATGCAATAACGATGAACATGTTCTGGATACCTAATATCTATTCTCATCTTCTTCCTTACCAGTAATACTCTGATTTTGTAATGTGGCAATCCATTTTTTAAGAAATTAAAATTTTAAATTAAAAAAAAAAAATCTCACTTTTCTTATCTCTCACATAGCTGGGAATTCCCATGGGACCCAGTTTTGGCTAATTAGATGTAAATGGATATCTTCTGGATCTAGTTTCTGGTAAAGATTTTCATTATAGAGACTCAGCCCTCCCTTTGCCACTTTGCTCTTTTCCTTCCTGCCAAGAGCAAAGAGTCAATGCCTGGAGATTCAGCAGCAATCTTGTGATCATAAAGATGAAATCCACAAACTAAGGATCCCAGGACAGAAAGATATAAGAAGCAGCTATACCAGCCCTGGAATGCTTATCTCTGTTTTTTTTTTGTTTTTTTTTTTTTAATAAGAGAAAAACTAGAGTCCTTATTATTTAAGCCATTATAAGTAGAGGGTTTGTTTTTTTTGTTTTGTTTTGTTTTTGCTTACAACATATTTCTTACTGGTATAGGAATTAGAATAAGTATTAGCAATTCAATTGACATAACAAGAATCATGCCTGAGTTCACAGAGTTTGCTGTTGTATAAGATACCCAGCTTTCGAGGCATATAACTCCCTGAGTTGAAGCAATATTTCTGAACCTGTCAAAGCAATCTCCCTTTCCTTCCAAGGCACTCAGTCTAACTAGTGTAGCCGAGAATTAAAACACATTTTCATCCTGACTTACAGGGTTGACAAGCTCACCTTTTAGTCTTTTAGGCCTCTCTGCAGAGCCCTATAATGTGGCAATCATATATCTGAGTAGCCTTCTGGGTAAGGCAGAAGGGCTTCTAAAAGAATGTCAAAACTTCTCACAAGAAGTGTTTTTATTTTAGTGGAGAAATAACAGATGCTCTAAGTGTAATTTCTTCTTCTCAATTAATAGCAAATTACACTGGTTATTTCTTTAAGAACTGACATTATTCCTTAGTTTGGCAGCTTTCTTCTTCTTTAAACAATAATAGATGTTTACTTAATTTTGTTCGTTGGGAAGAAGCTTCCTCCCAACAACTCCCCTTCCAACACAAGAAGTTCAAGGTCATTCACACATTATTTCACTGAACACATTAACCTATCAAATTTCTTTCAAGCTATCCTTCTACTACTTGTGTTTATTGAAGGAACAAAACCAAGAATTTCTATCAGCCTGTTGGCCCAAGGCAAAAGTAAATCTTCTCTTACGAATTCCTGTGAAAGTGCCAATAATATGCCTGTGTTATCTATGCAAGTACTTTCGCCTTTTGAAAAGGTGAATCAAGTCTCCATCTCATTAGAGAATAACCTGTTTATTCATATAAAATACTGCCTTTAATAGAAAATGAGTTTTTGTAATCCCCAGGTAAGTCTCTCCACAATTTAAACCAGGAGCCACATTAAGAAGTTAAATGAACTCCAGAATTCTCTTAAAACAATAGTTTCATCAGACATTGCAGTTGGGGGTAATTCAGACCTTGTTTCTCTTATACATTTAAAAATATACAAAGCTTAACAATAAGATGATGTGAGGTAGAGCCTATCTAAAGTTTACCTTGAATTAATTATCATTTCTTCACAGTGAAGGTGAGTTGTTTAAATAAACTAAGGATCATATTAAAATGATTTTGAGCACTCTAATGCATTAAAGAAATAGTTATTACAAAATTTGTCTTATCTAGCCATTATAACAAGTGACCCGAGGACCTGGCCAGGCAAGGATTTGTTCCATTTAATTTATATCATTGAGATTAATGCATGTTATTGAATATCACTTTCTAATTTGCACTATTTTTAAGCATAGCCTTCTACCTACCCCTTCCCTTCATTCAGCCTAGTCAATAAGATTCTACTAGTTTCATTAAATTACTTCCAGTTTGAGATTATTAAATGAAATGGCAGGTGGAAGCATTTCGGTGGGTTTTGTTTTATTTATTTGCTTCTACAGCATCTCTTTGAACGTGACTATGATTTTTCACATCCATTCCCCTCTGCTCCAGCTCTGGTCTTGCTCCTCATGTCCCCTTGCTTCCAGCACCGCCACTCTGATTTTCTCTGTGCTCCATTGTCTTCTTAGAGCTGTGTTTCCAACCCTTCCTCAATCCACTAAAACTATTACCCGCATTTTCGTGTCTACAGAATACACTTCAAACTCCTTGGGTTAGAACCTCGGCCCTTCCCCATTTGATCCCAGTCTACATTCATATTCAGGTTTTCTATATTTTTGCATCCTGCTCCCATGACTTTATTCACAATACCATCTTTCTTCTCAGCTCTAAAAATTCATCTTGTCTTTTTTAGGTAAGGACATCCAGAGCTTTGCTCCAAGTCTTTGCCCGAGACCCTGTGCCTATGTGAAATCTTCTCTGCTCTCTTCTGTACAGAATGAAAGTACTCACTTTTGAACATCTTTAACACTCATTGAGAGAATTTGGGTTAAAAGTGAAGTTTATGGTGAGACAGATTCAAGTCCTATCTTTGTCACTCAAGAGAACTTGGAAAGTTTATGTCTTTTTCTCTAAAATGGGAATAATAATAATAATAATAATAATAATAATAATAATAAAAGTGCACATAATGTTCTGAGAACGATATGTGACATAAGGTAAACAATCAACAAATGTAAGCTCTGAGAGTTTATGGTCATGATTATTTTACTTCTCTATTGTTGTTAAGTCATATTTATTCCTAGATATCTTATCTCTTCAACTAAATGGATTACTAACCAAGGTCAAGGCCTCTGCTGATATTTCTTTGTGTCCTCAGTAGCACTGGGGAAGCACTTTGCTTACAGGTAGGTACTCAATGTTTATTGGTGGACAAAGATTATATCTATGGTGCCAAGAGCCATCAGCAAAAGATACCACATCCAAGCTGGCAGAAAAAAATGTTTTCATAAGTTTCTGAAGAAGTGAAATCTTTTGGTTCTCACCTCAAAAATCTCTGTAAAATGTAAGGCATTTATCCAAGGCAAGAAACTGTTATTTTTCAACCAAATGTTCCACACTAAAATTGAGTTGTTTAAAATAGCTGAATAAACAGGGGAGTATATTTAGAACTCATTTCATTTTATTATCTCATCTTGTCTATCAAAAGTATGTTTACCACAAACTATTTAATATTCAGGTTTTATATAATAAGATCCGTAGCCTATTGTTGAATATATAACATAGGCAAATAGCAATACTCTAAAATAGGCTGTAAGAAATAATACTAATAAACCAGAGTGTTTTGAATTATAATTTCATTGTGCATATAATAAATATCACTTTGGGTCTATAAGTCAAAATATATAGTAATATCTTATAGATAAATTAGGAAGAAATAAGAAACACTTTGGACAAGAAAATGTTGCTATGGAAACCTTAATTTTCACAAGCCTGCTTTTGCAGGTTCTGCTGCCTTGCCAGACTTTTACATTTAACTTTCTTTCAAGTTTTTCATTTAAGAATTGAAATAAAAGGCCTTTTTACTACTGAGACCTAAAATGTGACAATAACAATCTATCCTCTATCCTTCTAAGATCCATGTAAAGAACTTGTCCGATGCATGGCTCTATAGCATGAAGACAATTTAATTGGGGTTGAAAGGGAAAAAAAGAAAAAAAATGTAGTGTGTTCAGTCTTGATTTGAATTTCCTTCCACAGTGGGGCTGTGGTAAGGATCAGGAACTTGCTTCGCTGAAGTAATTTCTGTGCCAGGTCACAGAGCTGACAAAGATGGCTTTTTAAGTACAAATTTAAAACCATTTAGAAACGTTTCATTGGCACAGAGCTATCCGGACCCCAAAGTCAGAGTTGTTAGAGACAGGGAAAATGGTGTGTTCATGGTGAATTCACAAATAAATAATAAGTGTCAGAACTGAGCCTAGAAACTTTTGGCTCCAAACTTTTAAAATTATATTTATTTTATTCCCCAAGCAACTTAAATGTAACACAGACGCCTACGTGTCTGGTAAGCTGAGACTTAATGAGGCTTAATCGTCTTCTGCACTGTGAGTCTTATATGCATTCTCCAGTTTGTGTCTTTGCTCCTCTTGCTCTGCCCACAGACTCAGTGGCAATTTTCTGTTAGGGATAATTTTCCCTCACTTTGGGTCAGCACAGTCGAATTTCAAGTATATAGTTAGGCCAGACAGTAGTCACTCTTTCAGCATGATTCCTTGATGAACAACCTACCAGACCTCAGATGAGACCCCAGATCTGTTCGTATTGTTTCCTAGAATTATTCTAAAAGTCACCAAACTCTTGGCTTCCCCCTCCCCAAGGGCTGAGCAAACTAGAACCCTGACAGAGATAACTGGACACAAATAAATTACAGGAACTTTTAATTGTGATAATTTTTCTTTAGCATGAATGGTTCCCTACTCGTAACAATTTGCATGTCCCCTGAGCTTGCTACTCCTTATAACCTTCATATTATCTATAGGAACATTACATAAGGGAATATTCAGCTCTTATGTCATTTTAAAGAAATGGATCCTAAATTTAAATGTAACAGACCAACAGCTTGATGTCTGTCTATACTACCAAGAGGAAACAAAATGAAAATGAGAGCATAAAGCCTACAGCTTTTTATTGGATTCATAGCTGTAACTGACTCTAAAGTCTTATCCAAATCTTCTAAAACATGCTTCTTAAAAGCTCCCCTGAGAAAATTCTCTGACTTCTTTACACTAATTAACAGCTCATCTATTTCCATAAAACAAGATAGGCGTTATACAATAAATTATATTGAATATAACTGTAGTGATTATCATATTGTCTAGTCTTGTGGATTATCATTTACTTTAAAAACGATATTTGCATATTTGGTTGCACATACTGGTTATAATCAACCCTAAAAAGTTTGGTTTCATTTCTTGGCCTAGAATGATACCTTAGTTTGTATTTCTATTAAAAATTAAATACATTATTTAAATCTGCAATGCTTTTTCTGAAAATCAAACTGGCTCTGAATGCAAACTCACATTTATTTTTCAGAAGGAAGAGGCAGTTCAAAAGAATACTTCAGTAGAACTGGATCGTGAAAATTCTGTTTACAGAATCAGTTGACTAAAGAATTTTAGTTTTTACCAGTTCATATGCTTTTAACTCGAATAGCATCTACAATAGGTAAAGAGTGGTACATAATTTTGGATATAGCAGTGTAAGTTGGGGATAAATGATGGAAACCACTCAGAGATATACTACTGGTCTGCATTTTTTTATTGGATAAAAATTTCCCTTTATTACTAAATTTGTGCTATTAACAGATTCTTTTTGCTGATTTATCTGCTTTCCTCTTTCTAGATTACCTCAAGAGATATTCATGGTTTTCGGTTCTGTTTTTTTTTTTTTTTAAGTTTCTACTCAGTTGTTATTTAAATGCTAGATGTTAATTAACACCTTACACCTGTCTGTCACTTAATTCCAGTGGGAAATATTTTCACTGGATCTCTTCCTTCCACACAAATTTACCCACTGTCATTCCTATTTCACATAGGATCATTTAACCACCTGGTTTTGTAAAGGAGTAGTCTGAAAATACAGACACAAAATAGGGGCAAAATCAAATTTAAACAGAATTTTACTTACAAGCTGATAGCAGATATTTGTTTTACAATACATAGATAAAAGTAATATACTTAGTATCCGGGTCTATTTCTGCTGCTGTGTCGATCCTAACACCTAACCCTCCATAATAAAATGAGGACATTGAATCAGATCAGACATAGCATACTATATATGAGGTACCTCCTATTGCAAACGTGCTCTGAAAATAAAAAGTGCAACAATTAGCACTACTATGGCCCTTGAATGAGAATGTAAAGGTATGAATTCCATGTATTTCCCATCTCTGGATTGCATATTCTCTAAAGATTTTCTTCCACTTCATCACTCTTTAGTTACCATGTTGTTTAATAAGAGTATCATCTTTAAATCCTGCAAATAAATAAAGTACTGGAGATTATTTTGCCTACTATAAGTAGACTATACTGACTATGATAGAAAAGATGGCAATATGTGCAATAAAGCTTTAAAGCAAGCACTGATGGCAAAAAAAAAAAAAAATTCTCTGATTAACACTCAGCTGTTAATTTATAAGGTTTTAGTTTATTAACCTCTGGGTATATATTAATTACAAACTCTTTTATGGAGTAATGGGGAATGGGAGTATAAAAATAAATAATACATCATCTTTGCCTCATTTAAGGTACTCATTGGTTTTCATAATGATTCTATGGAGCTTTAGACATTATTGGAACAATTTTACAAATGAAGAATCTGAAAATCAAAAGAAGCTAAATGAGATACCCAAGTGGCAGAGTGAAGACTTGGGTCTGTTGATTCCACTGAACTAAAGAGTCAGGGACTCAAATTTTCCAAGTAACAGATCAAGTTTTTAAAATACTCTACTAATTACTCTAAGAAGGGCCATTATGGCGACATTAACAGCAACTTTAAACTGAAGGCACCTATGTGAATTACATTTCAACCAGAAATGCATATCTTGGACTTGGCTTTATTAATCTTCCATAAGGAAATTCTTGAAATTGCACTTGATATGAAACCTAGGGAACCCCCATAAGATGATAAATCCTCTATCACTTTACAAACAGACAAGGGTGGTTTGACCCTGGTGCTATTGTGTCATATAACTCCTGTATGTCAACTTGGGAAATAAGAAGAGAGATAGATTTGACACATACTCTCTCCTCCACATGTTTTCAAATAACCTGCATAATATCAACTCTTTTCCTCCTGGAAAATCCTAGGGTGTACTGAATTTGTTATATCAGAAGTACTGAGATCTAATGAAAGCATCCTTAAATATATAGCCGCATATTATTCCCTGAGGAAATAAGCAGAGCCATGCAAAATTACTTTCTTTCCTTTTCTAAAGCTTTTGGTCTTGCTAGGGTCTAATTTCTTCCTGTTTTTATACCAATTTGAATCCATTTGTTTTCAATGTTCTACATTTCCCAGGGTCCCAATTAAGCTTTGTCACTACTTAAACTTTCCCTCAATGGGCCCTTTAATGTTTTTTGCTGATTTGAACCAAATATTATTTTGGTTTCTTTTATTTCAGAAAAGGAAAACTTTGATCCCATAAGTAATTCCCTAACTCACTTAATTTGATCTGGAAATTACAATATTTTCTGGTGGTAGTTGGATTATAGGGTCTGTGCTTTTTATTTGAGATTATAATTATGGATCTGAGAAACTTTCTGGTGAGTCGAGATCTATACTGTGTCCTTTCTTAAGTGGATGTGGTCAAGCGAGTCATTAGGTTTCTATTATTTTATTTTGTCACATGAATATAAGAAAACTCCTAAAGAAGTGAGCAAAGTTGTCATCTTCAACATCATGATCATGATCATGATAATAGTAAAGATAAGATGATAATTTTGAGGAAGAGGCAGACCAATGGCTCTTTTTATCAAAGAGGAAGAAGGTTTCTAAAGAACAGGGAAGGAAAAAGGACAAGTAGATCCAAGGAGCAAAAAGAAAGCTTGGGAACATGTTCTCATGAAGAGCTTCTTAAAGCACACTGGGGGAAAAAAAAAAGGATTATTTTATTTCTATAAAATTAATAGATGCACATAGCTTAAATTTTAAATGAAACTAATTAAATAAAGGTAAATACTTTTAAATTATGGGGTTCCCTGATCTAAACTTCTCAATTTTCCAGAGGAAACATTTCCAAATCATTTAGATGATTTTCCTGGTATTTTTCCTCATGCTTATAAATATCCATGCTTTTATTTTTATTTCTTCATTTATCAACTTTAGAAACCATCTATTGACTTCTAGTGGAAGTTGATTTAATACTCTTGAATAACCTCCTCTTTGCTTACCCTATTATCATTAAAGAAATGACAACCTTTGATTGGAGTAATAGAATTTGCATTATCCAAACTATGTGTATGTTGTTTACCAAATAATGTACTGTGATTGTTTTTGTTTCTTTTACTTTTTTTAAGCATTTTAAAAGTTAATGGCATATTAAACTTTATTTGCAATATCCAAAAATGGGGAAAAATTGAATATCCCTCCTGTAGTGAGTGGATTATCACACTGATAAACCCCTAAAATGAAATATTACTCAGCAATAAAAAGAAGCAAGGGGAGGAAAGGAATAAACTATTTTTATACATAATAACATGGATGAATCAAAATACATTAAGCAAAGTTTTAAAAACCAAGCGTGAAAAGCTACATACTGTGTGACTTCGTTTATATAACACTGAGGAAAAGGCAAAACTGTGGAGACAGCAAAATCAGTGTTTGCCAGGAGCTGGGTGTGGTAGAGGGATTAACTATTAGGACAGCAATAAATTTGGGGGGAAAGTAAAACTATCCTAGATCTCGTGGTAATGGTTACATGACTGTATGCATTTTTAACACATGCAGATCTGCATACAAAAAGACCAAATTTTACTGTATATAAATTATGCCTCATCACAAAATGAAAAAAGTGATTAAAAACATATACATTTGTTGCATAATTCTCCATGTGCTTAACATTTTTTTCTTAACGCTCTAATATATCTATCAAATAGCAAGAAATATTTTGCCAAACACTCAATACAGCAGACAATCCATCAAATCTTAAGGTCCTCCCTCCTACTGCCCTCAGTCTTGCTACTCTGTGATAGACTGATCTTCCCTAGGCCCCGATATGTGGTTACTCTGGCTTCTGTTCACCAATGTCCTGAGTGGATATCTTGTTTCTGGGCTCCATTGTATTTCTCTTCATTGTTTACTACTTCTCCTTACCAAAGCAGAGATGCTTCTCAAATGAAGATGCAACTCTTATTACCTTTGGTAAAAAATACATTGAAGTTTACATACAAATGTAAAGGCTCAGATGGGATAAATCAGGTGGGTTTAGTTAAAAGATCCAGAATGTAAGGCCACAAAAAAATTGGAAATAACAATTGTCCTAGATGCTCACAAAGGCACTTCCAGTGCTTCTCCTAGAACATCATATTCATGAAGAAGAATGAAAAGGCAAGCTGGGGAAAGGGCTCATCCTCATAACCCATAATTGAAACAAATAATGAAATATCATTAAAGATCTGTAGG
>NW_006434709.1:17299321-17312242 GCF_000325575.1 Pteropus alecto
ATAAGAAAGACCTGAAAAATGATTTGTCTTTGCCTGAAGCCTTTGGCCTCTGGCGGAGAGCCTTGTTCTGCTTTACACAACTACATTTAAATCCCTCTGCCTTTCTCATCGTTTTCCTCGGCCCTGTAGTCCCTCCATCTCTACCTCTGAGAAAGCTCTCTCTTCCATCAAGGCCCAGGTTCATTACTTCCTTTTATTTCCAGACAAAATTACCTCTTGATTTCCCTGTCTTCTCATGGCATTTCATTTATAACTGTCCATTCAATATATAACTTAAAACCCAACCCAGATATAGAGAAGTTTAATTTCCTGTCTTCCTCCCTCCCCTCCCAAAATGTTTAATTTTCTTTCTGTCTTGGGAAAGGAAATGACATCAATAACAACAACAAAAACGAAAACAATAGAACCCTTGCTCTTACCCTGAATTTCAAGATGACTGAATCACTTGCCTTAGTAAACAATTTCCTACCATTTAGATACACTCAATACACTTAGATATCCTTGAAGTGTTCCATGGCTCCTCTTCCTCTCTTTTCATGATGTAACCTCCACCAACCCCCGTGAAGGATTCCTGTGTGAAATTCTGCCACTGTCTCTGTGTGAAATTCAACTGACTTCCACACTCCCCTGGGCCTCAGTTTTTGCACCCACATCATGAAGAGGTTAGCCAAGTAATTTTGAAAGCACTTTCCTGAATGAAAAAAAAAAATTAAGCTTCTCAGAAAATAAGGTATTGACCATAACTGGAGAAATCAGCACTTAGCTTTCTTAATTACACGGAAAATAGAACTATTTTAGTCTACACTTTAAGCTTTTGAAATTTATTTTCATTGATGGAACTTCCATCTACTTTGTAAAGAACTACATATAACTTCTCAAGGGAACACAAAAACAATGTTTCCAAATTCAGTCCCAGCTTTCCAGTCTGGAAATCTAGTGTCACTATGTTTCTTTGCCTTCCTCCACTATTTCTGACCTTAGAAGTGACTTCAATTGCCTCTAGGATCTTAGCATAAAATTCAGATTCATATCTGTGGTTACAATGCCCTAAATAGCCAGACCCTTGACTTCGTCTCCAAACTCCCTGGATGCCACATGTTCTTTGCTCTCCAGGCTCCAGTCACACTGCCCTCTTTCTCACATCTGTTCTCATCTTGTGGGTGCCTGTTCAATTGGCTAGTCCCTTTTCACTCTCTCATCCTAGCTTAAAGATGATCTTCTTAGAGAGACCTCTCCTGACCAAACTATCTAAACTATAATATCATATTATTCCCTACTGCTACATTAATTTTATTTGTTTCATAGAACTTAACACATTACCTCATTTAGGATGTGCCATTCTGAACAATTTACCAGATAACTTAAGATTGCCACCTTAAAACAAGTTCCAGAGAAAGAAACAGCTCACAAAATTGTTCAAGCTCTAGAGTCAGAAGCTCTGCCACATAGCATATAAGACTCAAAGGGTCTGTAGAAGACCAAGATGCTATATGGAAAACTCAGATAGGAGAATCATGATGTAGGCTTTCAGAGTTTGGAGCCCAGCAAATAATATTGCTACTTTTGATTAACAGTTCCTGTCATATCACTAGATCCTGGTAAAGACTAATCATCTGACCACTACCATCCAAAGGGTCTTCTAACCTGAGCTGCCAGTTGTGGTCTAGATGTTGTTCTACCACCATATAGTCGGGCATACCCTGCAGCAGTTTATCATTCTGTGAAGGTACACATGAGATCTGGAGCAACAGGTCCTGGAAGCACAAGACACATGCATGAGCTGATGGCCAACATTCCGAATGCATCTATCTGCTTCTCACCTTCAACTCACATCCAAGAGATGTGACATCCAGGAAATAAAACATGAAGGAAAATATAAATGTTTTAGGTAACTGGAACAACCCAGATGTTAAAAAATAGAAGTGGTATTTTGGAAGTTGAGTCTGCCTGGAGTGGACAGAATAAGAGGCCAATGGTGAAGGATGAAAGACTAGCAGGTATTAGAGTATACAGCAGCTTATCAGACAGGGTAAAAAATTTGTCTTCATTTAGGATGCATGGCAAAGCAGTGAAAGTCTTTAACCTGGAAGTGAACACCATATTATAACACATTTTCATTTTTTAAAGATCACTCTTATTGCAGTTTGGGGACTAGATTTGAGGGGGCAAGTGAGACCAGTGATGAGACTGTTGTAGTAATATACAGTGGGGAGATGAGAATGTTCTGGGTGAGAATAGTTGCACTGGCATAGAGAGAAGCAGACTGCTTCTAGAATTTATTTAGAAGAATCGACAGGACTTGATTCATTGAATAAGAGAAATGAAGGAAAGAAAGAACGAGTAGGTTTGACTTCTGACTTGGGAAAGTCTGTGGATGGTGTTAGCACTCACTGATACAAAGACCACAGAAAGAGGAGCAGAAATGTGCTTGTGAAGTTGGAGGAATGGACAGGTTAAGAGAGATGATGTGTCAAAAGGATGTTCAAACCAAGGCAGTTGGATACGCAGAGGTCTGACAGTTTTAGGTTGGCTTATTTAGGTCTTTGGCATACGTATGCTCATTAAAACCATGAAAATGAATGATATTGTTAGGTAAGAATAGGTGTAAACTCAGAGAAAGAAACCCAGGAGAAAAACATAAGAGCTTAAAGGGCAGGTTTGATTACGCTTAGTTTTAGTTTATAAACTATTCATTGAGTTATATAGACATTCTACTAGGAAAAGTAGATATGGTAAAAGTTGTCTTTTATGAACAATTTCTATACATTTCTGAAGAAAAAGATTTATACTTGATATAATATGCCACTATCATTGAATTCTCTTTTACTGCTTACCCAGCACAATGAGAAAAAAAAACTTTTCGCATGTTGAACAGAGTTTTAAAAATTATTTTAAAAGGTGCACAAGAGAATTTCCAACTGGACTGACAGGTCACAACCAATCAAGAGAGCAAAAGCAAATCAGGGTAAGGCTTGCGTTTAGCATGAGTGGCTGCAGCGTCACATTGGCGTTATTGCTTCATAAACAACTGCTTCACTTCACTACTTTGGGCATTTTTATCTTACTCTCTGAAGGGTCATCCTGCATGAAAACCAATCTGAAGATTAAACAGCAGCTGCAGACAACTCTTTCTGAGTATAATAATGCCAATACATGGTTTTCTTATTGAGTCTCCTGAAATATCTAGTTGATTATGCCTTGTCATAACTGCAGAAGGAAATTTGTTCACTGTTACCTCAAAATCAAAATTAGTAGTTCTGCACTAACAAGAAAAAATAAAGTGCTATGGATATAAATACATGACTCTTGCTTAATGTATATTCACCTTGAATTTGGCATTAGTCTATTAAAGTGATTTTCTGTTACTCTAGTGCTTATCTTCTAGAATTTAAAAGTTTTGATTTCTATATTAAAAAAAAAAAACACTAGATTTCAGAAATACTATTTCTTAGTTCAGATTTTTGTTACCATCCTCTTTTGGGAGACTAACTGCTAGCTCCTTCTTTGATTTAACAGCCACCGCAATAAAAACAAAGGTAGATCACATAACTCCTAAAACAGGGCCTTATACATGATAAATATTAAAGAAATGTAATTGTTAGTAAAACATCCGATGAGTTCATTATACATGAATAGTTTCACCATTTCTCACCTATTGACAAAATTCCAACATACTCTGTTGGTCAGATTGTGAGAAAATGGGCACTCTTGCACGTGGCTGGTAAGAATGATAAATGGCACAGCACCTCTGGATGTGGAATGGCAGCTTAGTGCTTTAAGAGGGAAAAGGAGGCAGTCATTGGCAGATTAAATTGTAGTGGAAGGACATTTCCAGCAAGAACACCGGAGAATGAGCTATTGAAAGAGTCTAGGTAGACATAAAAAAGAGGAAAATGTATTTTTTAGCAAAATATTTTTAAAAATAGGTATGAGTTCAATTTTGAAATAATATAGATACCAGCATAAAAGAGTAATTTGCAGTTGCACATACCTAGGTCTGATAAGGTCTGCCATGTACTTACTAGTTACTTTATTATGAGCAAGTTAATTCACTGCTCTAAAACTTGGTTTGTTGTTTTATGAAGTGGGGATAGTATAAGCTATTTCACAAAAGTTTTTTTAAAAGTGTCCGATGTAGAGTGGAAATATGAGTACCCTTCCTTTAATATTGATGATCATCTTCTAAACAAGGCAAGGGGGATGGAGAGGAAGTTGACCTTAGGGACTCACCTGAAGAAAAAGGATTTCATTTACCGAAACATTGTGTGTACCTCCAAGAGTTTAATATGTGACATTTTTAGTATATCTGTCAGATTCTGGCCCTTTGAAATCAAATCAAAGCGCCCTTTTAGTATTCTTGAAAATATAATCATTCTCTCATTTAGGAAGCTACTGTGAACAGTATCTGCACAATGTGCACAGAGTCCAACAAGCCTTTCTCTGAGAGAGAGCATAGCAAAATGGCTCTTTTTTATGATTATAAGTGTGAAGTAGTCTTTGTGAGAGTCACTGCTATTACTGATTGCTGTTGGGGAGGGGAAGAATTCCCCCCTTCTACCCTTCTTTATTTCTTATGGCTGAACCAATAATAAGATACAGAAAATACTAGATTAGCAGGAAGGAAAAAAACAATTTAATATGTGCACACGGACATGGGAGAAGCACAATATGATGCTCAGATCATAAAGTGAGGCTCAAAGAAATAATTGAATCAGACCCCTTTTTACATTTTGCAGTCAAAGAAACAAATTTGTGAGACATTAACAAGACAAAGAAAGTGCTCTTTAGAAAGGAATTGAAGTGAGATTTGGGTATGGGTTAGTGAGGAATCTAAACAAAGTTTGTTTTGGCCTTGGGTAGAAAAGGAGTAAGAACTTTGTTTAAACATATCTTTTTGACTGGATTTTATAATTCTTGTGATAAGTTTGTCTCTCAGTCCTATCATGGCGATTTACTTCTTGATTTTAGGGGGCGAAGGAGTCAGAGACATATTCCTGCTCCTGCTGCTTCTCAGGTGATTTTATTTGGAATAATCAAGACACCATCACAGGATGCTGGGGAAGCCTGGCCTGGGTCCCAAGACTGCACTACCAGAAGGCAAGCTACTTCCAAATGGTTTTACCTGAACAGATTCCCAATGGTGTTCTCCAAATGTGCCACCAAGAAACCCATACCTAATGAATCCTTACCATGTTGATAACAACACAGAAAGCTGGAAATCATTTTAGTCTAAGCTGCTTTCCAAATTTCAGAACACAGAGCTTTTAAAACAAGAAGCGTGCTTCCCACCACAGGACGGCCAGGGATTGTGATTCAGGTCAGTTCTTGCTTTTACCTCCATCTTACTAAGAAGAATAGAGAAACAGAATATGGAGGATGCCATTTGTTAACCGCTGGGTGATCAGGGTACTTTGCTGAGGGGAAAGGGCTTATGGCTCTACAACAATTATTCATTTTCTGAGCCTGCTGTAATTCTATGGACTATTTCAGTTTTCTGAAAAGTTTCTATTTCTGAATGCCTTCTTCTAGAATTTATATGATTATGCCCCCTCCTCCTACCTTAAATATGCACAGGGCATCTCTGTAGGCATATGTTCTTTGGAGAACCCAGTCTATCTCTTAAAGCCTTACTGTCTCATTAACATACATTACCAGGCTATGCGCCTGGTCTGTGTCCTGGTCCTCTGATGACTTCTACGGTCTAATAATATTTTTCTCAAACACAGGCTAGAGGCACCAGGGTTATAAGAGTGCTTATTAAAATGCAAATGTATAGACCACACCCTACCTTTTTGCACTATAACCCCTTTCTGGAAGATAAAACCATGCACCCAATGCTTGGAGAGATTCTCTTTTTAAATTAGGTTTGGGTCCTTCTGAGCAAACTTAACCACTTGTCTAAGTGAACCTCCAGAGGGCTAGAAGGAATTACCAGGGGTAGTTAGAAATGCTCTCTCAGTAGTGGCTGACATGAAATGTGTATGTACTGGTAAGCTCATGTATTATTTAGGGCAGTCTGATCACAAAGAAACATCTTTAACATTAATCCAGAATGCTACTTTGACTTATGCTGAAAATCTCACGGGTACAAAAAGAATGATGTGCATACCAAAGCCAATTTCCCTTTGCCTTTTAGCATTGATTGTGTTAATATGGTAAAAAGGACCCAGCGTTCCACGAGAAGGAAATAAATAAGATTCTAATTATAACTTTTCTTGATAGACTGATTATACAGAGATTCTGTTGGTCGTTCATGTGTAACAGTAGGGAATGAGTATATCTTCATGGGCCAGCTTGCTCTTAATTCCTATTAAAGACTGCCATTGGAGATTCTGCAGCAAATTAAAAGTTAACCACTCTAGCTTTCACATCTATTTGCTCAACCAGCTACCTGTGTCAAACAAGGGAGGTGGGCAGCTTTGTGAGGTAGGGGTAATGACTGCAATTTTAGGTTTCTGACAAATGTTTCAGAACTGTGCAGCCCAATATAGTAAACACCAGCTACACATGGTTATTTAAACATAAATTAATTCAACTTAAATAGGATAAAAAATTCAATTCCTCAGTAACACGAGATACCTTTCAAATGTCAGTAGCCACATGTGGATAGAGACAATGGTATTGGATGGCACAAATAAAAAGTCTCCATCATCACAGAAAGTTCATTTAGTCACCTGTGTTTCACATGATTTTCTAAGTCAATATGAGTTATCTTCAGGAAAATAACCCAAAAATGCAACAAAGAAAAGATTTATTTATTGTGTGTTTAATGACTCAATTATAGCAGTATAAGAGAGTTCATCTTAAGCGAATACATTAAGAGTTGGCTATTCTAGGTGGGGGTAGAGCAGGGAAGGAAGATATTTAATTCTAAAACCTCTCATTAATATCTGATATGCACACAGAGCATCAGGAAGAGCCTCATTTATCTCTCCAAAACGTGTGTGTGTGTGTGTGTGTGTGTGTGTGTGTGTAAAGACATCAGAATATACAACTAAAAATAAGATTTGAATATTAAAGATTTATACAACTTTGAGTCTCATAATATAAAGAGCAAAGATAGAATTTTTATAATCTCAATTACTTTTATTTCATAATTTTTCTTCTATATTCCCCCTGTGAAATTCCACTTGCTTTCCTCCAAACCCATATCAATTTTTGCCAGTTTCTAAGCTTTTACTTCTGCTACTTTCTTCTTTTGAAATTTATATCTTTGAGGTCCATTTTGTCCTTCAATTCTTTTCTTAAAACCTTAACCCATAATGATCTATATTCTTTTACTGTTTTGGATCTATTCCCTTATTAATAAATATTTATTTAAAACCTACTAAATGTCATGGCCATATGAAAGACAATCCTTTTGGTCAAGAAGCCTTATAGATTAGTGTAGAAAATAGAGATGTTAACTACCAATTTGAATACCCTATTGTTTTCTATGACAGAAGACTTAAAGGATATTGTGGGAGATAAAAGCTGTGGAAGCCAGAGCAGCTACCATGCAGAGATTATGTTTCAGCTGAGTTTGTAAGGAGGAAAGTACCCAGACAGAGAGTATCACATACAAATGCATGGAGGCATGAAAGGGCATGGCAAACTCACTGGTGTTAAGGCAGGAGTAGACAGTGATGAAGCTGAATGATGACCATCCAGCAGAATATAAAGGGTTTACGAATCTAACTAAGGAGTATGAATTCAAAGTTGTGAGGAGACAGACAAGACTATAAAAATTATATTACAAAATATGTCATACATACTGCAGTGCATCTCAGTTTTAGGTCTGAAAGCCATTCCTGAAAATTAGATGTTCTGGATAGAAAGTTTATCAGGAGACTAGTTCTCATTATTTTATATGCGAAAATTTCTAAGTCATTATTTTATATGCGAAAATTTCTAAACCCTTTACCTAATTTCCTAAAATACATATGTATTATTATACATCTATGTATATAGGCAACCTATATGGTCATGCAAACTTGGCTAACATCATACTCAATGGTGAAAAACTGAAAGCTTTTCCTCTAAGATCGAGAACAAGATAAGGGTGCCCACTATCACCACTTTTACTCATTATATTCCAGAAGGTCCTAGCCAGAGCAATTAGGCAATAAAAAGGAATAAGAGACATCTAAATCAAAAAGGAGGAAGTAAAATTGTCTATACTTGCAGATGACAGGATATTAAATATAGAAAACCCTAAAGACTCCACCAAAAAAAACAAAACAAAACTGTTAGAACGAATAAATTCAGTAAAGTCACAGGATACAAAATTGATATACAAAAATCAGTTGTGTTTATATACCCTATTAACAAACTATCAGAAAGAGAAATTAAAAAATAATTTTATTTACAATTGTACTAAAAAGAATAAAATATCTAGGAATACATTTAACCAAGGTGTTGAGACGTGTACACTGAAAACTGTAAGACACTGATGAAGGAAATTAATGAAGACACAAATAAGTGTAAAGAAATTTTGTATTCATGGATTGGAAAAATTGATATTGTTAAAATATCCCTATAGCAGGTCCTAGAACATGTCATTCCATACCGCATTGTTTCATTATAATGTTGATGAGAAACAAAATGGATTTCCTGCCAGGGGCCACTGTCTAGGTAGAGTTTGCATGTTCTCCCCATGTTTATAGGGGTTTTCTCTGGGTAATCTGGTTTCCTCCCATATCCCAAATATGTGCATGTTAGGTAGATTGGTGTGTCTAAATTGGCCTAGTCTGAGAGAGTGTGGGTGGCCCTGTGATGAAAAGGTGTCCTGTCCAGGATGGGTCCTTGCCTTGTTTCTCTGAGATGCAGGGATGGGCTCAGGCTACTGGAGACCCTGAACTGGAATAAGTGGGTTGGAAATAAAAGACAGGCATACCTCAGAAATATTGTGGGTTTGGTTCCAGAACACCATAATAAAGCTGAATATTTATTATATTACAATAGAGCAAGTTGTAATCTTTTTGCTGGTGGAGTGCCTTACCTTTGATTCGTAAAAAATGCAACACCTGTGAAGTAAAGTGAAGCAAAGCTCAGTAAAATGAAGTGTGTCTGTATCTTATTTGTTTTTATTAATCTTTCTTAAATATATGTATAGCTCACATTTATTTCAATGTTTAATATTAGAAGTGTTTTGGGTCTTTATTTAGAAGTTTGGTGATGTTTTTATAACCAGAAATATGCCCTGGGAACTTAACTCTTCTTTATATTAATTAGCCTGTGCTATACATTGTTTCACTTAGTCTCAGTTTCCAAGAACCTATTAACAAGTGAGGACTTCCTGTGTTACCCTAAAAATTTCTATAGTGTCAATGCAATCCTATCAAAATTCCAATGTCATTTTTCACAGAAATAGAACAAACAATCCTAAAATGTGTATAGAATCGCAAAAGACCAAAAACAGCCAAAGCAATTGTGACAAAGAACAAAGCTGGCAGCATCACACTTCCTAATTACAAATTATACTACAAAACTATAGCATGCAAAACAGTATGGTCTTGGCAAAAAAAAGAGAGAGAGACATAAATATCAATGAAACAGGACAGCCCAAAACTAGACTCATGAATGCACAGTCAATTAACATACAACAAAGGAGCTAAGAATATACAATGAGGAAAAGGTAGTCTCTTTAACAAATGGTATTGAGAAAACTGGACAGTCACATGCAAAAAATGAAACTGAACTAACATCTTATACTATAAACAAAAATCAACTCGAAAGGGATTAAAGGCTTGAACATTTTATATTATTTTTAATTCAAGAATATGGTCTTTATGTCTGAGTTTAACTGTTTTTCTTCTGATTTTTTTTAATACAGTAATTTTTTTCCCTAGGAATTTCTTTGAGAACTGAGTTTTTAACGTATGTTCTTCTAAAGAGAATTGGCAATGATTCTTCCATGCACCATGGTGCTACTGACCTGAGAACACTATAAATTCAGTGAAGAGGATCTTTTGAACAATACAAGTTATGAGAATAACATCCCATATTCCCGTTTGAGCTGGTTTGTGACTACAAATTCACAGACATTATATTTTCTTTGACCCCAAACTGAAGTTAAGATAAGCATTTTTTTTATCGTATTCTTATGTTGAACACTTTTTTTATTTCCAAATTTTCATTTGTTTGGTTTTGTTTTGATTTCCTATTCTTCCCTTTCACTACCACTGTTCCCATAGTAGGTGAGGGGAGGTTATGGCTTTTAAGTGTGATCTCTGATCTAATGTCTCTCACTGTGCTCAGGCCTTACATTAGGACTCCTATTATCCGTGCAGCCTCTGTGCTGATTCTGAAGCTCTAGGTTACCGGGGATTAGAAGATCGCTCCAGGATTTGCTTCTGTGCTCTCTTACATCTCTAGAGTTGTGCTTTCTCATTGGTTTTGAAGTATTTTTTTTATTATTACTTTCTTTCCTCTCATCTATGCATTTATAAGACTTTTAAGCCTTTCATCCAACATTTTGTTTTGCTTTTATTGTTTTTGTTTTTAACCAGATGGGTTTTTAAAGATTTATAATATGACATGTTGCCGGAAACAAACGATTTGTGATCAGAGGTAAGACATTATCAGATGTTCATTTTAGAAAAATCACCAAGGTATAATTGGAAAGATGGTATAAAATATGGGAGTATGATGGCAAATATGACCACTTCTTAGGAGATGTTTAAAGGAATCAATCAAGAATTAAAGAGATACTAAACTAAACTGCAGTGGAGGGGATGATGGAAGAGTTACATACTAGAGGTACACTGAGGCTGGATAGACAGAGCTTTTCAACTGTGCGACTGTAAAAAAGAATCAGCAATCTCGAATGACCATAATTTCCAGTGTTGTCTTGTATACTGCAGCTGCTGATAATGACTTTCATCCAAAGAGACCATTTTTAGAAGACCCAAGAAAAGTCTTCTCCTTGTATACCACATATATATTAACTATCTACCAATTGGTTAGAATTAGGACAGACAGGCATATATTCTACTCTTTTATTACGAGAGAGAGAGAGAGATCCTCTGTTCCAAAAGGCTTTATGTAGTCTGATAGGTTAAGAGAGAGAGGGAGGGAGGGAGGGAGGGAGGGAGAGAGAGAGAGAGAGAGAGAAATGCTAAAGAAGAGATGTTCATTCATATCTCCACCCAGGAAAGATGGATCACTATTTCCAAAGAATGGAGGAAGGATGAAAGACATAGCTAAGAGTGGTGTAAACGACTGCAAACTATGAAAGATTTATTCATAGAAATGTTTACCATAAAAAGTGTTTGTTCATGATTTGAAGTCTCCATTTACTTTTTTTTGTTTTTCTCCTCCTCCCTGTTAGACAGCCCATTTGGCTCAAGACATAATGAATGGCGAAGGGATCTCCCAACTCAATGAGGGTAAACAATAGTATATTCAATATTTTCCTGATGACGAAGTAATCATTATCTAAAGGATCATCTATTCCTAGCTGTATAAAAGTAAGAAACAAATTAGAGAAGAACAATTCTGGGTTGATTCCCAATTTTATGCCATTGTAATTTAGCTCAGGTTTGTTTTTTTTTTCTCCCCATGAAACTTTTATAATTAAGACACGGTTTCCAATCCACTTTTTCTCTACTAAGATCTATTGTATAATTTAAAAATCAGTTTGCTGTTGCTTCAGGAAGTAAAAATCCCAGACGTTTTGTGCTGATTAACATCTAAGAAATCTATAAAGTTTAATTAGGAAAAAAATGAACAATATAGTTTTATTCACCCTACTAAATTTTAGTAGCTAATGCACTGCTTTATTTTCCATAGCTTTATTTCTTCACGATACTAAAAAGCTTGAAAATTCTCATCAGAGAAATATGTTTTAGTTTTGTATATGTTGAGTGGTGGAAAGTAAAACAAAAACTTTAGATTTTTTTGTTGTTTTTATTCCCTTCTTTAATGCTTTACAATTAATTTAAGCAATTGTTCTCAATATTCATTTTCAATATTTTATTATACCCAGCCTGTTTTTATTTACTTTTTCCTATGTTTAAGTGTCATCTCCTGGACTAGAATAGAAGATCTTGGTGGATGGAATCTGTGAAATATAAATAAGTACCCATATTTCTTTCCATCCATCTATCCATCCATCTATCATCATCTATTTATCTCTGACCCTGGTTCCTGACACATATCTAATAATTTCCTAAGTGATAAGAGGGTGAGGAGCATCATTTGTTCTAATATTTGTTTTTTGACCCTGGTTCCTGACATAGGGCTCCTGAAACCCTTATAATTTCCTGGGTAATAAGTGTGTCTTTTGTTCTAATGAGATGACTCTGGGTGGGTTCTTGGATGATTCCTAGATGGGGCTGGTCATGGGAAAGATCACTATGATTAAAGACTTGGAATTTTTAGGCCGTCTCCCCCACTTTCTTGAGAAGGGAGAAGGGCTGATGGAGTTAATGATACATTATGCCTGTGTGGTGAAACTTACATAAAAATCTAACTAGTGTGGCGTTCAGAGTGTTTCCAGGTTGGTGAACACAACCACATACCAGGAAGGTGACACACTCCAACTCCACAGGGACAGAAGCTCCTGTGCTTAGGGGACCCTCTCAGACTTTACCCTATCTATTTCTTCTTCTGGCTGTTCATCCTGTTCATCTCTACCCTATACCACATGCTTTGACAAACTGGTAAACATAAGTATTTCCTTGAGTTCTGTGAGCTACTATAGCAAGTAATGGAATCCATGTGGGAGGGGGTCATGGGAACTTTTAATTTGTAGCCAAGTCGAACAGAAGTTATACTGTAACCTGGGGACCTATCGTTTATGGTTTGCATCTGAAATGGGGGGAAGTCGTGTGGGATTGAACCCTTAACCTGTGAGATATGACAGTATTCACTTGGAGATAAACTGAGTTAACATGCGGGACACCCAGCTGGTGTCACACAGAATTGCTTATTGTAGGG
>NW_006434709.1:17312259-17342474 GCF_000325575.1 Pteropus alecto
AAGGGTCAGAAGTGAAGCATGTTCTATATGAATAGTAAAGAAGACATACTGGGTTTTTCCAATACAGAATCTAATTCATTTAAAGTTTCTGCAGTTGCTTTCAGGGTAGTGGGCATGTGAATAAGCAGAATTATTTGGATAACGAGAGTTTAGTAAGTGGAAGTTGAGTAAAATTTCTCTCCCATTAACCAATATATAGGGGACTGGTGACACAGAAATTTCTTGGTGGGACAGCTTTAACATAAATTTGACTAGAATTCTATACTTTAAAATAGATGTTCTGATTTATGTAATGCTTTCTTCCAAATCATTAAAAGACCCTCCCCTCATTTGATGGATGAAGATAAAACTTAAAGAGGTAAAGGCATTTACCTGAAAATAAATTAGGACAGAATTTAAGACAAGAACAAATTTTGTTATTTCAGCTTGTTTCTGTGACAACATAGATTTCTGAAACACATTGAGGAATTGGATAAAATGCAGAAGCACTTTACATCTCCTGGATGACTGGAAATGGGTTTGATTTTAAAATATGAGCATTTTATTCCCATTAATGTATAAAACCTAAAAAAATTTAAAATTTCTGAAGCATACAAATCACCTTATAAATTTTGGTGACATCACAGAAACAAATATTTTACCGAATGATAAGGAAAAAAGAGAGGGACTGAAAGTAATCATTTCATCTTGATACATGTAACAAAAGAGAATGAGACTGTTCATGTCTCTCTACATACATTATGCACAGTTACTTACATCAGCCTTATAAAATTTCTCTTCATAAAAATATATTTTCATTCTTTATATATATAATGAATGTTAAATTTCCCACTTCTTAACTAATTGACAGAATTGACTAAGGTCTCAGAATCCCCAGTCATTCATTTAGCACTATGTTTAGTTTTATTTAATAATCCTAGTTGCAGTTCAGCTTAAATCAAATAACATTTCCAGATGCCTGTTATGACTGAGATATTAATAAACCATAATTTAACATGCATTATGTCCAACAACTCTCACATACTAAGAAATGTGTTTCTTGTAAAGCCTGGCTCATGATTCCATGATTTCTTTTTGGATCTCTTCTATTATTTCTTTGTTTTTGGTTAATATGAAGGTCTCTGAAGAAACATATTTGTGAAATCTTTTTAAATTACAAAACCACACAGGAACATAACTGCCAATCAATTAGCTGTAAATGTTTACAGTAGTCTATTTCAAATTGCTTCAAGATTAAATGTAATATCTTCTTAAGTGATCATGTCTAAGTATTTTAAATCTTTAAAAGATGGGCAATATTAGATTTTATTGAGAAACAATGGCAACAATTAACACAGGATAACCTCATCAGAGAAGAACTGCACAGTAGAAAAGTTTATTCGCACTAGCAATTTAAAAATACATTATGAAGGAAGGTATACAGAATTACAAGTTTCATATATTTAGTACTCAGTGATTACAAGATGGTTGTGAGTGTCCATTCATTCATTGTTTGTGACATTATAACTGATATAAACTTCTCAAATAGAATGATAAAACGTATCACGAACTGTGATTTTCATACCTTTTGATTGAGAATTTCTATTCTTATGCATTAATTTTAATAAAATATCTCAATAAAAATATCATTTGAAATATTGATTGTAATACAACTGAATAATGAAAAATTAGAAAAAATCTAACTATGACAAAATTATTAAATTCATTATGTAGCAATACAAATGAAATGATATTCAGCCAACAGTGACTGTCATAAAATATATGAGAACATGAACATATTGATGATTTGTAATACGACCATGAAAAAGATCAAGAGCCAGGAATAATTGTGTATCCACTGTCTAGTAAAGGATTGGACCCCATGTGTGGTCTACATAGTAAAGGAGTACTGTGCACTGAATCCTCTAGCCACATTTAAGGCGGGCATTTTCAGTTCTCCTATGTTGATTACCTACTTCCTGCTACATACCACTACGTTACATCTTAGTGACAACTTGAGTCTCTTCTTTCTTTGTTTTCATGTATTTAACCATTAAAAATAATAAATACAGCAATCGAGCATTTGTACAAGTATATTATGTTTTCATTGCTTTAAGTTAGAGCACCACAATTCTCCACAAGAACCTGTTTGCCCATGAGAAAATGTTAGTCAGCAGAGAGAAAGGCAAGCCATTGATGCCGATATTACTCTGATATCCTGTAGACAGTGCATGAGCCCTGACTGCTGGCATCGGCCTTCCAAAGAGCTTTTCTGTATCTGCTGTTGCTTGGTTAGTTCAGGACATCACTGTGCCCACACTGCATGACTATCTTGACGGCGCGGTTGATGGCTTGGCTCCTTGCCTGACTCCACAGCCAGGGGAAGGACAGGGCAAGCATGATCATCTGAGTGTGAGGTCAGAACTGTGATTGCTTAAGAATCACTAAGCCTATGAGGAGGCAAGTTGTTTCGAAGCTTCAGTTTTCCTTACCTCTTCAAAAATCACTGGAGCTGATGAATCACAGCTAGCACAGAATGACAATGTTCTGTGTTGATTTAAGGCGTTACCTTCAGGGTTGTAGTATTGTCATCAGAGATTTCCCTCAATCACTAAAGGGAGAAATATGGAACTAAGGACAAATTCTCAGCACTCAACAAGTCAATCAGGGAACCCCAGGGAGAAAAGGATTTTTTCTCTGGGTTGAAAGTAGATAATGCCCTGAATTTCTCTCTGTAAAAATAAAAGGCAAAAGCAGATTAAAAGGAAAAGGTTTCTGAAGGGTAACATAATCGTAAGGAAGATGAGTGAGGGAGAGGGAGGAAATATAACCAGGAGCTACCTTTCTGAAGTGCTTTCCCAGGAAACATAGCTCAATGCACTCCCCCACCACCCACATTTTTCCTAGAAGAGCTTGGCTTATTTTCTTGACCTCATTTTAATCTTTGACCCATTCCTTTTGTGAATTAAAAGGATCTGGTAGGAACCAAGGATCATCTAAGGAGTCTCTTGCTTTTTAGAATGAAAGCTTCACAAGAGGAACTGTATCTGTTCTGGTCGCCTCTCTATACCCAGTGCCTAAAAAGGGTCTGGAACATAATAGTTTCTTAGTAAATATTTGTTGAATGAATGAATGTATTATTAGCTACATTCACTTGCAATTCTGTTCTAACTATTTTTGCTTTAATAATGCATGAGTCAAGACTTACAGCAGGTAGTGGAAAAGAAATAGAAGCTCTATCCCATCCCTCAGGCACTTAGGCTATAGCAAGTTGAGGGACTGAGATACGAAGAACAAAAGAGAATTGGTAAATGGAGAGGTGAGAAATAATAAGGAAATTAAATGCAATGAGAAAACTTTTTTCCTTGAGTCAGAATGCAGAAGTTAAAACCATTAATGGATGAACCAGAGTATAACTCATTGGATGCTGCTCTCTACATTCTTAAACATTATATATTGTATTCAGGAAGAAACAATTGGCCAGAATAATGGAGGGAGGTGGGAAGGGAGGGAAGGAGAGGGAAGGGAGGGAAAGAAAGAGGGAAGGAGGGAAGGAGGAACGAAGGGAAGGAGGGAGGGAGGGCGCTTCATGAAAATTCTGTCTGAGGTCACCCTTTATTGTATTCCTATACTCAGCATCACAGGTGATGCTCTAACATCTGGATGCAGATAACCTAAGTCTCATTTCTTGTATTGTTATTTGTAGTTTTGGTTTACAGATTCTAATGAAACACATTTTTACTTTACCAGAGCTTAAGCCAAAGCAGGTTCTAGTTATATTTGTGAAATGATATGGACATAGCTTCCTATTATTGTATCCAAATACAAAATATAAACTTTCTTTGCAGGCATTTTCTAAAAAGATTTCTCTTTTATTTGATTCTTGCCCCACCCTTGTATCAGATTTAACTTAATTATTGCACCCATATTTTGTATCCTTTCCAAGAAGCCCTAAGGCCAGTGGCAACATTTTCAATAAATCAAAAGGATCAAATAAATAAATTATTTGGAAGGCAAAGGGCAGAAAAGTTCCAGATGAAACTCAGAAAGTTTCTTGGCTCAGCTCAATTAGAAACTACATGATCAGCAGATTTCTGGCGGTTTTTAGGTTATGAGATGAGCTTTTTTACATTGCACTAATTATGGCTGGAGTTAGGAAAAATATAAAACAGAATAAATAAAATGTGAAAGCTGGCCACAGTCACTGTTCTCCAAAGCCTCATTCCTCATGACAAAATGCCAGAAAATTCGCTCTTCATGGTGAGTTTGTAAGACTAGGCAATTTAGAAAGATCTGTCTCTCTCTCTCTCTCTCCCTCTCTCTCTCTCTCTCTCTCTCTCTCATTCTCTCTCTCTCTCTTTCTTTTGACCATAGTCATTCCTTCTGCTTCGGTGTAAAAGAAAAAAAAAAATGTTTTGTGTTCTTTTTTCATGAGCAATGGTGATTTGATGACTTCTCATTTCTTCTAAGTGCACTGGTGTGTCCTTGAACCATTTCTTAAAGTGTCCTCAATGTTTTACCAACACACACAAACACATACAGATTAATGGACTACAAATACCCATTCCAACATTTTTACTCTGTGAATTTGTTAACTATCCAGTGTGCATTAGCTCTCACAAGCATAAGGCAACAGCAGCAGCACAGTTCCATTCATTGCTTCTCAAGTATTGCCTGGTTTAAAAAAGTTTTACCATCTGTTCTGGTTTAAGCCAAAGCTGAATTAAGTGGATAAACTTTTGCTATTGCTTCTGTTCCTTTTGTGGTATTATTATATTTTAGGAATGGGGAGGAGGTGAGAAGACAAAATAAGTCTCTATAAAGTCTCTAAGAGAATAGAAAATGAGAATTTTCCTTTAGCAACTAGAGATAATATTTTTGAAATTGGCCATGAAGGCTACTCCTTCCATCTTGATAAATTCCTTCAAAAAGAAATTGAAATAGACTAATGAAAATATCAGTATATTAATCAGTCACATATTTATCAATTTTATTCTAAGTTTCAATAATTAAATATTAGGCTCTGTGGTGCTTAAAAGAGAAGTGTAAAACTTAAGTGTCACCCTCAACGAATTCACATTATAGTTGGGGTGGTAAGATGTATGTATGTGGAATAAATAGAAAAAAAAAGACTATCCAAATTAGAAGAAAAAGTATCCAGACTCAATAACCATAGTGGAGCTATGAAACAGGAAAAGTAAGGATTCAATACTGTCAACCAATTCCTGTTTTTGACTGACACTATTAGGTGTATGCATTAAATGTTCACTAATATCTAAGCTACTGTTGGTAGTATATATGACAGGCTACTGGGCACATGGAGAGTATTACATTGGAAGCAGAGATTATGTCAGGTATATTTTGTGATCTATCTTAAACATTGGTGTCCATTAGAATCATCTGGAGAGCGTTTATAAATTAATAAATGTATATATTAATTAACTAATAAATTAGCCAGTTGACTGATTAGAAAAGTAAAATTCCCGGGCCCTACCCATGACTCCAGGGTAAGGCCTAGGCATATAAAGTTCACCAGGTGATTTTAATAAGCTTCTGGAGAGTTGAGAATCCCTGAGTTAATTAGATCCAAATCTTATTTGAATTAATCCTTTCTTGCTCAAACTTGTGAATTAGTTTTTCCTCTTATAGGTTTGCTGAAGCAAAATCGACAATTCCAGGTGCCTATCAACCATCAAGGAAATACATATATGTAATTATACATATAGTTTTATATACTATATAAGGAAGATATATATAAATATATATGTAATTTTTAAATTTTAACACCCAACACAATAAACTATTCTCATCTTAAGGTACTCTCTTCTGCTCTGATGACACTATCTTCTGTCATTCCTCACCCCACATGGCTGTTACTTCTTTGCAAGTTATTCACCCATACCTATAAATATTTGAGGTCCACAGAGCTTATTCCTTCTATAAAGCCCTTTTGTTTTTCTCTGTAACTTGGGTAATGATATCCACTCCCATGGCTTTAAATATTCCAGGTGTGGAGGTAACTTAAATTTTAATTTCTAACTCAGAGAATCTTCTTAGTTCAAACATATTCATCCAATTGTTTATTTAATACCTACACTTGGATGGCTACAAATGTCCTAAGTTTAACTTATTCAATTCTGAGTTTTGGAGGTTCTTGATAAAAATATCTCCTCAAATATTTCCTCTTCAAAGCAAATGGTTTCACCATTTACTTAGTTGCCAAATAGTTAGAAACCATCTTTGATTTGTTCTATTTCTCACCATCTTTTACATTAAATCTATTAGCTAGCCATCTACATTCTACCTCTACAATATATCTTGAATCCATTCATTTCTTTCCATCTCCAGTGTCTTTACCTCATCTCCTCTTTCCACCGCAACCTCTCATTTTGTTTATTTACTGATTTTGTTTTATTAAATTTAGACTAAAATCTAAACCACTTTAATATGGCCTACAATGCTTTGCATAATCTGCCCCCGTTGATTTTCCAACCCCGCCTCATATCGCTTCCCATCACTACTTACTTACTTCGCTCCAAGCCTCCACTTGGAATTTTTTGTTCCTTGCATGGATGGTACTCCGTGGTAAATATATGGGCTTCGTTTTTTCTTTGGGGGAAGTTTTACCCATTTCTTCAACAATTTTAATAGTTATTAGCAATTCGGATTTTTTTGAGTCAGTTTTGGTAAGTTTTGTTTCTCTGGAAATGTTCATTAGTAAATCTTAAAACTTAGGTGAAATGGACAAAGCGACTAATATCCTCATAACATCTTTTTATCTCTGCAGTATCTATAATTCTGGCTCCATTATAAAAAACTCCTAATCTTGTTTCTTTTAAAATCTCTCTTTTTTCCTGACTATTCCAGAAGATTTTTAATTTATGAATCTTTTCTAAAACCAGCATTTGACTTTATTGATCCCCTCTATTATTTATGTTTATTTTCAATGTAGTAGACTGTCCCACCCATACCTTCTTGGACCTTATCATTATAGTGCCATTGCCAGCTTGAACCAAGTGATTTCAACCATCTTTTGGAGGATCATATTTTACTATTTGTGCCAAATTAGAAGGTCTCTGGCAGTTATACATTGGTTAGTATTTAAGCAAGTGTTTTTCCAACAGTAAATAATCACCAAGAGACTGAAAAGTCATATTGGTCATTGGTTACTGCCCCTTTGAATCTCCTCTGGTGTCACATACACCCTTGAAAAGGTCTAGGGCAAGAATATATTGTTGTTCTTTGTCCATCACTGAATCATTCCTCTAATATTTTTTTTTCATGGAATACTATTTTTCTTGTTATAAAAGCCATTTAAAATTCAATATGGGTGAGTCATCCACATTTTCATAATGACAAATTCCAAATTGTGGGGAGTGTGTGGGTGTATTTTTGGGTTAAGAGTTAATGCAGTTCTTATGGACTGCTACAAAGGCCATTGCTAGTCATTTGCACTATGTTAGTAATATGAATAGAATGAGGACATTTCCTATAAACAGAATTTCAGCTAGAGGTGCTATTTTTTTAAAAAGATAGTAACAGACACAAATATAAATGATGTGAGTGATTTAGCTTTCTGTTCTACTCAATGAGCATAAGCTTAGAATGAGCATGAGAAAGATATAAATCTGACTTTCCCTCAGTTTTAATTCTCACACACTTATTACATGTTCAGAGAAAAATAAAAATATAGGTTTCCATTACAACATGGTCCTAAAACCCAACATAACCTCTGTATTTGTTGCTCAAAGGAAAGGTGAATTCTTTCATTTTTGAATGAAAATTAGCTATATAGAGATATAATATATAAATATTAGCAAAAATGCCAGTGTTAAATCAACTGTATTAATTGAGTCATTCATTCAAAAAAATTTTTTGACCAACCACTTTATGCTAGACATTACCCATTCTGCCACTAACATTAAAGCATTAATTTTGTCTGCTAAATAGCAAGGTCAGCTGGAAGATTTACATCAGAGAGCTGGAAAGAAATCAAGTTTAGGAAAGTAATGATGGCATCACTAATGGGTACATTTTGTTTTCTGCTTGCAAAGTCTATATTTCTTGGTTATGGAGACAGATTACAGGAATAAGGAGCCAGGGGACCCAGGTTTTAGTCTCAGCTCTGCTGCCAGCAGGCGGTGTAATTTCATGTGAGTCATTTTCTAACTTTAAGTCCCAATTTCCTCATCTACAAAATAAGGAGTTTAAAAGTCTTTCTTCAGCGCTTCTAATCTGTGATACTAAATTTAGTTCCCCTGATTTCATGTGAGGCACAACCTGATATATGAGATATTGATTTATTGCTAGAAGTCACTTTACATTTGGTTTCTTGAACTTTCTGGGTCTCATTGTTATCATTAACAAAATGGAGATAGATAAAAATCCTAATAGCATTTACCTAACAGAAAGATTGTAAAGATAAAATAGGATAATAGATTAGGATGTACTAATTATAAGAAATATCATTATCGCCAAAACATTACTCAAATGCATAATTACATTTAGGTTCTTTTGTTTGATCATTCTCTCCTTCATTTCTCTTATTAGCAAAGCCCCAGATGCATGTTACTGACTTATTACTGAGTATTTGTACTTCTGCCCTTTGTTAGAAACCCTCAAAAAAAAAAAAAATCTGCTATTGGCCAGTTGCTCAAGAAATGATTTGTAACATGATAAAGCTAGAAAGATCTTGTTGATCTTGTTACATTATCATGAATTTCCATTAACCATATGGAATGCCCTCCATGTCCTCACAACGACGAAATAAAAAATAACTAATGAATTTGGCTAGTTAACTTTTTTTGTGAGTATACTTCCATTTAAAGATCTCCGAAACCATCTGTTTCTGTTATTTTTGGTAATATCTACATATCATCTTCTTTGTCTATACAGAAGGTTAGTGTAAAATTGAATGAAATGGTATTTGTAATAGTACTTTGCAAACTATAATGCACCCACAGATGCTTATCATTAACTATTAAACATATAGAAAATTTTAACTACATGCTTCAGTTTTCACAACAAATAATTATATTCAAAGTCTTATCCACAAGTTCAAATTAAGTATGACATTTTAAAATCAACAGTAATCAGGAGCAGACTGTCCATCTATGTAAAAGTTTTGTACAATAAAGATATTTTGAAGATTAATATTGAAGTATGGTGAGAATGTTGTGATAATGATAAAAGTGTACACAAGAAAAAATTATGGAGAAGAATGGGTAAGATTTTATCAGTATGGGGAATAAAACAGGCAGAGAGCCAAGATGTCAAAATCCCAGGTATTTATATTACTTATGAAAAAATTCATTTTATCAAAAGTAGATCATTTGGACAAGGCTTAAAAGGCAACAAAGTCATTTGGTACTCTGGACTTCATTTGCACCAACAAGAGACAATGAGGTGCTAAGATGGTGATGGAAGGGACAGGAAATTTTGTAAAATTTATGATAGAGAAGGAAAACAACCTTGGGGACAGGTCGGACATGTGCTCTGGGCTTTGAAAGAAAATATTTTTATTTTAATGCAGAGAAAATATATATGTTACCCAGTAGCCAGATGCTCTGGAGGTAAATAGGGCTAAAGATAAGTAAGAAACTCTAAAAATAGAATAGAGTGCTTGCTTTGGCAGCACATAAACAAACACACAAATAAATAAATATATAATAAATAAAAATAGAGTAGATATTCTAAAAAATACAATTTTAGAAATCAGACCTAAGATGAAATAATGGGAAGACAGTAAAGGTAATTGTGTGGTTGGGTTCAGAGCTCTCTGATAGCCCACATTTTAAAACCACATGGAGGAGTCATAAGTGCCATATCCCTTCCCTCTATAGGCAGGAATGAGGAGTGGGGGAATCAGGAGGAGTTAAGAGAATATGGCTTCTAAAGTAATGGAGGTGTCTTTGTAACATGACTTAAGGTCAATAAGAGGACAGAAACTCTTTAGCATAATCTGGTCCAAAATAAGTGAATAGGCAAGGTATCTTATGAGGGTTGTTGACAGAAAAATAACATGCTGTGTGATGTCTGATTTTTTTTCATACATGGGGACCAATGAAGAAAAATAGAAAGAAAAGAAGAAAATAAAAGTGTATCTAGATTACAAGACCATTTGGATGCCTGCACTCCTTTCTTCCATATAAAAGACTTGAAGCATTCCCCTACAGAAACACATAATGTCCATGCCTTAAAACTCATACCATCTATCATGAAGATTTCCATGTCACAGGAAAAGTAAAAATGAAGAGGTGAAAAGGACTAAAGAGGAAACAGGAAAGGTGTAAAGAAGAGAGCATCTCTGTGGAATACTTTTCAACACACAGGGAAACCCACACAGGCACACAGTGTCTGTCTGTAGGTGAGATCTCGCACCACATACAGTGTATGTGGGTAAGCTAGCCATATCAAAGGCACAACCTCCTCCATCTCATCTCCTGACTATGTAAAATTCAAATTTATCTCTGTGATCAGGGAGTAAAGAAATGTTTAAACCTTTTAGAGGTCCATTCTGTGTGTGTGTTTGTGTTCCACCCCCCACACACATAGATAGGGAAGGGATGAATTTCCACTCCCATCCCTCCCCAGCTAGTGGCAGGCTTCTGAGACAACTTCACGGTGAGTGGTAAAACACAAAGTGAGTCATTTGTGAAGAACATACTGATGAAGAAAACAGGAGAATCTGGTTTCCATGACTACCTTTTTCCCCTATCTGCAGAGAGGAGCTACCACTTTCCCAATGGTTCTGGGTTATGTTTAGGGAGACTATTGTCTGGGTTTTGGATCTAAGTTGCTTTATGTGACAGACACTGAGATAGATTATCCCACGAGAACTGAGAAAAGGATAGACGTTCCTAGACTACTACAGTTATGGTAGAAAATAATGGCAAGATGGTCAGAAACCAGCCATGGTGGTCCTAAGGAAACCATCACAGAGGCACAGGTTAAAGAGACTTCTGAGAGTAGAACCACATCGTTTTGGAGAATGTCCTGTTCACTTCAGAAGTGATTTTACTAGACAGAGAACTAAATGAATTCAATGGAAATAAAAGTACTAAATTAAAAATGCATAAGAAATGGTATCATATCAGCAGAGGACCCATCCATATTTCCTAGCATTCACTATTCTGGAGCACAGTAACCAAACGACTACCAGCTGCAAACACTTGCAGATCTTTGCTTGAGGTCTTTCTCTGGACCATAGCAATCGGGTTGCAAAGCCACACCAAGTGCTTTGGAGTTATCACCTCTACCCCCCAACTCCCTAGCAGCCCTTTACAAAGACTGACAGGAATTCAGGAATTGATAGATAAATATCCCAATTTCCTTAGCTCTTAGGCAGAACAATTTGGAAGCATGTCTACATTGTCTACTAGAATTCCAAGTAGTATTGAGCCTCTATTGCCTATAGCAGTAACCTACTATGTAAAACAACCTTAACGGGCTTCTTCCTCTTCTAGGTCATTTCCCCTGCCCGTTCCAATGTTGTCTGGAATAACCTCACTGAAGAACATTCTGATATCGAGAAAGATTATTGAAAGATGATGGAAGAAAAAGTCCATTATAGTGGCCTTCTGAAAATGATACAAAATAACAGAGTATTTATTGGAGATTCTAGGGTGGGCTAAGCAGGTCAGAGACCATACACTTACGCCTAAGCCTCATGAAATCAGACTCCAAGAAATAGTGAGAATTGATGCTAAAAGTAAGTAAACAGTAAATAATTTACAGATCCCTTTCTCACAAGTTTATTTGTCCATGTCAAGGCCAAATACAGTCCAAAGAACTTTAACATGATTACGAAATTATACTGGTTGTTTTGACATTTTTAGAAAATAAGAAGTAATACTAAAAGAATAGAAGATGTAAGTTTTGCTCTAATTTTAAAATTAATACTCTGAGGACATTTCAAATTCTATAGTGCTGAGCTTGAAATCAAAGCCAGAATTATTTTTAAAAATAGATGCTTTGTGGCTAATTTTTAAAAGCGGCAACGTTATGAATTAAACTAATTTCTTTCTCAATAGGTTCACATATTAGAAGAAAATTATGGAAATTATTTTGTATCTTGATTGCAAGCCAACTTAGTTTCTCATGGTCCTCTAATAAGTAAGATATATACATTGAGTAAATCTCTGCTTAAAGGTGATTAGCAAGTTGATATGTATTATCCCTAACAACCTTAGCAATATTAACATTTTGGACATAACATAATTGTTTGAGGAGTCTTTCCTGTGCATTGTAAGTTGTTTATCAATATCCCTGGTCTCTAACTAGTAGATACCAGTAGCATACCCCACCCACTCATGACAACGGAAACTTTCCAGAAGTTACCAAATGTCTCCTGGAATACAAAATCTGCCCCCATCCTCCCAGTTAAGAAGCATTGTTTAGAGTGAGGTCTTTTGAGGCATGCCTATTATCTTTCCTAGTGAACTTATTTTCACTAAATGTGTATAAAATTGTCCAATGATTTTGTTGGGAGGATACTGCATGAGAGAACCAAGATATAAATTTATCTCAAATAGCCAGTATTCGAATTCAATACAATAAATTTCTCATGGATAGATATAAATTCCTACATTTAAATTCAAATAATAAATTTCATAGGTACAAGTTAAAGGAGATTTGTCTTGGAAAAAAAATCTGATGATTTTAATTGATCACAAATTCAATATAATCCAAGTAAGTATTATAGCTTTTTTTAAAAAAAAAATAATAAAACATTAAGTGTCATTATTAGAGAGAATTAAGTGCAAGTCAAGGAAGGTGATAAACCCATTGTAACTTGGTCTTAAAAGTACTATAGTCATTTCTTTATCACATTTTGAGATGAATAGAGTTTCAAGAGAAAGTTATTAAGATTACGAGTTTAGCATCCATATAGTTTTCATAATAACTAAGGAAAACCAGACGTTAAGAATGGAAGAGTAAAAAAGAAAAAATGAAATCCCAGGCAAGATGGAGGGAGGGTGGTAATATTAGAAAGGCTGTCATGTAGAATAGGGAGTAAATTCTATTTTACACAAAGATCATTACAAACAATGAATGAAAGCTACAGGAATCTAAAAATAAGAAGTCACAACTATCCTTCAATGAAATAGACTGTCTTGCAAAGGAACAACCACTCCTTTAGCCATGGCTAGATAATGCTTTGTCTGGGACATTGAAGAAGTGTCATCTATAACAGAACTATTAATATAAACCTTTAAAATATTCTTAATTTTAAAAATATAATTTTCCTATAATTCTACTCTCTTAGTAGCTGCCCAGTACACTTTTATGTTACACAATTAAAGAAGCAAATTTAATTTTAATTTTAATTTTTTAATAAAGTATTGAACTCTAATAATGCAAAGCATTAAGTACATTATATTTTTTTTAATTCTCATGATAATATAAGCTGTTTCATCTCACTTTTATATCTGAATCAATTTAGTATGATTGAGTGATTGCCCAAAGTCCTACAGCTAGTAATTTTTAAATGTAAAATTCAGACCTAGAATGCCTTGCTCTGAATTCTGTGTTTGTCATAGATCATTACTGAGTTATTTTATTTAACTATAAAAGTACATTGTGCTAAATAGTAAACATCTAAAATATCACAGACCAGAAGCATTCAACGAGATTTCTTTTATTTATTGTTATTTTTATTGAAGGATCAATACTGTAGCTCCATATTCTATTATTTTCAAGCAGTTATTTTAAGCTCTTAAGGAGAGTTGCTCAGAGGCACCTTATAAACCATCATCAATTCTTTGCTCATGCAAGACTTGGCTCATGCATGGTTCCCAATGAATGTTGAAATAAAATAGTTTCTAAAGAAAATTCATCAACTATTAAAGACTGATAGAACAGAAGAGAAATCATGTTGGAGGTTTGTACAGAAAAGCTAACCAGAAGCGTAGGTAAAGAGCATAAAATAAAGATATCAAAGATAGTAATAAAAACTGTGATATCCCAAAGATCCTTAGGTGAAGAAAGTTTGAAAACAAATGTAGCTGATGATTATTCAAGGTTTATTATTATATTTTTGTTGTTGTTTTTTAGAGGGTAGGTTTTGATAAAGAAGGAAGCAGGTGCTAGAACCACTTTCATTTTTTTGGCTTTATAACATACTAAATATTTTTTATGTTTATCTGTAAGTGCACATATATACATATATGCATGAAAATTGATTTTTTCTTTAGAGAACAATAAAATATAAAATATTTCCCTTGCATACCTGAACTGTTAGCATCTGGAGCATATGAAGTGGATGTTTCACCAAATACTTCTCTTGCAAGGCTCCACTAATCTGAATGAACTAACCAATCAGAGTTTGTCTCTTCTTCTCTCTGGTCCATTGATTTCAGCCAGGACATATTGATCCCAGACTTTCTAGGTGGTTCACAAACAGCTCAGGTTAAATTAACTTGAGGACAGTGCTTGAAAATGCAGAATTACTTTCACTTTTTCATTCCTGTTATTAAGCATTGTTTCTAAAAGATCAATCTTTTAATTACATTGAGCCTCCCTACTGGTAGCTCTCAGAAACAAGAAGAGTATTGTGCACAGATTAGAAAAATAAAGAGGAAACAAAATTCTTTATAGCACATTGCCTGTGCAAAAATGATATCTCCAAGGTATTGAAGAGTCTGGTTTTTATCAGTATACCTAAGGTTGGTCCTACAATCTCCATCAAAAATTCACCTTCATGAGTTTACATTTGATAGGCAGAACTTGTAATAGCTATATGTTAACTTTCTGTTTGTTGTGTAATGTGAATAGTGCGAAGCATGTTAACTATTATACACTATGAGATTGGCAGAGTTATGTTAAATGTAGTTCTGTCTTTCCACAAAGGTAATGATATTAACTTTCTTATTCTTTTTTTATGTAAAATATTTCTTGAATACCTTAATGGACTGCTATATTTTTTTTATCTTTTGTATTGTGTCACTATTTCTGGTAAGTAGAAAGGGACAAGAATCATTCTTACCACTTTGCAGATGAAAAAAATAAAACAGAGGCACAGAAAAATCAAGTGGTTTTTCCAAGTACATAAGAGAGGAACAGAATTAAATACATACATACATACATATCTTCATTGTAAATGTTTTTTTATTTTAGTTTAAGAGATGTTATATTAAAGATTCTGCAAATACTTTGCAAATCCGCCCATTGTAAGGTGGAGTCGAATTCTCTTCCCCTTAGATCTGGGCTAACCTTGCTGACTTGACCGATATGAGGCACTGGAAGTAATGTTCTTGTATTTCTGGGGCTTTAAAAAAAGCTCTGCAGCTTCTGTCCAGCCTTGGCTCAGTTACTCTGGGGGAAACCAGTTGATGTGTAGGGAGCTACTCTGAGGTCACTCATTCTATGAGCTAGCTGTGTGGACAGGCCAGAAAATTAGGAAAAAATACCTAGCCTGATGTAGCTATTCTCAACATCTCATCCCAAACACCACACATGTGAATGAAGAAGCCATTTTGGACCTACTAGTCTTAGCTGCTGCAATGTGGAGAAGGATGGGGGAACCTAACCAACAGCCAAGAGCAAAGCCCCAGAGATATCTACCCCAGGAAAGCAAGCCCAGACACATCCAGTCTTTGGAGCCATTCTGCTTGGGCCCTCGTCACTACCTGAGAGAGCGCACAGTTGCTACAAGGAATGCTAGAATGTAATGCTATACTGCTATCTCTCAAGTTTACTTTATCTGCTCTGTAGTTGAGGTGCTTTGTTAAGAGCTTTAAAGGTTTAGCTCTTGAGTTATAATAGTAGACACAGATTTCCAGGGAGGAATTATCCAGAGACTCTCAGGGCCATGTCCTCAAACATATTTGAACATCAATTATAGATTTCTGTTCCCTGTAAAGTTACATAAGAGGCACTGATTCTTAGAGAATTTTAACTTCTCATCAGACACTCCTTTAATGATGCAAGCTTGTCTGAATGTGGAGACCTTAAAAATTTTTAAGAATCAAGTGACATGATGGACTTATGTGTATTTTGAGAAGAGACATATGAATGCATGAATATGAATAAAGTTTTGATGATAGAAGGTACATATTGTACATTGTCATATCTACCAGGAAGTTTTAGTATTTTGGGTATTAATAATGTGGTTTGGGATGCATTTTCTCTGCATAATCCTGACCCTGCTCCCTTTGAATCATATTGCTAGTTTTCAGGAGTTACTTAGGCTGTTCAGACATTATGGTGGGGCTAGGGCACATTGATCTAAGAGAGTCCAGGAGGTAACCCTCTCCTTAACAAAATGAGTGAACAGAAATTCTAGGCAGGCTTGATTTCATACTTGTAAGCATCTGTCATCTACCCATAGACTTATAAGATCACCCACGGGGTAATATCTAGTCACAGGAGCTAGAGAATATATTTATCTCATCCATTAAATTCCTAACCTTTGAAATGTCTAGGACCTATATATTTTTTTTTCTCAGATTAGAAAAAGGGCTAAAGAATAGCTCTGTATTATACAAAAGGAAAGAAAAAAAAGATGTGATACCTTTTCACCTTTGTTATCTCTTTATGGTGATTCTAGTGCCAGTCAAATGTAAGCTGGGATGAAATAGCAAGTTATAAAAGGCACTAATGTCACTGGAAATAGAAAACCAGACAATGCAGAATTTTTAAGGACATTCCTCTGGAGACTCTGACCTATATGGAGTCAAATTCTAGCTTCTCTTTTACTTTCTGAGGATTTTGAGTACAACTTTTAGTGTATTTTTCTTACCCGATTATTACCTTCCCCAAAAATCTATTAGTTATTCACCAAAAATCTACTTGGCTTTAGTGGAACTGAGAGCAATACTTGTTGTGTTTTGAAATACTAAATACCTATTAGGCCCTGAAAAGTTGCTGATAAGTACCAAGAACAAATGTGCCTAAAAACACTTTAGATTAGCTAACTTCTCAAAGTCTCCTGTTAGAGCCTCTGTCAATTCCCTCTAGTGTTTGTTCTTTGGGTTCACAGATGCACCAAGTGCTGAGGTGGGAAATAAGTAGCCACGTAGAGTAAGAGAAGAAAATGTGCTTTCCTGTTAAATATTAGCTTCATATCTAGATCATTTCAACCAAATGTTTAAACCTATATCAAGATCATTTCGATCAAAAGTTTAAACCTAACTGATCTGTCACTACATAGCAAACAGCTAAATGAACATTTTCTTTCTTTAGACTGTAAGTCAGGAGTAAAATTTAGGAATACTAGGGCTAAACAGGGCCTTAAGAAATGTTCAAAGCAACTGGTTCTTCAAATATAATGTTTGTTTATCTCAAAGGGTGTTCATGAGCACAAGCCAGTGCAAAATACAGGTCACTCATTAATGTTCATTTAAGACACTTCCTCAAGTTCAGATTTAAATGTACATTCAAGAGCTCAAAAATTATGTAGCCATAATTACTGATGTAGGCAGACACTAGTATTTTAAGGTTTGTTTTTTGGATGGGTGATAAAAAAATATTAACAGGTAGAATAATTGGTTATTGGGATCTGATTTGAAAACAACTGGACGATTCCAGGCAGTACTACAATTTGGGTATCTGATTGAGTTAAAAATTGGTCTATTTTTCTTCTCCCGAGAATAGGTACATGAGACTACAGCTTTAGAGGGCATTGCTAATCCTTGCCCAACCAGCTTAAATTTCCACTGTCAATCTAAGACTGAACTATTTCTTTTAATTTTCTTGGTAACTAGACATCTAAAATTATTTTATGTTGGACATCATATTTATCTTTGAATCCAGATTGAAACTTTTATCTTTGAATGTAATTGGATTTGTTCCCTTTTCTGAGTGAAAAATCAGGCAAGTGGGTGGGTTAGTCAATCTGTGGAAGTAGAAGAATCACTTACATAAAATTTTGGTATGTGCAACAAAGATGTGTGTGTGCGTACATGTGTGCTCATATGTATGTATGTGTGTTGCACTGAAAGCAGATGACAATAACTAATATTTACTGAGATTCTGGTCCAACACATGGTGAGGTAAGGAGGAAGGAAAGAAGATGGACAGGGAGTAGCTAGGCTATGGCTGGAGGTATTTACTAGAAACTAAAAACAGGCTAGAGAATCAGGTTAGTCAGTTGTGAGTACCAGTGAATGGCAATTGTCTAGACTTCTGTTGGAGACCAAGGTACTGCTCAAGGAAGCTTCTTCTATGTTACAGAGCACACTAGTTGAGGGGCTATGTTTACTTAACATGGATGGTTTAGGTGAAAAAGCCTGAAACCTCAGTGAATGACAGCCCTATGGACTCTGCCCACAGGACATCCGTGCCCATGCTGTTGTGGTGGTCAGCTCCTGATGTGTGCTACCCAAAGCTGCCCTTTTTATAGACTCTTCCATCGGGACTTAGTGCTCTTGTCCTTCAATCTTAATGACCTCAAGTCATATTGTTTGGTCTTTTATGCTTTCATAAAGCCAAACTTTTAACACATTCCTTCAACTCACTCCATATCATCATCCTATTCCTGTCAGTGGCCATCATTTTAAAGAAAATGCCAAACTTATTATATACCTACAATAATCAGAACTGTGTATGATACTAATAGTTAGACACATAGATCAATGCAACAGACTAGATAACCTAGAAATAGATCCATACGAATATACACAACTGGTTTTTGACAAAAATGCACATGAAATTAAACAAAGAAAAGATACCTCAGTTATACAAAAGTTAACCCAAAATAATTGATAGACCTAATGTAAAACATAAAACTATATAATTATAAAAAAATAACACAAGGAAAAAATCTTTGTGAGCTAGGAGTTTAATGCAAATTAAAACCACAATGAACTATCACTACATATCTATCAAAATTGCTAAAAAAAAAAAAAAAATGACAACACCAAATGCTGGCAAGTATGCAGAGAAACAACATCACTCATACATTGCTAGTGGGAATTCAAAATGGCACAGCTGTTCTAGAAAAGGTTGGTGTTTCTTTGAAACTAAGCAAGCACTTACTGTATTACATCACAATTGTATTCCTGAGTGTATATTCTAGAGAGAAAAAAATTTAGGTTTACACAAAACCTGCACATAAATTTTTATGGCACTTTTATTCATGATACCGATAACTAGAAACAAACCAGATGTTCTTCAACAAGTTAATGGGGAAACAAATTGTGGCACATCCATACCATAAGATACTACTTGACAACAGAAGGAATGTACTACTAACATACTCAACAACCTGGATGAATCCTCAGAGAATTACACTGAGTGAAAATAATCCCAAAAGATTATATAATGTATAATTCAATTTACATAATATTCTTGAAGTGACAAAATTATAGAACTGGACAACAGATTCAGGATATAAGAAGAAAAAGGGAGGTAGGTGTGACTAAAAACGTAACGTAAGGAAGACTCAAGGTGATGGAAATATACAGTATTAATGTTAATATCCTGGTTGTGATATTGTACTATGAGAGTTAACACTGAGAAAAATTGAGTAAAGGGTACACAGGGTCTCTTTGTATTATTTATTAAAGTTACATAAGAATCCATAATAATCTCAAAATTAAAATATATGTATATTAAAAACTCTTTGAATGCAGTGTGGAATATTATTCTAGAAAAGTAAGACTTTAGTAAGATGAGGAGGTGAAGTAGTGCAAGGAAGAAATGAATGTGGTTTAAGCTAAATCAGTGGCAATGGTATTTATGAGGATTGTACCCATTTGAAACATACAGAGGTGGTAGAATCAATAATAATTCCTTGAATGTTTGGATGCAGGAGTCAAGGAAAAGAAGGTATTATGGATGAAGTCTAGATGTGAGGTTTGGATACTTAAGTGGACAGTGTTGATGATAATCACTGAAATAATTCATTTAAGAATAGAAAGAGGTTTAGGGGAAGGAGATGACAAGAAGCAGCCGAACAAAAAAATAAAAATAATAAAAAATAATAATAATACACACATACACATATTGTCAGAAAAAGAATGGGGAAAATGGTGCTATAGTCTCTACAATTTCAGGAAGCAGGATAATGATACATTATATTTATCACAAACTATTTGTAACTGCCGCTAATATTCACTTGGCTTTGTTTGTTTTCATTACAAGCTGTATTACCTAAACAGTAGATGTTTGTAATGGGTGTGAAAACTTTATGTGTCTTGTTTCAAAGATCTAATTTTATTGGATGTGCACTAATGAGAGCTATAAATTATATCATACAGGGAAGAATAAGGTTTTCATGTTGAGTAATCATTCTCATTTTACTTATGTTGTTAATACACATTTCATATATTATGCTTTCATTAGGCACACATGGTATTAATATGGCAGGTTGGAAAAAATACATAGATATATATGTATTACATTCCTGATATACCCTGAACAACAACATCTTATCCACATACCCTGCCCGCCCCCCAAAAAATTAATCTTATATATACATCTCTGCTGCTGTAGGGGAGAAGGAACTTCATCTTGTATCATCAGACACTGACTGCCCTCATACCTATCCAACAGAATATCTAGTGCCTAAATATTCCAGTTCATTTCATTAGTGTACAATGAGAAAAGGAATGAGCATCTAGAAACTGTAACTCTCTCTGAAAGGCATAATTTTCCATTAATTTCAGGTGAGAGCTTAGTGGCTCTCAACTATAATACATAGCTGAGTTCTTTCAACCTAAAGGAAAAAAAAAAACAGGGTAGGGCCTTAAATTGGGGGAGTTGATAAAGATTATTTGGATAACTACATATTCTTAGATCAAAGTTAAACATATTCTGATCTAATTTTTAAAATATGAAATCACATCATTTGTAATGAAGTGAGCTAAATATTGCTGCTTGTATTTCATATTGTATTTTCTCCCTCTGCTGGCCAAGTGCTACATTAACACTGAAATAAGCCAAAAAAGATGTTCTCCTCTGCATTGTATAATTAATTATCCTCTAAAACTGGAAATGTATATTGAGAGGATGTGCCATAGAATATTTTATATATTTTTCTCACCTTCAGTGAGTCCCCTCAGGTATTCTGTACACTCTCCCTAAAAACAAACAAAATGAAACAAAACAAAAACATTCTGCCCTCAGGAAAGATTTATACTAGTAACATCTACCTTGGTGTGTTGAGCCAATAGACTTCCTAGAAGAGTCGATTCAATTTCACAGACATTTATTGGGTCTACATGTGTCAGTTAGGTGCCCTACTAGTTGCTGTGCACCTAAAAATAAAGTATTATTCTTCTCTATCCCTCAGGAGCTCATAATCTAACTGAGAAGGTAGATTCATAAAACAGTTAAAATTCAACATAAATGCTACAACAGAGAATTGTATAAAGCATCAGGTTTATAAGCATCATGAGTATAAAGCATCTTATAAATGAACACAGAATTTGTAGCTTGAGGAGTCAGAGAAAACCAGAAAAAACAAACAACATACAATTGTCATCTGAAGCTTAAGGATTTTGCCACATGTACTCCACTAGGGAGGGTCTTCTGGGACTATGAAACAGCTCGGGCAAAGGTATGGAGGCATGATGTGTCATTTTGGGGTAATGATGACTAGATGCGACATAGAGTTTGAATTTGTGAGTCAAATGGTTGGAGCATAGGCCAGAAAGTTAGGTTTGGACCAGAAATTTAAGATCCTAGATAGATATTCTAAGGAGTTGTGACCCTTCCTTATAGCAAATAAGAGACCACAATTATTTTTAAGCAAGTACTTAACGTGATTATCTTAGTATATTTGCATTTGTGGCTTGATTTTGTTTATTGTGAAGGAATTCACAGCATAGGTAAGAAGGAGGGGCAGAGTTTGTATGACAGGGACTGTTTTTTGAGCCACTGCTAATCATAGCAGGTGGGAAATTGGGACCACTAGCATTTAAGGCTGAGATTCAAGTCTTGGCTCCTTTTCTCTGTTTACATTCACCTTTTGATGACTTAAGGAAAGGAATTCATGTCAATTTGACAGCAGAAGTGAAAAAGATAGAAGGTATACTATCTCAGTAATTCCTAAATACCTAATGTACAAGTATATATATATTTTTAAAAATGAAAGTATGTTATTTCTAATTTCTGAAGGACAGTTTCAGATTGGGTGATGCATAAATAACATGATTTGCTTTGGACTGCAAGATCTCAATTTGCTTCAGAAATTGCACTTTTTATACTATGTTGTATTAAAAAATAAATCTGTAACATACAGATGGAAATGAAGGCAAAACATCTAAGCTGCTGTTAATGTTTAATTCTGAACATGAACTCAGTGTCACTGAGGGTCCTGGAAGCTGTTTGTTTGTTTGTTTGTTTTGTTTTGTTTCTGTTTTTTGCTTTTATCCCTGCAGCAGCAAGGTCATGTCGCATTTCTAAAAAGTGAAGATATTATTTTATTGGCTCCTCTCCTCTTCTGTTCCCTCCCTCCCTTCCTTCGTCCCTGTCTTCCACAGCTAATTAGCTATGCTTCCATGGTTAAATTTGCATCTTTCAGAGAATCAAACAGCCTGTGAATAAAATATCTCCTAAATATGACTTCAGAAAATATTTAATGTATAAGTTTAAGCATTAGAGGGAAAGGTTTGAAGAACCAGTTTTGGTCTCAACGAAGTCACATGACTTCTATCTCAATGATCTCATCTCACTCATGAAGTAAAGGGTTTATGTCAGATGATCACTGGAGTCTCCTCCAATTTTAAAATTATTTTGACATCCAAACAGAGTGTACTAGCTCCGCCCTAAGAGAGTGTTCCACACTGTGGGCCTACGTCTTCAACTGGAAAAGCAGTGTTACAGGTCTCCATCAAACAATGCCATGGCATGTGACCTCCATCTCAAACTTTCTTAGAGCCCAGGATGGAGTACAAAGAGAGGCCAGCAAAACGTGTAAGAAGAAATATTTTAAAGTTATAAACTAATTTGTTAAATAAAATAGATCTTACATTGCTACTTTAATCAAAAACAGCTTTATAATGACAAGACTTTTAAAAAGGAGTAAAGTTATGCTTACTTTAATGCCTGAAATTTGGCATTAAAATATTTTAAACAGTAGATGAACTTAATTACTATTAGACACCTCTGGGTGTTTTGTTGGGTGGCAATGTTTGAATGAGTAAAAACTTAAAAATAAATAATTGATAAATGAGTGCATTTTTTATTTTAGTAAATTTATTTATTTTGCCTTAATTTCAGCAAAATGATTGATTTTGTTGTTTTAATCAGGATTTTCATGTAATTTGTGTTCTAATAACACTAGTAACTTCAAGGATAAAAAAAATAGCATGTATTCAACTTATATAAATTTTAAATGTCCATAGCAATAATGTAAAGTAAAAGACTGAGAAAGTAAAATTGTTTTCCATAAATGTCTTTAAAAGTTACCTTTCTATGATATTCAAATTTTCTATTAAAATCAAAATGCATTATACAAATTATAATTGGTTAATATAAATAATTTCAACCAAATTATATCATAAAGATGAGATTTTTATTTAATTTTTTGAAGTCATATTTAAACCTTATTAACTTTTTAAAGGCAAATAACAAGATTTGCAATTGTAGTGTTCAATGTCCACGTAATTAACAATGGGAAAAAAATCAGTATTAGGCTTATGCTTGTTACTTCTAATCTGTATACCTACAAATTTCATATTAATATGGTTTATTTAATATAAAAAATGGTTCTCACCCTATCCCTCCTTCCAACTGTTAGAAATAGCACTCTAATTCATGAGTATTCAGAACCATCAACTGGAGTACCCAAAAAAGAAGAAAATAGATACCTGGCACTACTAGAAGGTAATATTTTGTTAAGCAATAATCCACTACATTTATGTAATATGAGCATATATATTTAACAAGTTAATTATTTTTTATTTTTCTCCCTTAACCTAAACACTTTCACATTTCTATGTAGGTAGCAGCACAATCCATAAACTTTTATGGCATTTGGATGTAGCTGCCTTCACCCCCATCCCCCGAATGGTGCTAGTAACAAGAATTAATGTTTGGGATTGTAGATTGAGCTCTGCCAGACTTGAGCACCCAATTTCAAATGAACACATGCTCCCATGTGTCTTTAACACATTTTTGTGAACAAGCATTTACAATAGGTGGGCCCTTTAAAGCATGAGGCCCAAGTCAGCTACACCTCTAACCAGATTTAAGGGTGGGACTACAAGCATGGGACAGGGGAGTCTTTCTATTTCTTTACATTCTACATCATTGTCGGTCACATTTTCCTCAATCATCTAGTATCTACGTTTATTTTTGAGTGCATAAGATTTGGAAATTACTTCCTGAATTGACTTCTCTGGCATGATCTTCTCCCCTTGTGTCCTTAATTGGGTGAGAAAAACAAATTGGGACAAAGAGGGAGATCATTACTCAAAGTCCATAATGTCATAGGGTAAGGGGTTTTTATTAACATGTGTTTTTATTTATATTTTATAAACTATTAAAAAAAATTTAAGTGAATACTTTTATGAGTTAGAATGGCTTTTACATAAATGTATCCTTTGAAAATGGGCTGTTTTATAACAATGAATCTTCCCTGAGATTGCAAACAGTTAGAGAAAATATAGGAAAAGGTGCATCTTTGAAGTTAAACGATAGAAAGCCATCTAGATAAATGATTAAAAGGCAAGAGAAAACTAATATTGAGAAGAAATAATAGAGAAATTAATATCTTTATTCTGGTTGGTCAGAGGAGAAAAACCTCCAAAATCAAGCAGGGAACTATATTTTGTATAAAATAGAACATTAGTGAATATGTCTATTATGTGTCTTAGCCAGAAGAAACATGTTTATTATACTTATTATGGCAGAACTGCCATATTTAGGAGTTACTTTTTGCTGTATTTGCTAGCTGAAGTTTGAGCCAATGACTGACAGTGCCAGGATTTTTAAATACAAAAATACAAAGGAAGATAGAACTGGAAGAGACTTAAAGATATATAATTTAGTTTCTTCCATTTACACATTAGGCATTTTTACACTAATAGATTTGAATTAATTAAACCTAAGTTTATTTAATAGAGATGTATTATTTTTATAAATTTTGTTCTAATGGGTAATTCTAAGTAGGAAACCTATTTATTTTAATTGTTCTATTTTAATAAATGGTTTGGTTTTTGTAAGCTAAATGCCTGAACTCCAAATTTGTGTTATCTTGAAATCTAACGCATCTGTCGAAAGTTGTCCCATCTTTTACTCTTTGTTTTAAAGTAATTGGTACTTGTTTTCTCCAGCAGCAATAAAATCTCAGGGTGCGGAAAATACTCTGTAGCCGAGATATAAAAAGCTAGATAAGCAATACTCTCAACTCAAATGTAATAAGTAGCAGCAAGCACTGTATTTATGAGGAAATTGAGAAGAAAAATTTTGTAAAGCTCCAAAGCTGGTTGAGATTTTAGCAGAAATGACTGATATCTCAAATAATGAAATTGAGAAGATGAAGATAAATAACATCTAAGAAAATTATCACATCAAGAATCCAGTGACAGCTTGATAAACAAATATTAGGCACCAAAATTTTACAAAAAAAAAAGTTATCTAAGGTAACTTAGTTATCTTAGATAACTTAAGTTATCTAAGGTAAAAACCAGAGGAAGAGTCTCATTGCCTTGTGCCTTGTCTGGTGTGAAGCAGAAACTCACCATGGCTTTATTTTCAAGGTAAATGCCTCATCATAAGCCTAAAGCTTATATCTGTGCATGGCTGAGGAGCAAAACAAAAGTTTGAGTATTTAAGGTGAGAATATTTACTTCCAAATCTCGCCAAACCCCTTCTTTTTGCATTCTTTTTAGCCTCTGTGTAGAATCGTCATTTGTCCACTTTGCCCAGCTTGCCCAGAAGCCCTAGTTGCTGTAATCTCTTCTTTTCCCCCACACTCCACAACCAAGCAGCTGTTCTGGTAATTGCTAAAAGCTTCCTTTGCCTTCCCTGTTTCTGCATTAGGTCCATTATGAATGCATTTGATTCATTCACTCATTCATTAATCAACATTTACTGAAGACCTACTCTGTGGCAAGCATCACATTAGGTAACAGGTTTGCAAAGATACATGCATCACAGTCTTGAACTTAACAGTTTAAAACTCTTCCAGCTTGCTTATCTAAAACAAAATATAAAAGAATATAAGTAAAGAGAAGGAAAGGAGAAACGCTTATGATATTAGTAGATGGCTGCTGATTTCCCACAGGCTTATTAAGATAGCGTCCTAATTAGTTTCATTATCTCCAGAGTATCTCGCCTCAAGACATTCTCCAGACTGTAACTGAAGTGCCTTATTCAAGACGCAAATCTCTTCATTGCAATTTCCTATAATTCTTCAATGGGTCCCTATCATCTAAAGAGTAAAGTACAAATTACTAAGCAAGATTACTTAAAGCTCTCCAGGGTCTTGTCAAGGCTTCCCTTTCTATCCTTGTCCTGCCGCCACTTCCATACACTTTCAATTCTTGCACCTTCTGCTATAAGGGTAAGCAACTACTTGAGATTTCTCACTCTTCCTGTGACTCCATACCTTTGTATGCATAATTTTTGTCTTGTCCATTCCTTGCCCCTTTCTACAGACCTTTTATGACCCACTTTATCTTCTCTGAAGTTTCCTTCTGTCTCTCTCCACATGCTGAGAAAGGTGAATACCCTTTCTTCTGAGCTTACTCAAACAATTGTCACATTTAAGGCAATTATTTTTTACTTGCCTCACTCACCCACTTGGCACATATCTGACTCATTCCTTAAAACATTTCCAGCACTTAGGACAACAGCTAGAACATAACAGATCCTTTATATAAGTATATGAAAGTAATAATATACAAATGAAGAAATTTTATAACACAATTACCTGCCTCCTATATTATATTTACTTCTAATTTAAAAAGGTCAATTCTTTACATATATTTTTGTTGAAAAGTTATATATTCCTAATATTATTTGTTAACTTTTTAGTTTAGCTATAATTTTGATATGTAATTTTTATGTTGTTTATTAACTGTTGACAAGTATAGCCAATGTAATGAGCTAAAATCAAAATTTAATCATAAATCTAGCATGCAATTGAGATATTAGGATATTAATGCAGTTCTATTCTGAGCTGTCACAGGAAAATCCCAAAAAAGCATTATAAATAATATAAGAACACCAAACAAGACATTCTCTCTGGTAGAAGAAAACCAGAATAAATGTGAAACTGCCCAAAAAGAAGAGGGTAAGGCTGATGCCTACAATGGTTGCCACCTTTACACTCTTCACAAGTAATGGGAAGAAGACACGCATGGACTTGTGCCTCCAACCAACTTAATCATGTTTCTGATAAAAGTAAAAGTCCCTGACTCGATGCAGAACGAATAGGCTTAAGCACTGCGATGAAGGTACTAGATGCAGATCACTAGGAAAGTATTAGTCAGGGTCCAGTTAAGCAACAAGAGTCAAACAAATGATTAAAAAAAAAAAATTTTTAAGATACAAAACTTAACATAAAAGAAAATTAACTAGGCATAAAATTATGAAGTAGGAAACAGATGGGAAACAAAACAAAACACCTCTTAGTTATTAGGAAACAGCTACCACCACTAGGGAAAAAGGGAAGAGCTGAGAGTAATATAGGACTTAGGAATTTAGAGGAGAGTCCCCATGAGACAGAGATCCAGACCTCTTGGCATTTATCTGTTGCTATGGAAGAACTGTTGCTATTGGAATAAGAAGTATTGCTGGAGTGACAGTGACAAGGACAAGAAGCAGGCAGGAAGTCAGAAAGGAAGGACTAAATCCTTCCTCTTCTGGCCTTATAGGTTCCCTCTACGATCCTTTATTGGCTGAGCCAAATTAAAAGCCAGATATCAAAGCAAAAAATATATATTTTTATAACCAGCACAAGGAAGCAGAGTTTAGAAGGGTGGGTTTGGAGCTGAAGAGTAATAGCCTAATACATTGACAACAACAGGTGGGAGAACAGATAGGGTATGGGATGAAAGCATGTTAACACGCCTCAGAGCCTTTGAGCATGGCGAGGTTGAGCACCACTACCAGCCCAGTGGCTGCCTTCACTAATCCACAGCCAGCAGTATGTCCCTGCTCTCTGCAGCCGGGCTGGGGTCGAGAATTGGATCCAGATTCAGTACACTGTAATGATAGCCAGCTCTCTGGAATATGTTGGCCTAACACAAACCAAGCACTTCTTATGGTTCTTGGGCAAAGAAATAATCCTGGCTATGCAGTGGTGCCAGAGAAGTGACTTTAAGTGAGTCCTGAATTATTGATACAGTGTTCTATAACTTCTGAATTAACAACAGAAAGGAAATGCTAATAAACTAATCATTATCAAACTTGTTCCTCTCCTGCAGAAATATTAATACCAGTGGTGACTGACATACCACCAAGGGTAGGAAAGGGGCGAGGCATACAAATTCAAGTTCCCAAGGGAAGATTTAGAACCCTACATTAACAAGACCAGTTAATGGATAAATAATTCACAGACATGAAAGAAAGGAAGGCTTTTAAACCCCATCTTGACAGAATCACTTTAAAAAAAAAATCACTGTTCTACTATTGTGTATTACTTGTTATTTGAGGGTAAGGAGTCACCCAGCTAAGAATCAAATCAATACCTGCCTTACAAGACAACTTAACATTGAGTACTGCTAATGCTTCTACAAGCCTCCTTTAAGCTAGTTAAAACTGCCAGGTAGTCAAGAAAATTAATACAAGCTTCTGTCATTGAGACATGAAGAAAGAATAACAAAACTAAAGAAATCAGACAAATGATATTACACTAGAGTTTGGAAAGTAATTTAAAGGTTCTTGCTATCTGATCACAACCTCCCTTTCCAGTATCATTTTATACCTCCCTTCCAAGGATCTCTATCAATGAGCACATGGGATCACTTAATTGTGTTAAGATTAAAACGCAAAATGTTCTTGTTATTCTCTATGATCAAAAGGCCTCACTACTCTTTCTCCCGTCTAGTAAAATCTTCTTGAACGATCATCAATATTTCCATTGATTCAACTCCTCTATGAAGTTTGACATTGTTTTTTCTCATGTCCTCTCTTGATCTTTAATAAGATCCATGTAGCATTTATATCTTTGCAATTAGTTATTACATTTCTCAAATCTAAGATATCATTGGTTGTCATGTGCCCCATTACTTTATATATCACTAAGAAAGAGAAATGGTTTGCATTAAACTCTGGTGCCATAATTTTACGAAGTATCTCAACCCGAGGTGACAGAGTGTAAGTAAAAGGTGTGTTTAGAATTAATGAAAAATGGTGATTGTGTATAGGATTGCCTTCCTTGCTAAATCACTAAATTGTGAGCTCTGCAACAGCAGGACACATGATTCAACATGTGTCCCTAATGTCAAGTGTACCATTTGATACATAACAGATTCTTTAGCAAATGCTTGTTAAAGTGTGCCCCCAAAATTAAGATGCAAACTGAAACTATCATTAGCAACGCTTTCTTAGCCTGGACTTTGTTCACAACTGATAATATGTAAAGTACAAATAAGTGATACACAATCATAAGACCCAAACTTTCTTCTTGCAAAGCTTCATGATTTTCATCCAGGGATAGCTGTCTTAGCAGGATGACCAGCATTTATATTTATATATGAGTGTGTGTGTGTGTGTATAACGTTATTTATATATATAATGTTATATATATATATGCACACACATACATATATATGTGTGTGTGTGTGTGTGAGATAGTTGTCTTAGCAGGATGACCAGCGCGCACGCGTGCGTGTGTGTGTGTGTGTGTGTGTGTGTGTGTGTGTGTGTAGGTTAATTTTAATAGACATGGGAAGGCCCACCTCCTAAATTAGCCATTTGTGCCTGAAAATCTCACCTTTAGGTAATCTTTTCCATGTAACAAAATGTACAATTTCCTGAGAGGAAATCTCCTTAAGTTTTATCAGACAGCATCATTATCTGAATTCGTTTTTTAGGTCCCACTTCTCCAGTAACAAATAATAACCAATTTAAAAATAGTTCTGATAAAAGAGTCCTTCAAGTTTATTTTTAGCGTTACCAAAGAAAAGGTAGATTTGGAAAAGAGGTTTCAGAGCTAAGGACTACAGGAGAACACTGGGGATTGGCTGTTCACGAGGCAGAAGTGCAAGATGGACGGGGAGCAGCAAGGCAAAAACGTCACACTGATGCAAATCTGAGTGGCCGGAATACCATCTTTCTGGGAAATAACATTTTTATTACTATTCTATTCTGTAGTCCTTTTTTTGTTTCTTTTCATT